>NW_024609839.1:3570960-3870095 GCF_016920785.2 Ixodes scapularis | reverse complement strand
AATCTAACCACCCCCTCTCTTTTCCCCATCTCCAACTCCACCGAGGATTAGGAAAGAGGTTCGTCGAACTGGCGCCTTATCCCCTTGCTTGCCAAAGACAAGGCCAGCGTGTTCTGCTCTGCCCGTGCCTAAGGTCACGGCCACACTCCCAAAAGCAACAGAGCTTTTATCTGTCGGATGCAAGGGCCTAATAATGCACTTGCATACAGCACAGCACCCTTAAGGAATCGTGCACACATCCCATACAACCCACCAGGAAAACACATAGTTACATGAAATAACAGGGAGTTTGCAGGCAAGCTGGTGCTAATTAATCATAATGTAAACTGATACTGTAGTGCATAAATATTAACACACTTTTAAGTCACACTTAAGTTACATTATAATTGACATAGTTGCACACAGCTGTTTTCTTGCCTTTTATTTTAAAAAGTAAAGAATGTAATATGTTCCATCCTCTACATGTGCAGGTGACAGCGGCTACCCCTTGGAGCCTTGGCTCATCACCCCTGTCCCCGGAAACCACGCGACCTCCACCGCTTGCGGCCGGTTTAATAAGGCGCATTCCTCGATAAGGTCTGTTGTGGAGCGCTGTATCGGGCTGTTGAAAAACAGATTCCGGTGTCTGCAAAGGCACCGGGCTCTGTATTACCACCCTTCAACAGCCACCGCCATTATTTCGGCATGTGCAGTGCTCCACTACATCTGCCTTGCATCGAGCGAGCCAGAACCGGAGTCAGACTCCGACGCTGAAGAGTCCGAGTTGGAGTCTGAGCCGAGCTCGGACGGTTCTGAGCCGAGCTCGGAGAGGTCAGCGTCGGCTCCCGAGAGGCTGGCTCCTGCCGGCCCTCCGGTCGGCCTTCCGGTCGGCCTCTCGGACAGGGGGAAGGCTCTGAGGCAGCGCCTTGTCGCCCGGTTCGGAACCCGCCGCAGACGTCCCCGTGCGGAGCGCCACACGCAAGGGGTCCGCCGCCACGACGGTAGTCCCGACCACCAGGGACTCCGTCGGGAAGCCCCTCAGCGCCCTCGCTGCGGTGGTGCCCAGCACGGACGCCGCCAGCGACAGGGAACCTCTCGCCACCACGACTGAGGTCCTGACCACCAAGGACCCCGTCACATTCTTGCCCTCAGTGAAGCCCTCCCCGTGGAAGCCGTAAAGTGCACACTTCGCTTCCTGCTCCACAGTCATGGCCGTCCACAAGCTACATACTCTCTTCAGCTCCTACACCTTGTGAAGTTCGTCGCACAGCCAGCGTGCTGCCTCCGGATACGTGTCGAGTGCATCGTGGTGAAATCGATACAGCCTTTTTTTTTAATTTTTATTAGCAGAAGGCACGAGACGCAGTCGACAGTGACAGAAAAGGTTCGGAGGTTTAGTTGCCAGACCATCAGGTCATCTGGATTGCCCCTGCAAAAAACTGAGAATTAATTTAGATTACCTCTAGAAAGAAATGCTTGCTTTAGCAGAGGTTGCTTTCTTAGTTGCTGATTGAACCAGGGATATTGTTGTCGTGGACATTGTTTCATAGTACAAATGCTTCAAAGCGTCCTGCCTTCTGCTCCATTTCATTATCTCTTTTATGGCACTTCATCAAAGTTAGGTGATTGTGTTATCTTAACAGTGCACATGTAGTTTGTTTTGAAAATTGCTTTATTTCTTAAAGAAAAACCTGTGACTTCATGAATAAAAGTGTGATAACATGGAATGTAATATTTCATTCTTGGAAGTAAAACTGAGCATCGACTGGAACCATGTAAGCAATTGGGCAATCTTAAGTATATATCACAGATATCTTGTTGAACACTCTGGTCTTAGTTGAGCACAATAGTTAAATTTCAAAAGGAAAAAAAAATATATATATATATATATTCTCTGACTAGCATACCAGCATATAAACACTGGACCACTTTGAAAGAATTATCACAGATGTTGCGCCAAACATTCTTATTTGAGCACAGCAATAGCAAGTTCTCGAAAGATAAAAAAAATTGTTTCTGACTAAAGCAGCCGTCACTCGCGCGCTCCCCGTTGGTTCCGCCGACCCTTCCGCTGCCCCCGGCACACCCGGCTCCTCATGGTTCGACATTTTGGTTTGAAGAAGGCGCGTAGCGCACATCCCGCATAATATTGGAACAACTTTCTCTCCAATTAATTCTTAAATGTATTGCAAAAGGGTACAAAAAAGCGGTTTGTTTTAACAACGCCCAAAAGGTTTTGATTGTTTTTCAATACTTTTACCTGTACTAGAACAGATGCGACGGCCAGCGACGCACAGGATTGGTTGCCGTTCCTTCGCTAAACGCAGGAACTGCTCCCGCGTGGTAGTAAATCCTGCCCCGTATCCCGCGCGTAGGGACGCCTCAGGAAATGCGTAGCTACTTCCGCTCGTCGGTGGTTGGCTCCGGACGTCGCTGAAACGGGTGACGGGTGTCAAGTTTGCGATGACGTAGCGGCGTCAAAGTGGGCAGAGCCGCCACGTAAGTGTTGCTAGGATACGCTCCTCCTTTGCATTACGTCACTTCCATGTACCTTTTCTCAAATGTCCAACCTCGCGATCCTGCTGTATAAACAACTAACAACTAATGTGTTTGTTTGTTTTGTACCCCAGGAAAGGCTGTAAGCGCGAGCTCCTTGCTCTGGGGCGGATCTCGGCGGCACAAGCTCTCGTGCAGTAGGGGCAGCTGTCGACGCTATGAGCTCGCGCTTTCAGCCTTCGCTGTGGTACAAGATAAGGTGAAACAGAGTATAGAATTTCCCTTGCGATCTGGTTTTTGTGTCTAGCCATGATGGTGATGTTTGAGAAAACGGGAGCACCTTGGCATTGGCGACAATGCGCCAGAAAATGGCCCGCTGCTGCTGTATTGTGCGTACGGAGGCGGCGTGTTCTCTGGTGCGGTCATTGACACAGCGCCCAGTTTGTCCGGTTTAACATTCCCCACATGACAGCGGAATGTTGGGGGCGGAACAACAGCGCTTTCACATGGGCAACACATCTAGTGGTGTTGCCCTACTCCACGGGGTTGCAAATCGCCTGAAAAAGATCGCTGGCCAGCATGGAATACAAGTCATTTTCTCAGCTCCCAACAAGTCATATGCCATGTGCCGGAAGGTTATCAGTGAGGCCTACAACAACAAAAAGACCACGTGCGGCACCGCTCACAAGACTCAACACGCCCCATGTGAAAGCGCTGTTGTTTACAACATTCCGCTGTCATGTGGGAAATGTTACATCGGACAAACTGGGCGCTGTGTCAGTGACCCCACCAGAGAACACGCCGCCTCCGTGCGCACATTTGCAGCAGCGGGCCATCTTCCAGCGCATTGTCGTCAATGCCAATGTGCTCCCTTTTTCTGAAACATCACCATCATGGCTAGATACAAAAAAAAATCGCAAGGGAAATTCAAGTGTCCCTAGCTATCGAGGAGAAGAAGGGCGAGTGTGCAAGCACTGCCTCCACAAAAGAAAAGAAGTATTTGCAGGAAACGTCCCGTGTGTAATTCCATACAGTTGTGTTTTTAATTTCCTCACTGATATCGGCCTCCTACACCGACTGTGATTTTACTTTCTATCCTAAATTCATTGTCATATTGTTTACATTTATACACACTCATGTTCATGGTTTTATCATATATTTCGCTACTATAGTTCTTTCCCCTTCTTAAACCCGAATTACAATAGTCTAAGCTTGGCGCAATATAGCCTTAGTTGCTGATGCGCCATCAACCCCCAATCAATCAATCAAGTCCCGTGTGTAAAATAGCCTGAATGAGCCCACAGAAGGCGTTACCTCTGGGGAAGCAAGGTTTTTTAAACTGAAGCGATGAATACGATGGAGATTATTTCATCCAGGCAATAATTAAAGTCGACGAAAAAAAAGTTATCCGTTAAATGAAAGTCGACGAAGGGGACGTTATTCAGTAAATGGTTGTTAGTCCAGCGGAGTGCATGTGTATGTTCCTTGCGTCTCTCTCCTGTCTTGTATATTTCTTCCTTCGTTCAGCTGGCATATCTCATAAGCATGAATAACCAACCTGCTCAGCTTCAGGCAATCACAACGAATTTCCGCACCGCAAAAATAAACTAGACTTTGCGGAGAGCTCAACCTCCTTCAGAACGTAGCCGTAGCCGTTCGAGCAAGATGCCAAAGTTTCAGCATCAACTCTTATATTATTCATAAATTATAAGCGATTTTATGAAAATTTCACTAGAAAAATGGCGACCCACGGAGCTCTCGAATACATGGAGCTCTTTGGCGCCAGAAACCGAAAGTGGGCGAAAATGGGCCCATCTTTTCATCGAAATTTGGAAACATCACTTGTAACTTTTAAATGAGATAACGGTTGGTGCTGAAACTTTGGCATGTTGCTCCAACGGCTGGGGCTACATTCTGAATGAGTTTGAGCTCCCCGAGATGTCTAGTTTATTTTTGCGGTGCGAAAAGTTGGGTTCGGATCTCTCGCAAACACCCGTTATATCAAGGCACAATGCGCGTAGCACTAAAAGCAATCCCCGTTTTTTTTTCTCCCACTTCTCTTAAAATCTAGAGGCTGTAATAAAAAACTGCTGGGATGGCGGAAAGTGCTCACCTTGGAATGTAACCTAGCCCGTTAAATTTCGAGCTCGACAGTAACCTTTAGAAATACAACTAAAGAAAATTAATTGTAGATTTCGCGTTCGCGCTAACACTAGGGAGTTTTCGTGGATCGTTTCCGCTGGCCCGCAAAGTTCCCCGACACCCGCTACGAAGTCCGGGACTCTGAAAGGAGAGGATGGCTCCGCGCATGCGCTGTAGTGGCGTCTCCGTTCGGGAGAGCGCAGCGGAGGTACTGAAACGGTCAACGAAAACTCCATGGTGTTGCCCCGTGTACAGTGGCCCAATGTTTTAATAATAGAGGGTTTTAGTAGATCGTTTCTAGTTTCCGCTCCGCTCAGAGGGTGTCAAACTGCGCATGCGCGGCCTGCTTCGGCGAAATTGAAAGGGGAGGTCTTAAAACGCGTTTTAGTGGACCGTTTTTTTTCAGCGTAAAAACGTTTCGAGAGCGTTAAAAAAATTCGCTTGCGTAGCCCCACAAGTTGACGTTCTTGTAACACAGAAACAACAAAATATTAACACCAAGAGAGTGAGAGGGAGCGTACTTGTAGAGGTAGTAAAAACGAAGGCGAAAATTCGCATCTTTCACGACCTATAGGGGGCGCACTGGTGTCTGTCAAAATGGCTGTCATCTGGATGATTGTCATAGAACAGCGGGACAAGGCTGGGTCTGCGACGCGTATGTAATTCTTGTTTTGCTATAGACGAGCAGAATTATAGCCTTACGTTATTGTTTTACGCCAGGAAGGTGTACGCAAGTCTATTTTATATGAGGCCAATCATCCAGGAGCTAGGGAGCGCGATTCTCACACCGCGGTACCACCATCGCTAAAAGTTGCTAATAATAAACACAAAAGAGTAGGCACACACCCGAAGAATAATGAGCTATAAAATATAAATATAATAGTTCCACCTTGTGTGCAAGTGAACCCGAAGGTATAGACGCTTTACACACGCGCCAAATTACAGCCGCCATTGCTGACCTTCTCTTGTCTTACCGAGATGCCGAGCAACTGAAACTGTAGTTGACAATCCTCTACAAAAGCCGATGCTTTAGAAAAGGACACAGTTAAATCTAATATGGCAATAACCTGACCTGCTATGGTAATGATGAAGTGAAATAAACGGAATAAGAGGAAACAAAAACTGAAGGTTAGTTATGGCGGCGTCCATGCACAGCTGCTGCAAAGCGTCTATAAGCATGAGCATGTTTAGGGTGCCTCAATGTCCTTCTATTAAGGGTGATGCTACCCTTTGTAGTACTTGATGCCGACAGCACGCGCTCACGGGTAACATACAAAGAAATCGACGAAAACAAAATGTTGCCACAGCACAGTCAGCGCCAAAAACGCGTTCAGGGACACGCTCTTTCACGCGCTTCTGAACAAAAAATAAAAATAAAAGTGTGGGACAATGGCCAGATGTCTCCACCCTAAACAAAGCGCGCATATGAAGGCACCCTAAGCATGCTGCTCTACACGGTACTTGCACTGCACGAGCGCGCGTGCTGGTCAAGGACGCTGAAAGGCCGGCACTCGCTCTCGTAGCTTCTGCTACACTCTAATTAAAAATGAAACGGACTTACGTATTCGAAATAGAAAAAGTAAGAAACAGGACGAAGTTTGCGCATTGCGAGTACGAGTTATACAGTGTTCCACAAGGCTAGCAAGGCACCTGCACGATGAATCCCCTGCTGTCCTCATGAAGGGAGACTTCTACTAACGAAATTAAGCTGGCGAGACATCGAGTCTGTGATTTGTAATACTCATACCAAGAAGTGCCGAAGCTTCCCTTCCGAACGCGGTCTGCTGGACATTGCCAACGTAGAAGGCAAATCATTTAGGAAGCAATCCCGCTTCCAGAAGGACCTGGCTACTCTGCAAGTGGGCCTCCAAATCCCAGCACCCGACAGATCAGCGTAGGGTGTTGCCGATCTCGCAAGAGCTTTGCATGGTTCTTTGTCGAGTGGCCTATTTCAACCGTCTGTTCTAACTTGAATGAGCGTTTGGACGGAACTCGTCGGTGTTCTCCAGTATTGTGAACCTCACCGTGGGTCACATCAACGAGAGCTTCGGCCACCTGCTCGCTGACATGAACAAACATAAGTGGTTGGCCCTCGCAAAACTGGAGCTCTTCTCACAGGAGAGACCCTGCATAATTTGAGTAAATTTCGCGTTTCCATTGTTTATAGCACAGCTGAACTGTCTGGTAAAAAGTCACTCTTTTTGATACGCCATTAATTTACGTCTTTACTTTTGTTTCGGCACGAGGAAACAACAATGTATTCATGGGCAGTGTCAGGACAAGTCACGACAGAGCGCGTTTGTAATTGGTGAGTTTTAGTAGGCCACTTTTATGAGCCCTCTATGCTCTACTTTCCGCTCTGCAAGAAGCATCGTCCGCACCGCCCATGCGTGGCCCGCTCTGAGTTGGAGCGATTAGTTAGCGGAGTGAGCGTGCGCTCCGCTTCAGAAGTTGCAGAGCGGACTGCCCTCAGCGTCCTTAGCGTGATCGCTTAGATCTCAAGATGGCTGTTACTCAAAACGCGTCGATGTTTTTCACCATGACCTTAGCCTGAACGAGGCCGAATCAACAAGTAAAGCGTAGGCTTTAGTGGCGCGCGGCACGTGCCTCGAGTATTTCTACAACAATGAATGGCGCCACTTTTCCCAGGATAGAGGGGCTATAACTTTTTGTTGTAGAAATGCTAGAGGAACGTGCCGCGCGCCACTTCCAGGAAGTTAATGGAGTCTGAAATCTAGCTCAGTCTTGCGCTGTACCGCCATGATCTCCCCAAGGGCTGCACGTTGCACGTCCCTCGAGCATGGACGGACATTGCACTACTTTTGAAACATGAAGGGGCTTTGGGTAAAGTCGTCGCGTTTTTGTGATCCTTCTATGGCTATGCAGTCAGATGTACGGGAACGCGTGCTTGAACGCCAATTACACCTGTGCACGCGCCCTCCTGTCGAAAATGCCACTGAAAGTTACCCACAAGCATAGCGCTCGCAAGCCGCACCAAACAAACCGTTCCTCTCAAGTTTATTTATTCACATTTGCACCAAATGTTGAAATTGTTTAACTTGCGTCTGAAAATGTTCGCCTTGGATTTCCTTGGTAAGTTTAGAAAATAATGGACTTGAATACAGCCTTTCTAAAAGTGCTGCCACTATTCTTCGAGGACGCCTTCTTTTGGCCAAGCGTCAAGGGAGCAAGAGAGCTGCGTCATTGTTTGTCACGGATGCGAGTCTAAATGTATTAGACGGAAATGCTGCGTCGATGCTGGATGTGAACTTGGTTCTAGTCATGCGTCTCGCACTAAAAGCGATGCCCAAATAATGGCGGCCGAATATGTTACCCGGCGGTGTTTTGAAAAAAGTTACCAAGAACGGTTGAAAGAATATTCCACGTCAAGATTTTGTCTGATGAAAACCAGACAGGCATAAACAATGCAAGCATTAGCAAACACGACGCTGGACTTCACAGCAATAACAGTAGATTAAAAGGCTTTTCAGAAGTATTTTTTCGAAGTCCGGCGTAGCGGACCTCGCATGCACAGTTTGACAGCTTAGCGGAATTAAGGAACAACTAAATTTTTTTTTTTTAATTTACGATACACATTTTTTTACAACCCTACCATGGAAATAGCTTTATCTTATATGAGTAAAGTCTCATATCAGATGTTTTGGTAGTGTTTAAATGCTGCCGTGTTGTAAGAGTGCCTTTTTGTTCTTTTTATTAGGCCGTCAAAGACAAGGGAGAACCCCTGGACAGCTGTTGAGGTTTCGTTGACCGCACAGCACGCCCATATGCCATCCATCAAAGAATCAGAAGCCATACTTTTCTGGT
Organism: Ixodes scapularis; assembly: GCF_016920785.2. Classification (NCBI taxonomy): domain Eukaryota; kingdom Metazoa; phylum Arthropoda; class Arachnida; order Ixodida; family Ixodidae; genus Ixodes; species Ixodes scapularis. The sequence continues at coordinate 3,861,653 of NW_024609839.1, read as the reverse complement.
CACATTAGGGTGCTCGTCGTGAAGTACCAGACAGTGAGTCGGCATGATTTGTCAGCTGGACAAACCCTACGAAGACCATGGGCGTGATGCAGATGGTCTAACATATTTCTTTTTTTTTTCTTGGGGGGGGGGGGGGGGGGTCAATATCGGAATGCATAAAATGATCCCAGTGAATGACATCAAATATTTTGTGCTTAGCGAAATACTTGTCCAACTATAGGCTGAAAGGCATCTAGAAATATTTGCATAAAAGAACATTTACTAATATCTGCCATTTTACTTCTCAGGTGTGAATGTGAATATTGAATGTAATCAAATTACAATGCTACTGTTGGCTTCAGTAGTGTAAATGTAGACTTGCATTGGGGGGCGTAGCCTTCTATTGCACCTCTAGAAAACAAAGTAGCACAAGTGAGGCTGAAACTAGGCAGGAGCTCGAGCGAAAAATGTACTTTCAAAAAACAATTGAAAAAAAAAAAGACGAAAAAGAAGCAAAGTGGTTTTATGTCATTTCCCAAGGTACATACGTACACTGCGCTCCACTGTTATTACGAACACGACAAAATCGCTTTTATTTGCAGTTTATTTCTTTGACAGTTATTGAGGGAGCTAAAAGTTTTTTGCTCAGATTAGTGCCCCTAACGAGCGCTTTATTCGACACCCATAGGTGATGCCAACCCCTCGAATTTAAGGTGAAAAATAAGAACAGGATATTTTGGTTGTTTCCGCTAACGGTGTTCCGCAGTCCACATAAACACCAAGGTACCCCTATCGCAAACCGAAGAAAACGAAGAAGAAAAAACTAATTTCATTGGGACAACAGAAGAGTAGGGATATAAATGGAGCAATCACTTTAGCTAATTTGCACTGTCTTGCTGCCTAAAATAACCTAACAAAATATCTGCTCGTTTACCGACTGCTCGGATTAAACAAGTCGAGCCCGCTAACTTAGACAAGGCAGCATCTGTTTCCACCGGTCAGGGTCCGTAAAAAGATTGTGACCAGCGGTTTCCCGAAGCAGCCAGAGGCTCTCGAACACCAGTCAGTCAGTCAGAGTTTTGAGAGCAATCAAATCAAAGGAAGTGTTGCTGAGCCGGAGGCTCAGTATGTCACCTTTTCTCGAACACCGTGAAACGTTTTGTAGCGTGAGCTACACTCTCCGACGTTGAGCACTTTCGCGTGGCTCGCATAATGAGCCGTGCACCGTGCTGCGCATGCGCGAGCAGCAGTGACGTCACACGACGCACAGCTGGCGCGCCGGAGCCGCCGCCGCTGCGCGCTCCGCTGCCACCGCGTGCCTGGCCGGTCTGCACATTCCAGAGGAGTGGCTTCGTAGCCGCGGCAGACGCACTGGCGGCGCCGCGTGCCCAGCTGTGAGCCTCCGTTGCGCAGTAGCCAAGTCTGACGCTGCACCGGAGCCGCTTGGTAGCACCTCTCATTTTGTGCGCATAAGCTCACGCTACGTATATCCTGGCATAGCCGAACTAAGCCACCGCAATTTTTTTTCTTGAGGACGCCGTTTCAAACAAAGTCTGCGCAGCCATCTTAGTGCAGCGAGGTTCATAACGGTCGTGCGCGCTCCCAAGCATGCTTTCAAGTGGCGAGCTTTACTGAGAGTGGAACGCGCTTACTAAAATGGCGAGGAAAGCGGAGCTGACGCTTCACGCTCAAATCCGAGACCAGGTCACGCGTGCGCGATGGCGACCCCGCTTTCCATAGAGCGGAGCGAGAAAGCTAAACCGGTCTACTAAAACCAGGGTGTTGGAACGAAATGTTTTTCGTTCCGTTTTCATTTTCGTTCCATACAAAAAAGTTCCGTTCCGTTTTCGCTCCGGAACGAAAAAAATAATGCTCCGTAACGGTTCGTAACGGTTTCTTTCTATGAAAAAAACAAACAAATCGCAGCAAAAATTAAAAGGTACGTAACGTTTATTTTTACACCAAAATAGATAATTCAGGCGCTCTAGAGGAATCCGCGGAAACGACATTGCTTCTGAGATCATGTTCATTGCCTTGAGAATGAGATCATGATCAAGGCACCGACCATGATCTCAGAAGCAGCACGTCATCAAGTGTGCTCGGTGAAAGGCAAGACCTCTGGTCCGATAAAATAAATTTCAGCGCCGAGAAGGCCCTGAAGGCTCATGGGGATCAAGAAGTACACTTTTGCAACAGAGTCTCAGACTGCCGTAACCGTAGAAAAACAAAAGATGGACTTCTACAACGCCGGGTCACAAACTTCCCGCGCTTGCCGTGATCTGTTGTCTGTCTGTGTCGTCCGAAGAAAGCATGGAGGGAGAGGGCGCAAAAGCCAAGGAGAGCATTGCGAGCGTGTGGAGGCGTCGCGCCACCGTGCTCTCATTGGTGGGAAGCAATGGCGCCTTGCGTCATGTTTTTTGTTTCTCGTTGTATTTTTTGTCTTTGTTTTTGCTATGCTTGTTCGCCCGGAGTTTAGACGCGGGGGCGATGGCTTGCTTGTCTTCTCTTTAATTATGGTACAAACCAACGGCTGTCTCTTCGCTGCGTGAAACGAATTACTGAAATACCTGATATTTTCCCTTGAACCGAAAACCGATAAGAAATTTTTTCGGTTTCACTCCGGAACAAAATAATAAATAACGTTTCGATTACGTTTCCGTTCCGTCAAAAAATATCGCTTTTTTCGTTTTTCGTTTTTGGTTTTCGTTTTGTTCCGATACCCTGACTAAAACTCTCTAATATCAAGCGAGCGTCGACCGCCGGGCCGACCAGTGTCGTGTCGCGGAGGCTTGCGGCTATGCGGGAGAAATTAAGCGCGTTCGCACGAAGCCCTTTCGAGTGCGAGCGTGGTCTGCTAGGCTATTCCGTTGATCGCACTCAGCCCCCGCTCCGTAGCAAGGGAGAGCAGGGCGCTCGCAATGTCGAAGTGCATCGCCGATGAACGCCTTCCTCTTGAAATGCGTTCAAAATCCTATTGACGTTACCCTGTGTAACCCGGACGGTTATTGCGATACCCATTTGCGTCATGCTGCCCATCGACACTCTCACAACACGTTCCCGTGTTTCTATAGGCACTCGAGGTGCCATAAAAAAGTGCGCACGCCCGCTGGTCAAAAAAAAGTGTGACTACCCGGCTACATAGGCTAGATGACGAGAGCAACAACGCAGTTGATAATACCGAACATAAAGCGAAAACCCTGTCTATACTCCGTTTTACGTTGCGTTGTACAGCAGCCGTCGCTACGAGTTATCTTGGCCAGTCCATCGTTAACTCGTGGCCTTCCCGTTGGGTACAACTGCGCGTGGAAGCAGAATGTCACACGGCAGGGTGAAATCACTGGATTGGTTTTGATGGCTTGTAGCATTGGCTGCGGTATATAGTTTGATGGTCCCCACGTTCAGGGCCCCGCAGGCTACTACTATTTTTCTGGCCCGAGCAATCAGCTCTCGCTGTTGCTCAGGGCCCGAGCCGAGTAGGGCAGTCTCCCAGGAGGATGTGGAAGGATTTGGTAGGGGTTGAATCTCTTCTCCGAGTGGAGTCGGACAAGGCCAGGTAGAGTGATAGAGTGTGGGGGTCGGGGAATTGCAGCCCGGGCATGTGCCTCGATAGCTGCCAGGAAAGAAGAGATGGATATGGTGTAGATTTGGAAAAGTCTCCCAGGCAGCACACCATTGTTGGACCCCCGTTGGTCCAATGTTGGCAAAAAATGGCTCCTATATTGGTCTGACGTTGGCATTTTCGAAAACCGCTACCCGATCCAATGGTGGTCCAACATTGATGCCGATGTTGGACCACTGGTTTGCCAACGTTCTAGCCCACGTTGGACCAACGTGGTTTCCGCTTTTTTATCCAATATTGGCATAGAAGTTTCACCGTTGGCTGAACCAACATTGGCATCCAACGCCTTACACACTGGCTCTTCCAGCATTGGCTTAAATATTGGCTATTCCAATATTGGCATCCAGTTTAATACACTGGCAAATTTTTGCATCCATTGTCTATGACATTATTAGATGCTATTTTTCAGCCAGTGTTCTAACCAGTGTCACAAAAACAGTGCAGATAACCAAGCAAGTATGTTTCCCTTTTTCCTGAAGCACCGTTTTCTTTCTTATACTAAAATCTAATAAATGCGGCAATTTGACCATATTTGGGCACATTAGAAATCATTAAAGCATGCAAATGAATTGTTCATAACGTTTGACAGTTTATAATTTATTTAGATCGAATAAATATATTTAAAACATTGTGCAACCACGGGGGCCTGGGCAGACTCGGTGGCAGGGTCGGCGGCAGGCTCGGTAGTGGACAGGGCAGAGGGCTGGGCAAGGAAGGGGATACCACACAGGGGCATGACCACAGGATTCTGAAAGAGACAGAAGCGGGGGTTGGATTCAGGTGAAGGGTTTCAGAGGCTCTCAGTTCTCTTACGCCTGTCAATAATGAATATCAAAATAAAACATAGCTTCATTAGTAATCGGTGCCCTTTAATTAACTATTCGATTAATCGGTTCAGTTGCTCTTCAAGTATAAAATCTCGGAAAAACCTAACGACTTTTTTATTTTTACTTTTTTATATGATAAAGTTCCTTTTCCAGTAATTTATTTTTTATTATTTAGTATATAAAAAACTTAGTACTGCCTTCTAAAATAAATAGATGCGCAGGTAAAACACCGGGCCAGCTTGCTGAAATCAATGTCTCAGCTCAGACTGGGTGAAAGAAAGCATTGTAAAGGCTGGAACGCGCGAGCGTCTTCAGTCGAGGTTTGAGTCCCGTTCAGCTCGTACGCTGGCTTTGACAGTGCTTTCTCTTCCCCCGTCTCGGCTGAGACGCTGTTTCTAGCAAGACGGCCCAGGCGCTTACTATTGTTTTGTTCGTCCGACTTGTCCTTACTCAAAGCTCGATCGATCTAGATTCAAATATTTATAGTGATTAAAAAAAATATTCGAATAGTACGAAGGTTATTTTATCAATTGCTTAGCTCTAATCTTGCAACATCATGGCGTCCCTTAACCTTTCATCTAACTTTAAGAAGTTTTAAGAATTATAATCTCGCCATCTAAGTTCACACCGATATTTCTACACGTAAGAACATGACAGTTGAACAAAATTTTATGCTTAAATCAATCAAGAATTCAAAAACAAATTACGCATATAAAATAGCTTGCCGTGTAAAGACAATTAGTGGCAATTACACTCGCAGAGCGCGGTGACATAGCTGACACTCAACTTGCACCCAACAAGCCGAACCTTGTCAAATAAGCACTACTCAACACTTTGTGGTATTCGGCTTTGGACATACCTGGAGGGCTTTTCACTGCAGCACACATCTGCCGCCAAAATGACAGCCGTATTTTAACAAGGAAAATGAAACAAAAAAAACTTCCAGCACAGAAATAACCAATCAGAACGTCTCTCGCGGTCTATTAGAATAAAAAGCACTACAAATAGCGCTGTACAGGGCTTTTCGGGCCGATCGCTGTGGATTCCGCGTTGAACTCGTCGGAGATCCCTGGCACAGAGTGTGACACGGTTCAAACTCATCGGAAAGTGACAAAACGTACATTGCGTAGCAAGAATACCCATCCCCAATGGTCAAAAGGACCTCTCCTTGTCACTCACATGGAAGAGGAAGTGGTCCGTCGTGTCTTCGGTCCGTCGAAGCTAGTGGTCCCATGTATGCCCACTACAAAGGAAGATCACCGGTATGTAGGCGCTGCCGAAAGAATATCCATGGTCTTGGCAATCCGCATGTTGAAGATCGCACTTGGCACTAAGACGAAATGCGCTGCTGGTGATCGGAACTCTAGAACCATCGTTCTTGCCCATGAATGGCGGAGATGCCGAGCCGCTTCGCCTGATGATGCTGCTAAGCAATCAAATGCACTCGGACAACTTGGAAACGGACCCACGGTGTCCTTGTATCAGCATGATTATCTTGCCATTCTTGTTCCTTCGAGAAAAAAGCTATTTCTGCCCCCCCCCCCCCCCCCCAAAAAAAAAAAAAAAAAAAAACTTGAATAATTTGCGAAGCGCTCCTGCCCACTTGCAGTTCGCGGATGCGAGTGTTGGAAATTGAGGAGACCGTCCCCACCGCCTTCCAGTCGTTGCCTTATCGTGTGGCCTTGGTGCTCGCGATCCCACTTTCTGTGTGCTTGTGTGTGCGTGTGTGCGTGTGTTTCGCGGTCTGGACTCCATCACCCCTAAGCTGAGAGTGCAGAGGAAGCTAAGAAGCTTGGTGAACCAATCTCAGGTTTCTTTTTATTCACGTGATCACACTCTCTCCCGTAACCACGCGCAGAGAGCGGTGCAGGTGATGACTGGTCCGGCCGGCGCGTAGCTTCCCCGGCACTGTCAGCTTAGGAATGCGCAGTGTCCTCCTCCCTCAAGGTCGTCGAGTCCGCTTCATACACAAAGGAGAGATTAGTGACGGCGTGGGGAAAATGGGAGGGGAAGCCGTTCAGGGACGTAATCCATTTCACCTGCAGTCCGAGCGCAGCGGACGCTAGGAGCCACCTCAGCCAATCCAGCGTTGAGAGAGTGTCGTCGGTGTCGTGTGACCTTCAGCTCCCTGTGGCGCTCTGCGCAACCGGCAGGTCACGCGATTTTCTCCCGGCAGTGGATCGGCTGGGATAGCTCGCGGCGTCCACTGCGCTCGGACTGAAGGTGGAACGGAGATATAGTTCCGAGGCCGTCGGCGCAACCCCTCCCCTGCATACTTCTCTCTCTCGAATTCTTTCGTTTCTCTCTGCTGGAATTTGCTATCCGGGTTTCCAAAAACCAATGTAGAAGAGATTGCTTATACATGATAAACTCTACAGCAAGAGGACGGAGAAGGACTGACAGACAGGAAGCTCTGAAATCAGCTCGGAGCCTAATGTCAAAATTGAAAAGAGACAGTGATAAATCAAATGCGGAAAAAAGGGGCTAGACTCTAAATCAAACCAACATTGTCGTCTGCTATCAGTGCCTTGGCGCCATGTAGGAGGCATTAGGGCTCTTATTGTAGCACCAGTAGTGCCGTAAAGTCATAGAGCCGTCATTGTACAACCACATTTCAGAATAGTGTCTTGTTCCAATCAATCGCAAAGAAGTTCTTCACCTGACACGAGGTGAAGCCCACAAGCCCGTAGACAGAGTACGAAGCTTTTCTGTCGAGATCATAAAGTCAACATAATAATCTATTATGGTGACTATAACGCGCACATCGATTCTTCTTTTTTTTTTCCCAGTGGGCGGTCCTGATGATCCCATATCGCTCGCGACTCCTTAGTATGCACAGTGAAGGAGCAAAACATCGCCATTAAGTTCTGTACGTTGTTATTGTTTTGTTTGCTTTGCAGAAAAGCACCTGAATCGCGCTTTGAAAAAATAACATTAAATTGACAATCGCTCAAGCAATTTCAACTTGTTGAGGTAAAACGAAATTTGCCAAAACCAGCCTATTTCAACATGCTTCCACTATTAAGCCAATGGTGTTGTGAGACTAATACACTTTGACCATTATATGCCACTGTGTTTTTGAAATGACGATGACCGAATGGTACTAACAGGACAACAGTAACCCTTATAAGCTCGTGTATATCCAACATTGGCAAGCCAATGCTGCAGACAAGCCAACAGTGTCCATTTTCAGTCCCCATCAAATATTGGAATGCCAACGGCACGGACAGGCCAACGTTGACCATTTTATTCCAGTGTTCATCCAATGTTAGCAAGCCAAGGGTACTCAAAGGGCAACATTGTCCGGTTTACGCCACTATTCATCCAATATTCACGAGCCAATGGAACTGACAGGCCAAGATTGCCCATTTTATACCAGTGTTCATCCAATATTCGCGACCCAATGGAACTGACAGGCCAACATTGTCCATTTTATGCCAGTGTTCATCCAATATTCGTAAGCCAATACAACTGTCAGGCCAACATTGTCCATGTTTTGCCAGTGTTCATCCAATATTCGCAAGTGAATGGAACTGACAGGCCAAGATTGCCCATTTTATGCCAATGTGCTTCCAATATTGGTTGGTCATTGGAGAAGCTGGGCCATCACTGAAGATGCTATATAATGGCATAGACAATATTGGGTGCAGAATGGCTAAAGTGGACCATCATTGGACCTTTTTTTGCCAATGCTCTTCCAATATTGGCCCAACACCTTGTGCTGCCTGGGCTGTGTTTGTATGCGCCTCCATTCGGTAGCTTCGCGTCTGCTTAAGTCTTTGTGTGGAGGTGGATATGTCCTTCGCCCAGATCGGTAATATTCTGTAACCTGATTAGAGGTTTCGAGTTGCGGACTTTGTGTGGGGCGTTCTTCGGTTTCGTCGTCTGACTGTTGACGGTTGCAGACGGGTCTAGTCGAGTTGCTCTCGACCAACTCCTCTTCCCCATGCCGGGCTGCTCGGAAGGACAGTCCTTGAGCGAGAGAGTTTGCACTCTCATTACCCTGAAGAAGAGTGTGGCCGGGTGTCCACAGTATGTGAATCAAAGGGAGTTCTTCGTGGGTTAGGTGGGCTAGGATTCTTCTACTCCATTCAGAAACGAGTCCTCCTGCCCAGGCCCTGCAATCAGCCTGAGAGTCGGTGAGTATGGTAACCATTTAGTTTGGATCGCATCTCCTTGTGTGTTGGGTGCTAGTTATAGCTAAGGCCATTGCCGCTTCCTCCGCTTCTGCGACGGACGGTGATCCGAGCAAAAAGGCGGCTGTTCGCCTCTCACCGTTCGGGCGGCACACCGCGATGCACCTGCCCGAGATGGGAGTAGAGTACGAGGCCGCGTCCGCTTAGAGCACGTCCGGGTCTTCCTGACAGCGTCTGCGAAAGTCCTGACTCCGGCCAGTCTCCTTCCTGCTCGTTCTGCCTGCGAGTTGAAGGGGTGAACCGGTGCTCGTTTTTCCTTAATTTCTTTTTCTGTAACTTGCATTGTGTGGGGTGATAAACGGTCATTATTATCAGGGATCCGTTTTAAGCGGTATTTGCGCAAAGTTAAAAAATTGTTGCATCGCCCCTTTAACTATGCCAGCAGATAATCAACAGGGTCTGTGTGTGGTCAAAGGAACAGCCTAGCAGACGACGCTCGTACAGGAAAGAGCTTTGTGCGCACGCGCATAATCTCTCGCGTGTCGCCGCATCCCACCGCGGCACAGCGCTGGCCGTCCCGGCGGTCGACGCTCGCGTCATATTATTAAAAAAATTGGCCCACTGTACATTGCACCCGATATGTCGCTATTAACGAACATAATGATATCCCCGAAACATTGTTCGGTCTACGTGGATGAATGGAAAAAGTGGTCTCACGTTTGTTCGTGTTGCAGGGGTCAAATATCATGTAGATTTTCGTCGGCGTGTGCTGTCTTTCGGTTATTTCCGGAACACGCCGAATACTGCTTTCCATAAAGACGTTCCCAGCCACAAGAGGTATGAAGAGGGATACTACGAACATCTTGAGATCTTTGTCGATGGTAACAATATTCTCATAAGTCGTAACAAATGCTCCTCTCTCTTTATCTCTCCTCCCATTTATAGCATGAGGACATCACGTGGATGATTCGAATGAGCACCTGCAACAAAAACGAAAGTTGCGCTATGATTTTTTTTGTTGATGTAGGCTGAGGGGAAGAGATTGACCGGGGAGCTTTCGTTTTTAGGAAAACAATTGTATTTCAGTTGAATTACCTTTTAAAAGCATCTTCTCTGGAAATTTTCTTACTTTTTGTTATTTTTCTCTGCACAAGTAATTGACCCTATTCAAAAGTCAAAGACATTATAGAATAGAATAGTTTAGTTCAGGCACACATGTGTTACACATGTGTCTGGGTGGCTGCAGCAACAGAAGGCAAAAAGCTTTCTGATGTGTCTCCCCCCCCCTCCCCCGCCCCAATAATTAAGGAACAAAATTAAAATAAACCTAGACATCTGTGAACTATTAAGATCAGTATTATTCATATAAACAAATGAACATAAGCAATGCGCCACAATAAAAACCAAAAAATTGAAACAAACAAAACAAGCAAATTATAAAACAAAGACAAGAGGAAACTGCATTTATTTACATTGACATTGTCGTTATACACAATATCATCCAACACCCGTCTGGCATCAACATATCATAACACTTCCTAACACCATGGGAAAAAAAAAAGACATACTGAAGTCATTTTATTTGCCATATGCAAACGTAAAATTTACTTTTTATAACAATAATCTAAGGTAAGCGATTAGCTTCAAGGAAAACATGTTTTACTTTTTTCCTGAACTTGTGGCTTTTTTCTACACTGCTGTGCTTTTCGTACAATGTTTGGGTGTTTATTTAGTAGGTTAGGAAATCGGTAATCTGGTTTTTGAGTTCCACAGTTAGTTCTAACGTTTGGTTTTCTAAAAGCGGTGCGCCTGAAATTATATTCCGCAGGTTTATTAAGATAAGTATCAGAGAACTATGTCACATCGTGCTTTATCTGATCAAAAACGAGGATCGGCAATTTGTGTGAGAGGACATATTTTATTTGTAATAACCTTCATTTTTGAATGAGGGTGCTTTTTTCGATGTACCCTAAATTTTTAATAATTCTTGCAGCCTTCTTTTGTAAAAGGAATATTTTTTCCAGTGCGTGTTTTTGTGGTTCTGCCCCACACTGATAGAGAATATTGTAAGCGAGGATTGACAAGAGCGTAGTACAACTGTAGCTTGAGCCAGTTTGGTAGTAACCCCCTTAGTTTGCGCAGCATTTCAATTGAACGTGAGATGTTACATCTTAGGTTATTTACATGCTTTGTCTAACTTAAAAATTCCTCAAACCATACTCCAAGAATCTGTGTGCCGTAGTAAACTCTATTGTCTAATTTAGTAATTGAATATGGGGTTTTTACACCAGCGGTTTGTTCTTTGATCTGAATATAACATATTTTTTTCGTTGTGCTTAACACTAGGTGAGTAGACTCTAACCATACATATAGTTCTACAAACAAGCTCTTTGCAGTTACTTGAAGCTCTTGTAGATGATCACATGAAAAGAACACGTTAGTATCATGAGCATACAATATCGTAGGCTCATGATACAAGCGGCCCGTTAACAATATCGTTTATATATATTAGGAATTGAAAGGCAATCTAATCAGCTCCAATACTACAGCTCTAACAGCGTCTGGTCAAAGGATGTGCGAAATATCACACGAAAGACGATCCCAAAATTGGACGGAATACCAACAAAATTTTACGCCATTGTTTTATAGTGGTCTAGTATCGGTTTTTAAATTTGACTCACAAAAACAAAACTCATCACACACGCTCGTATATATGCTACAAATATTTTTTTTTCCGTTCGTATTATATTTATTTTACGAAACGTAACATTATTTGCACTATACAATTACTTCAATTTTGCAGATGTTCAAAGATGCCGACTGCGGCGTGGCTGACAGGCCAACGTTCATCATTTTATTCCAGTGTTCATCCAATGTTAGCAAGCCAAAGGCACATAAAAGGCCAATATTGGCCATTTTTTGCCGGTGTTCATCTAATATTCTCAAGCCAATGGAAATGACAGGCCAATATTATCCATTTTATGCCAATGTTCTTTCAATATTCACAAGCCAACGGAACTGACAGACCAATATTGCCCATTTTATGCCAGTGTTCATCCAATATTCGCAAGCCAACGGAACTGAGAGGCCAATGTTGCCCATTTTATACCAGTGTTCATCCAATATTCGCAAGCCAGTGGAACTGACAGGCGAATATTGTCCATTTTATGCCATTGTACTTCCAATATTGGTTGGTCAGTGGATAAGCTGGGCCAATATTGAAGACTCCACATAATGGCATAGCCAATATTGGGAACAGATTGGCTAAAGTGGACCATCATTGGACCTTTCTTTGCCAGTACTCTTCCAATATTGGCCCAACACCGCGTGCTGCCTGGGCGGTTTGTTCTTTGATCTGAATATAACATATTTTTTTCGTTGTGCTTAACACTAGGTGAGTAGACTCTAACCATACATATAGTTCTACAAACAAGCTCTTTGCAGTTACTTGAAGCTCTTGTAGATGATCACATGAAAAGAACACGTTAGTATCATGAGCATACAATATCGTAGGCTCATGATACAAGCGGCCCGTTAACAATATCGTTTATATATATTAGGAATTGAAAGGCAATCTAATCAGCTCCAATACTACAGCTCTAACAGTGCATTCACTCTGGCGCTCGAATCGCAACCGCGAATTGGATCCGCTCACTTTCATCATGGAACAAACGTGCAATTGTAGAGAGTTTTAGTAGACCGTTTTCATCTTCCGCTCCGCTCTGAGGGTGCCAAACTGCGCATGCGCGGCCCGCTTCGCCGGAATGGAAAGCGGAGGTCCAAAAACGCGTTTTAGTAGAGCGTTTTTCTTCAGCGTAAGAGCGTTTTGAGCGGGTTCGAAAAATTTGCTTGCGTAGCCCCACAAGCGGACGTTTATAGTACTAGTAAGACAAAAAAACCTAAGCGTTAACACCAAGAGAGTAAAAGGGAGCGTGATTGTAGAGGTAGTAAAAACGAAGGCGACAATAATAAACACAAAAGAGTAGGCACACACCCGAAAATATATTAAGCTATAAAATATAAATATAATCGTTCCACCTTGTGTGCGAGTGAAGCCGAAGGTATAAGCATGAGCATGTTGCTCTAAACGGTACTTGCACTGCACGAGCGCGCGTGCTTATCAAGGGCGCTGAAAGGCCGGCACTCGCTCTTGTAGCTTCTGCTCCACTCGAAATAAAACTGAAACAGATTTACTTATTCGAAGTAGAAAAATAAGAGAAAAGGACGAAGTTTGCGCATTGCGAGTACATCCTTTTGCGTAGTACGAGTACAGTGTTGCTCAAGGCTAGCAAGGCATCTGCACGATGAATCCCCGCTGTTCTCAAGGAAGGAGACTTCTACTAACGAGATTAAGCTGGCGAGACATCGAATCTACCGGGTGAAACAAGGAGACGGTAGGCTCTTTAAATCGACCGGAAAATTCGGTTTCTTAACTTATCACGCTACGACTTTGTGCAGCGTTGCCCACAGATGGTGCATTTTTTTTTTGTAAAATTTGCGAAGAGCGAACTTACCTGAGGAAAAAGTAAAGAAAGAAAAAGGCTTAGCTCCTATGGAAACGCAGCGACGCCACCGGTCTGCAATCAACACGGCGCCGTTTTGCACGGGAGACAAGAGATGGCGCAACGAACGCCGCCAACGAACGAGCATACGGCGCCGAGAGCCAGCGTCTTTAGAGACAATCTTTTCGACTCAAAAGCGGCGCGCGTTCCGCAGGCGGCGACAGTCGCAGAAACAAAAAAGACAGGCGCGGTAACAACAAGGAACTGCAGTTCCTTGTTGTTGCTTGCTGCTAATTACGCCGGCTCTCGGCTTCGTCTGCTCGTTCGTTGGCGGCAGTTGGCGTCGCGACCGCTTGCGCCATCTCTTGTCTACCGTGCGAAACGGCGCCGTGTTGATTGCAGACCGGTGGCGTCGCTGCGTTTCCATAGGAGCTAAGCCTTTTTCTTTCTTTACTTTTTCCTCAGGTAAATCCGCTCTTTGCAAATTTTACGAAAAAAATGCACCATGTGTGGGCAACGCTGCACAAAGTCGTAGCGCGATAGGTTAAGAAACCGAATTTTCCGGTCGATTTAAAGAGCCTACCGTCTCCTTGTTTCACCCGGTATGATTCGTATCCCTCGTGCCATCAAGCGCCAAAGCTTCCTTTCCGAACGCGGTCAGCTGGATATTTCCAACGTAGAAAAGAAACCCTTTAGGAAGCTATCCTGCTTAAAGAAGGACCAGGGGTGCTATGTTGCGCTTTTTGCACTCCCAGGAGACTTGGAAGAGGGAAGTGACGTCAACGACACAGCAAATGCAGATTGGATGTTGACAGAAGAAAACAAAATCAACACCCAATCTGTGTTTGCTGTGTCGCTGACGTCACTTCCCTCTCCCTAGTCTCCTGAGAGTGCAAAAAGCGCAACATAGCCCCCCTGGCTGTTCTGCATGCGGGCCTCCAAATACCAGCACCCGACAGATCGGCGCAGGGTGTTGCCAATCTGGCGAGACGATTTGCATGGTTTTTCCTCGACTGGCCTATCCCAACCGTCTGTTCGTACTTGGATGAGCGTTTGGACGGAACTTGTCGGTGTTCTTCAGTTCTGTGAATTTCATCGTGGGTCACATCAACGAGAGGTTCGGCCACCTGCTCGCTGACATGAACAAACATAGGTGGTTGACCCTGGCGAAACTAGAGCTGTGCTCACAGGTGAGACCCTGTATGGTTTGTGTAAATTTCGCGTTTCCATTGTTTCTAGCACAGCTGCTCTGTCTGGTGAAAAGTTACTTTTTTCTATACGCCAAATGTGTACATGGGCAGTGTCAGGACAAGTCTCGACGAGCGCGTTCGTAATCTGTGAGTATTAGTAGGCCACTTTTATGAGCCCTCTTTGCTCTACTTTACGCTGTGCGAGAAGCATCGTCGCCACCGCGCATGCGTGGCCCGCTCTGAGTTGGAGCGTATAGTTAGCGGAGTGAGCGTGCGCTCCGCTTCGCAAGTTGTAGAGCGGACTGCCCTCAGCGTCCTTAGCGTGATCGCTTAGATCTCAAGATGGCTGCACTTACTCAATACGCGTCGATGTTTTTGACCGTGACCTCAGCTTGAAAGAGGTCGAATCAAGAAGGAAAGCGTACGCCCCGCGCGTAAAAAGTAAACCATTCGATTTGAGTTCTATGTAACACAAAACAGCATAATCAAACGAAGTGAACGAGTATCATTTTGCAACCAGCACGGCGTCGGTAAAGTCGTCGCGTTTTGTGGACGTCCTATGGCTATGCAGTCAGATGTATGGGTGCGCGTGCTTGAACGCCGATTATATCTGTGCATGCGCCCTCCTGACGAAAATGCCACTGAAAGCTGACCACGAGCATAGCGCTCGCAAGCTGCACCAAAGAAACCATTCCCCTCTCAGCTTTATTTATTCACACTGGCTCGCAACTTTTGAATTGTTTAACTTTTTTAAAGAAATGTTTGCATTGGATTTCCTTGGTAGATTTAGAAAATAATAGAAACTTGAATGCAGCCTTTTTAAAAGTGCAACCCATGGTGCCGCTAGTCTTCGAGGCCGCCTTATTTTGGCCAAGTGTCTAGGGAGCAAGAGTGCTACGTCATTGTTTGTCGCGGATGCGAGTCTAAATGTATTAGACACGAATGCTGCGTCAATACTGAATATGAAATGGGTTCTAGTCACAAGTCTCGCACTAAAAGCGATGCCCAAAATATGGTGGCCGAATATGTTACCCGGTGGTGTTTTGAAAAGAGTTACCAATAACGGTCGAAAGAATATTCCACGTAAATTTTTTGTCTGGTGAAAACCAGACAGGCATAAACAATGCAAAATTTAGCAAACACAACCCTGAACGTCTAAGCAATAGTGGTAGATTAGAAATTTCAGAAGTTTCGTTTTAAATTCCGGCGTAGCGGGCCTCGCATGCACAGTTTGACGGCCTCAAACCTTAGCAGAATTAAGGAACAACTATATATATATATATATATATATATTAATTTACGATACCCAGTTTTTACAAGCCTACAATGGAAATACGCTTTATTTTAGAGGAGTAACAAGTCCCATATCACATGTTTGGTAGTGTTTAAATACTGCCGTGTTGTAAGAGTGTTTTTCTTTGTCTTTTTTATTAGGCCGTCAAGGACAAGGGAACACCCCTGAACAACTGTTTGGGTTTTGTTAAATGCACAACATGCCCATATGTCATGCATCAAAAAATTAGAAGAAGACCACAAGAGGGGGCTCGTCGTGAAGCACCAGGCAGTGATGTGCCCAGACGGCATAATTTGACGGCTGGACGAAACCTACAAAGACCATGGACATTTTTTTGTTTGTTTAATATTAGAATCCATAGAATTATCACAGTAAATCATGTTCAAGCTTTTCTACTGAGCGAAATACCTGTCCAACTGGGCTGAAAGGCATCTAGAAATATTTT
This sequence comes from Ixodes scapularis, assembly GCF_016920785.2. Classification (NCBI taxonomy): domain Eukaryota; kingdom Metazoa; phylum Arthropoda; class Arachnida; order Ixodida; family Ixodidae; genus Ixodes; species Ixodes scapularis. Next base: position 3,845,661 of record NW_024609839.1, on the reverse strand, counting down.
AATAAAAAACGTTTACTAACGACTCCCATTTTACTTCTCAGATGTGCGTGTGAATATTGCATCTAACCAAATTACAGTGTTACAGTTGAATTCAGCATTGTAAGAGTAGCCTATGTTGCGTGGCCTTCTATTGCAAGAAAAGACCATAGTACAAGTGAGGCAGAAACTAGGCAGGAGCTTAAGCTGGAAAACGCACCTTCATAAACACACAAAAGAATTAAAAAGAAGTGTATAGTCAAGCAAAATGGTTTCATGTCACCCCCCAAGGCAGATACATACACTGCGCTCCCCTGTTAATACGAACACAAACAAAAAATCGCTTTTACTTGCAGTTTATTGCTTTGACAGCTATTGAAAAAGCTGAAAATTTGTCGCTCAGATTAGTGCCCCAAACGAGTGCTTTATTCCACACCAATAGGCAAATGTCAGCCCCTCGAATTTAAGGTGAAAAACGAAAACAGGATATTGAATGCTCCCGCTAACAGTGTCGCGCAGTGTATATAAACTCCAAGGCACCATATCACAAACCGAAGCATACGAATAAGAAAAGACTCATTTCATTGGGGGAAAAAAGTAGAGATATAAATGGAGCACCCGCTTTCGCTAATTGTCACTGTCTTGCTGCCTGAAGTAACCAAACAAAATATCTGTCCGTTTGCCGACTGCTTTAGTCTTTGGTCTTTAACCTTTAATTTTTGGCTCTGGAGAGCCGCGGTACCGCGGAAAGCAGCAGCCCGTACCACCGAGGCCCGCGGTGCCGCGTCCAGGGAACATGGTAATGTGATGAGTATATACGTGCAAGATGACGACGACATGGCTTGTTGGTGTTGGGGAGGGTGGCAGTCCGATTCGCAGAAGTCCAGACTTCGTGGAGGCGGGTTGGGCGGGTGAAGAGCGAGCTATAAGGATCTTGCACGCCGTTCGATCAGTGCATGAAGGAGCACCAGGAACATAATGGCGCTATTGCTCACTGGGGTCCACTGGGGTCAAAGAATCATGCTCCAAGGAGGTAGTCCAGCCGAAGTAGAAGCTGCCGCCTCCGAGGAACCGAGGCCCAGGGCTCAGATTGAGACACCGCCGTCGCCCGGTGTGTCATCCTCTGAACGTCGTCGTCGTCATCTCGCATAGAAAAATCGAGCCCGCTGGCTTAGACAAGGCAGCACCTGTTCCCACCGTTCAGGGGCTGTGAAAGGATTGCGGCCAGCGATTTCTCGAAGCAGCCAGCGGTTCTTGACCACCGTGAAACGTTTTCTGGGGGACGCCTTTTCAAACAAAGTCTGCGCAGCTTCTTAGTGCAGCGAGGTTCATAACGGCCAAGCGCGCTCCCAAGCATGATTTCAAATAGCGAGCACCCACCTTTCCAGAAAAGTGCCATCTACTGAACCTTTACTGAGAGTGGAACGTACTACTTCTTGAAATGGCGACGATAGCGGAGCTGACGCTACACGCTCAAATCCCAGAGCGGGTCGCGCATGCGCGATGGCGACTCCGCTTTCCATAGAGCGGAGCGGGAAACCGAAAACGGTCTACTAAAACTCTCTTGTATTGCATCGTTGAGCAAGCGCGTTCGCAGCCGCTTTGCGAACGCGGTTCAACCGCCAGTGTGAATACGGCGTAATGGTCGCGAAAAGAAAGCAACCTCTAGTATATCGTGCACCCTCGATTTCATGAATTCGAAGGCGGCGTCAACGACAAACTTGCTAATATAGACCCATCTTACTAAGCGTTCGGTGCATGCATGACGCCGCCACAACATTATTTGACAGGAGGCATGACGGCCGTGCATGCGAGGGCTCGTACCGTCTCGTTACAGTGTACTAGAATACTTGGGTAGTGTTGAGACCGGAGCGGCTCGGCAACGGGAGCTCGTGAGGGTGCTTGTATTGACAGTTCGTGGCGCCGCTGTATCAAGTTATCCAGAAAAACTCGCGCAGCCCACCTTTTTTTTTTTTTCTTTACTTTGAGCGGTGCACGTGTCGGTACCGCATTTTATACACACCGTTTCACCTAATATAGCACCGCAGCGAAGGCTAGAAGCGCGAGCTCATAGCGTTGGGAGCTACTCTTACCGCACGAGAGCTTGTGCCGCCGAGATGTGCCCCAGAGCAAGGAGCTCGCGCTTGTAGCCTTTCCTGCGGTACAACACAAGGTAAAACAGAGTAATAAAAAAAAAAAAAAAAAAAAAAAAACGGTATTTTAATTTTTTTTTTTTTTGCGGTAGGCAAAGGGTTAATGAACGGCTTAATGGGCCATGTTGCAATTGCAGCTTTGAAGGGAGCCATTATTAAAGGCCAACTCAATTTAGAAAGTTCTCGAACAAACAACGAGCTTTGAGCGAAAGCAAGAAGGCGCTCGTTTTTGTTGTGTTTGTCCGTCCCTTCCCGTTTTCCTCCTCAAGCTTAATTATCTCTACCAACCCGATCGTCCTGTCCTGAGATATTCATCGCTAAAATTTTGCCTTTCTTTGCATAATTAAAAAACCGCGCGCTGAAAGCGCGAATATGTTGTTCTGATATTGATGTGTAGGAGAATGACACAGTTGTCTCCGTCCCCTCGTCACTAACTCGAAAACGTGTCTTCTGTGGACTCGCCGGCGCCACAGATCAAGACGACTATGTTGCTATACTACGTACTATTTTCATAACGCGGTTTGTGAATCAAGCGAAGAAAGGCAAACTTTTTTGATAAATATCGCGAACCTCGTTGCCTTTTCGCGAATTGCCGAAATTGTGTTTGCCTTTAATAATAACTCCTTTTAAAACTGCAATTGCACCATGGCCAATTAAGCCGACAATAAACAAGTTAACTCACCGATTTTGGTTAATTATTAAAGATTGCAACGGTTATTCACACATTTATTGTCCACCGAGCCCTACAGATATAACGAAAGACGGGATCCACATATCTGAAAAAAAATCCTTTTTTTTTTTTTTTGTAAAATAAGTAAAGTTATGTAAAGAATAAAACAAAAACACCCTGTATGTCTGCGTGAACCAGATACGCCACCTGTGAAACCATGGGTCTTTCCCTTCGAATACCCAGCTCAGGCGAGACTTACCTGGTTGTTAGAAAGCAGCTGTCGGTTAAATATATTGTTGTGAGCGTGTAGGTTTCAGATGGTTTACACTCAAAAAGATAATGCGCTGCATATTGTAACCTTGGATGGGCTGCACATTGTAACCATTATTTCAATGCCGTGCTGTGAACTATTACAACTCTTTTCTTGCCTGATCTACGTGTGCTCATGTATTCTGCTCAAAATGATGTGAAATAGTTGCCTGTTTTCTTTGAATCTTATGAAGCATTACTTGTTCAGCCCACGTTGTCTCAGTTTTTGGACTTACGTTCAATGTTAAAACATGTGATGAAAATTGTCATGGCTTATAAGCCATTTCATACAACTTAACGTCGTGTGGTCCTCGGATGGTCGTGGCAGCCAAGAAGAAATAAAAAATTCTCACCCCTTTGCGACCGTCGCTTGGGTGGTTGGACGTATAAATAAACACAAGAATAAGTGAGAAGTGGGGCGAGCTGATTAAGGTCAAGAAAAAGAAGATGGGCAGAAAAGAAGACAGAGAAGTTAACCTGGGATATTAAAAACATACTAAAACAATCTAGGACTTTAGTACGTTCCGTTTCGTTCCATTATAAAGTAAGATAGGAAACAAAAAACTGCTTCCGAGTTTTAGATATCCCTTTCAAATATCTAATGTTCGGGCTTTGCGACCAAGGAAATGGGCATTTCTTTTAAAATGCTCACCATCCGACAAACCGAAAGTCGCAGCTAATTCTACGCTGAAACAACTTGCAATCCGCTTCTTTAAAGTCGCAATTGTTTTTATGTGAAGAAAGGGTAATGTAGCTTGTACCCTCCAATACATTGAAGCATCATGTTGCTAACGATCGTGCCGCAGCGTAATTGATGCCGCGGTATGACCGCTGGCAGGTCGTAGCTCTATCAGAAATCCTATGTGCACTCCACCAAAGGGGCAAAAAAGATTCATATTTTCGCGCGCGCAGCCGCGCATGCGCACACCTTCTGGATAACGCGCCGGTGTCGACACCTGTCGCGATCAATACCACGCGCTTCAGGCGAACCCCTCCGGTCCCAACACGACCCAAGTATTCTAGTACACTGTAGTCTCGTGCTCCACACGCGCAGAGCTCCAGCGGGTCTTTCGCACGTGCAGAAAGCCTAAAGCTCCCTCGATGCATTGCGGTAGCGGTAGTGAAGTCAAACTGCCTGGTGAAATTGGTCAATTAATTTCTCGCTTTCAGCTCTTTGCTTTTAGAAAACGTTCGTGTGGAGAAGCTGTGTAGATGCCGCCATTAGAGCGTCTGGTTTGACTTCTACAACCCAAAAGACAAGGCCTGCCTATGACGTCATCGTGAGTGGATCCCCGACCCGCGCCATGCGGCAAACACGCTAAAGTTTGACGATAATTTGCCGCAATGCGGCAGGCGTACCCGTCTTGCGGTAGAATTTTTTTAGGTAGAATCGGTTCGACTTTAGACAGGGAGATAGGCTGGTTCTTGAAAAGGGTCTCCTGAATTCTAAAGAGAGTCCACCCCCTCACGTTGCGTGACAAGATAATATCAAGCTTGTGGACTGTGAAAACGGATAGATGTTTCATGTGTCTTGCATTCATAAAAAAGATATCACCGTGACGCTTTGCCCAGATTAAAGACAGAACCATCGAGGTGCGCCATCATCTGGTAATTCTCAGTCTTTTCCTGGTCCTTTAATGTGGTCCACTGTGAGACTTTTAAAAGTTAGATTAGCTGTGGAGAATGCGGGCCTTGAAGACTGGGGCTAACCGGATGAAGAAATTCATGATATTTGCAATGCTTCAAGCTAAAACGATCACCCTAGCAACAAATCAAGTCGCATAGGTGTCACCAGCAGCCTGTGCTACAGTCCTGCATGAAGTCCTCTTGTTATGAAGAACGATGCCACAGCAGGACGCCATGGGCAGCACAGTCAAGGAAAATGTCGAGGTGGTCGCGAACACCGAAGAGTCTCGATAATGCCAAGAGCAGCTGGAGGACATGACGATGGAGATGGTCACGTACAGCGAAAACCTGTTCATTTTATCATTCAAGTGTCCCGTGCTTTCGTCTGTCTCCTATAGCCCCGTGTGGGGCGCATCGGCGGGACACTTCGCCCGGGTGAACAGATTAGAACGCAAGCTTTATAATTAGTGTTTATTTTAACCCAAAAGTATGACTGCTCTTCCGAACGTTTTCTCTTTTCACGCGAGCTAGTCTTGGCGCAAGGTGGAATACTTTTAAGAGTAAATAGCGCTATTAACGATGGTGAGTCACAGAGAGAGTCCGGTGAAAAAGCATGAAAATGTTTTGTTATTTTCTCTTTTTTTTGTAATTCTAGGATATTTCAAGACCCGATTATCACTTTGGCTAGGTTAGTGTTGCTTATCGGGTTTTATATTTTCTACAAATGGTTGGTGGTGGTTCTGAGATAATTATTACGATGGATTTTAAAATGCTAGTTTATTTTCCTATTGAGTGTGGTAGGTCTTCGCAGTGACGCGGAAATCGTGTTTAGAAGACCGTGATTTTCCAATGCAGAGTTTGATAACAGCTTCAGTAATGAAGACTAGCTGTTGATTTGATTAAACATGAGAATTCTAGAAAAGGGGGGGGGGCGAGAGGCGGGAAGATGTGGGGATTCGGACATGTATGGATAACTTAGTCAAAGATGCGGCGGGCGTGCAGGATGCGATCGCGGTGCAAGGCACGGGGCACGAGACGCGTGAAAAAACACGACAGTTCAGCCATGGCAGTGCACTCCGTCGAAGTACAGGCTCGAAATATCAAGTCTCAACCATAACTCGGCCCCTTTCTCCTGACAAGCGGTGAGCGAAAATTCCACAAACTTAGGTCATGTTTATGTTGTTTGTGAAGAACTATGGCCGTTTTCCACACGCGCCAAATTCCAGCGGCCATTTGCTGACCTTCAATTATCTTTCCCAGATGCCGAGCCACTAAAGCGGGCGTTGACCAGCCTCCGCAAAGGTCAGTGCTGCGGAGAACGACACAGTAGAACCTGAAATGGCAATAACCAGCCCTGCTGTGCTAATGATGAGGTGAAGTAAATGTAATAAGAGGAAAGAAAAAAAACTGATGGTCGGTTATGCCGGCACCCATGCACAGCTGCTGCAAAGCGTCTATAGCGTAACCATTTAGGAGTGTTCACTGGGTGCCACATTTGTGGGTGCTGTTTAGAGTGCATGCTCAGAACGAGCCCCCATTTATAGGCTGCTAAGACCGGCCATTTTGACTGTATGGAATGCACGTTGCAAAAGAACCCTGGAAGCTAGCCATGAGCACTCGCTCAGCAGTCGCGCACACAGCTATGGCCGCCAGTGAATACTTTCTATAGGGAGGCTCAAACTCTCGTTTACTCGGCTACTTTCCAATTTCTGAAAATGCTTATAAAGCTAAAAGTATTTTGATTGTGGTGTCTTGTTAAAAAGATATACATTAGCAAAAGTGCTCGAGGGCTTTTAGAGCGCAGCTCTTAGGGGCCCGTTTCCGGCTTGAGCAGCGTCGGCGTTGCCGTCGGCGTCGCCGTCGCCGTCGGCGTCGGCGTCGGCGTCGGCGTAACCGCGAGGTGCATCATGGGAAATGTCCCATAATGCACCGAGCGAGCCCCCCACCGGGGTCACGTGACCTCGTGGGGGGCACGTGACCCCCCCGAGGTCACGTGACCGCGGTGCATCATGGGAAATGTCCCATAATGCACCGCGCGAGCCCCCCACCGGTGTCACGTGACCTCCTGGGGGGCACGTGACCCCCCGAAGTCACGTGACTCCCCTGAGGTCACGTGACCCCCGCCGATGTCGCGTGACCCCCAATGACGTCATCGTCACTGATGACGTCACCGGCATCCACATCGTCATCGTCATCATCACTGATGACGTCCCCGGCATCCACATCGTCATCGTCATCATCACTGATAACGTCACCGGCATCCACATCGTCATCATCACTGATGACGTCACCGGCATCCGCATTGTCATCGTCATCATCACTGATGACGTCATCAGTGACGTCACTGATGTCGTCACCGGCATCCACATCGTCATCGTCATCGTCACTGATGACGTCACCGGCATCCGCATCGTCATCGTCATCATCACTGATGACGTCACCGGCATCCGCATCGTCATCGTCATCATCACTGATGACGTTACCGACATCCGCATCGTCATCGTCATCATCACTAATGACGTCATCAGTGACGTCACCGGCATCCGCATCGTCATCGTCATCATCACTGATGACATCACCGGCATCCGCATCGTCATCGTCATCATCACTGATGACCTCACCGGCATCCGCATCGTCATTGTCATCATCACTGATGACGTCATCAGTGACTTCACTGATGACGTCACCGGCATCCGCATTGTCATCGTCATCATCACTGATGATGTCACCGGCATCCGCATCGACATCGTCATCATCACTGATGACGTCACCGGCATCCGCATCGTCATTGTCATAATAACTGATGACGTCATCAGTGACGTCACTGATGACGTCATCGGCATCCGCATCGTCATCGTTACTGATGACGTCATCGGCATCGTCATCGTCACGTGACCCCCCTAGGTCACGTGACCCCCACCCAAGGTCACTTGACCCCCCCCCCCCCCAGTACCCTTCCCTCCTCCTCCTCAAGAGCTGCGCTCTAATTCGGCGTTACAGGGAGTTGTAAACGGCTTTCACTTTTTTTATGTATGATCTTTCTTTTCTTTTTCTTCTTTTTGAATGTTCTTCTTGTACAGCTCCTTAAATGGTAACCTTATGTCACAAATGTTTAGCCCGAATATTTTCCTGATTATACTATCAGATTCTATAAATGAATTGAGCCTGCAGTTATTGGAATTGTTTATATTCATGAAAATGTTCAAAAGCAGGCGTGATGTTGGTTAAATACTCTGCTGCAAACATAGCAATATTTTATGTTCTAGACAAAAGATGGGAGTTCTAAGATTGCTTAACAGGTAATTAAACTACAATGGAATATTTGGTAAGGTGTTAAATCACGAAGACACGCAAAAATATACATAAATACTTTTGGCAACGTATTCATCTAAAGTGGACTTGCCGCTTTAGATTGATACTTTAGCAGCCTATCAGACCTTATTGTTTTAGACGCATCTGCTCTATGAAAGTATAGAATTATTGGCACCTAATAAATCGGTTTGTAATAAACAGGCTTGCATTAAGACTCGCTCACACAGTTGTGTTTGATTACGTCAAGAATGCTTGCATCGAGCTGTTGCTATGGCGACCCTTACGACGAGCCAATGGGAAGGCTTTGTGCCGGACGACGCAACGCAGCGCAACGCAGTCGACGCAACCGCGTGAACGAGCCTTTGCTATATATTAGACTACCTTTGTGTTTGGCAACCGATTTATTCAATTACTTAGGGCCTAGATTATTTAAAAAAAATTGTAATGCTTTGTTGCGCCACCTGGTGGGAGACCGACAAACTGCCGATTCCTTACGTTCAACAAATCATCGGGAGCGGCGCTGAAGCCTCTATCCTCATCATTGTGATTTGTTGCCTTTTTTAGCTCGGCAAGCACAAAATGCGCGCACGGTTTACTGATAACTGATTGCTTCATGTACTAAATCTGATCGATAAATTTGATATATGTGTATGACTATTTATTGGTATTAGTAATTATAGTCCCTGTAAAATGGACACAACATATCATGTTTTAGTTCCCTAACCCTACTTTGATCACGATAACGGTTACAAGCTACAAGTTTCGAGGAGTCATGTAGCTTCATCAGCTTCATTTGTTTGGATTAGCAGTGCATCTTAAATTTGCCTAAATACCAAGTCCTCAGACAACTAACCGAATGTGCTTTCGTAACTTAGGTTTATTATGATGGGCAAGAAGGGGAGGTGAGGAGGTCTCTTGCTTTCCTAGTGGCTGAGGGCGGTCACGCGCTTCATGCCTCATGTGTCGCTATTATACCATACGGTGCAATCGATAAGATGGCAGAAGCACCCTAGCGGCAAATGCCAGGTAATTAATCGGAAATTCAGTTCTAAATAAAATAAAGCGGGCAAAAATATTCAAACATTGAAACCGGACATGTTTTCCTTTACGGCTAAGCAATACCTCTACAGAGAGGAACGCTCAATCTGCCGACACTCAATAGCATTTTCTTCTATTCTAGCCTTGCAATGCAAGGTGACGCTGCTTCCAGCAGGCCACTTTTGCTGGTCTTTGTGGGCAACTGAACGACAAACCTGCCTTTTTCCCCCTCTTCAATCGTCCATAAACAAAATTAAGCTCAGAAATATTTACGGCGCGGGGTTCCAATATGAGACTGGGTTTCATACCTGCTTTCAACTACGAAAGTGATAAAAACTCCTGGTGATTCTTTCATTTTCAGCAAGACCCCAAATAGCGAAAGAACTGGATGGAAACATCAGGTATAGACGCTTTCAGCGCGCGCCAGATTGAGCCGCCATAGCCGACCTTCCTTTGTCTTACTGAGATGCCGAGCCACTGAAGCGGGTGTTGACGAGTCTCCACAGGGGCCTATGGTGGGGAGAAGGACACAGCAACATTTAAAATTGCAATAACCTGTCCTGCCGTGGTAATGATGAAGTGGAACGAACTAATCAGGGGGAACAAAAACTGAAGGTCGGTTATGGCGGCGCCCTTGCAGAGCTGCCTGAAAGCGTCTATAGGTCTGTTACGGAGTTCGTTTTATCAAGTACTGAGGCCTCTTCTTTACATTCATAACTTTTTTCATAGCCTCCTCTATACGGAGAAAGCCTGGCACGTTGCTAAACAAAGTGGCCGCCGAAAGTAGGAGAGGAGGGGCGGGGAATCGGGAGCGGGGGGAACCTTCATTGCTAGCGCCACACAAGAGCGAGCGGACAAGCGCAGAAACAGTTTTTTTTTTTTTCGGAATCGCGGAGAGGAGAATTTCGACGTCAACCCTTTCCCTTCGCCGTCCCTGCGCCGCAGCCGTTTCTCCCGGAGCACGAAAACGACGGTGACGAAAACACGAAAACAAACGTGGTTCGGGGAGCGGCCGCTCACGACCCAAGCGCTCGCGGACTATCTCTGCCCTTTCTGCTCTGCGCTACCATATTGGTCGCCGCTTCGCGCGCTCCTCCTCTCCTTTTTTCTGCGGCCGCGCTCCGTATGGCTCTGCCGCCGATGTGCCAGGCTTTCTCCGTATACACGAACTCATGTTTACAAACAAACCGGAGCGCCCCTAGCGGACGCCACCGGCGCCGCGCATGCGCGGTGGACGGTGGGCAAGAAGCCCGCCGTCGCCAATAAACAAACCATCGAATTGCGTTGTTGTCGGCGTCGGTGGGAGTCCCCGTGCTCTTTTTCGCGTTGGAATTGTTGATTTTACGTCCTCCTTTCAACGTCTGACTACTTGAGCGGCTTCAGCAAAATTAACGAGGCAAAACTTTGCGTGAATGATGTGACTTGCGGCGATTCATTTCACGTGGACGCCGCAGAATGGGCTCTAAAGCCTGACTACCACGATGAGATTTTGCTCGCTATTTTCAGTCGCGACGTCGCTCGGGCTGCAAAAGCGTTGACCGTAGCTGATACGGTGGACGTCGATACTGAAACCCGCAAGTAGAATCGGGCATTACAAATCGGTGATGGCCACTGGTAGCAATGATCAACACCTTCTTGTGTCTATACTGTTTACACTTAGCCTACTTACCCGAACCAACCTTCAAAACTGTCTTGAGGCCTGCACTTAGTTCTTATCGCAATTACCGAGTCAACGTTTGGTTTACGGGCCGCTGTCGTTTGAACGAGCTGACGGCAAAAAGTAGACAAGTTTGAAAGAGCAGACGACAGTTTGAACGCATGCGAAATGGAGTGCGGGAAAGAAGCACCGCGTCCTGCGTCCACAAACGATTGGAATGTCATGTTGTCGGTGTCTGTGTGATTCTGCATACTCTTTTTTGCGTTTATCTGTCGATTCTACGTCTTCATAGCAATGTCTTACCACTTTAATCGCCTGAGCGAAATTATCAAGGCTCGTTACACCGCTAAACTTTGCGTAAATAATTTGACATGCGGCGATTAATTCGTGTGAACACCACAGAATGAACGCAAAAACCATGATGAGATTCTAGATATTTTCGGTCGCGAGGTCGCTCGTGCTGCAAAAGTGTAAGAGGTAGCGACGAGGATCGACGTCGATACTGAAATTCAGAAGCGGAAACAGACGAAGCGTAACAAGTCGGTGATGCCCGCTGGTACCAATGATCAAAATCTTGTATCTACTGTTACACCGAGCCTACTTAAGTCTTTTGAGGCCTGCAATTACTTCTTATTGCAATCACCGGGTCAAAGTTTGGTCTACGGGCCGCTTTTGTTTGAACGAGCAGACCACAAAAAGCAGACAAGTTCGAAGGAGCAGACGAAAGTTCGAACGATCAGGCGGTCGTGTGAATTTGAAGACGCACTGAACCCGCAGGTGGCCTAGACAACCTGGCGGTTTTCTTTCGTTCATGTTGGAACAAAACAAATACATCTGGCGGCTACAAAGTGTTGCCCGCGCAAGCAATCGTATAGTTCGACAGCGTCTGGTTTACCCTTTTCACGGCTACTATATCCACGTACTCGGACGAACGGAGCGGGCAGAAACACATGAAAACTGATCTTCAAACCTTTCCAGACTCTTTTGGTACAGTCCCCGTCGCAGCATTTTGACGAGAACGCAGGCTTTTTGTCTGGTTTCTCCGAAAATAACACAAGAACGCATGTCTCGCACGGCGACTTCTGCCCACCGCCCCAGACCGGAAGTGCGACCGACGCGCCATCACCGCGGCATGACGTAGGAGAGTTGAGTTGGTGTATAGACGAGGCTATGCTTTTTTAAACGCGTGCTGACCTGCACTTCGACAATGATACAGACCGCGTCGTCGTCGTAACTTGTATCAGCATTACGTTTCACCCTTCTCGCCCCTACGGGCCGGCGTTCACGTGCTTGCGCACCCGAAGGGTTGATCAATGCTGTACATGGGCGGTGATAGCTTCTGAAATCTCACGGAAGCATGACCCCGAGAAAAAAGGTTTAGTCGTTCATCACCAAACTATTTCAACACAACTGCCAGCTCCATAAGAAAGAACCACTGATCCCACGATGCTATTGTGCCATCTGCTATCAAGGCCAAACCGGATGTAAAGCTTTATTACAAACTTTGATGGGTCACTGAGAGGACAAAGTCTTCACAATTAGATATTGAGAAGATATAATGATTACAAAGATATTCACCATATTATCAGACAAGTCTTAACCTGCCGTCGAGCACCCATGAGTTTGTGCATAACAGCAGCCCAAGCAGCGGGTTGTTTCGAGCACGGAACCATATTGTGACGTCATCATTTACGGGATAAACTTGTTTTGCGACTGTCATGGCGTGGAGAAAAAAATGAAAGCGTGTTTCATAAGTTAAGGATGTCAAGAAATAATTCTAAGTGGTATTTACTGAAAAAAATAAATTGTTGCATCGCCCCTTGAACTTTGCCGTTCGGAAGGGGTATAAAATTCGGGGCGAAACAGTCGATGAAAAGAGCATTTTATTTTTGTGTGTGGCAACTGCATCTATTGTTCTTTATCACACGGAAACATTTATTGAACTTAGCCGGAAATGTGTTTCACTACAAACTGACCTTTCGGTAGGAGATTGTTTGACACACGGCAAACTTTAATGCCAATTCTATTGAAGCACATTTCAACTACGAATGATGTGAAGAGTGACCCTTCGTAGATCGTTCACCTTTGCTAGCGGGAGCTCGTGCGGCCACTTCGAGTGCAGATTGAGTACGTGACTGCACTGCTCTAAATTCTCAGCATACCGATCTGCGAAAAGTCCCTAAGCTTGCACTCTGCGTAACCCTACCACACTCATTATTTTTATGGCCTTTAACTTCACTGTTTTTGGCTAATTCACAAGAGTCAGCTACTTGGGCTCCACATAAAGAAAAGGAAAAGCGTTTGAAAAGTTGACAATGTTTCCAACATAATCAAATGTAACTGTCCACAGGTTTTACTGTTGAAGGTACCAGTACTACATCCGCATTACAAAGTTAAAGGGGCGATGCAACGATAATAATTTGGAATATATGTTCCCCTTACTAGTGGTACCCAAGTATGCTCGCACGTAAAGCCGCTGACCAAAAAACTTCTTTGCTGCGGTGTAATTTCAAAGATAAAAGCGAGAGTTTTCTTTCAATCCCTCTTTCGCAAAGCTTTATGAGGTAGCTTGGAGATCGCACTCTTAGCAGCAAGGTTTGTTGGCAATTTCCCAAATGACGATATTTGAATGCGGCTCATAGGTTAGACCCAAACATATCGTGAGGATTAGATTTGTGTTCTTGAAAATCAAGCTCCGCAAACACTGGGGTATTCCAGGGGCGGATTTATGGGTGACCCTTAGGGTGGCTTGGGTCTGCATATTAAGTACTTTCATAGGCAAGAACTGGTGCAGCAGGCTTTCGCTTCGTCTTACCCCACTTAGATCAGGAACTATGTGTGTTTTTACGCACGCCACTGTGCACTATTTTCAGATCGACCGTTAGAGAGCGTAAATTTTTGAGGATTTATTACAGCTTCCAGATGATTACTTTGTTAAACCTTTCCGAACTCACTTATTGCCTACAGCTTGGATACTCAAACCAAACAACAACAACAAATAACTTGATCTTGCCTATCAAATTTTTGTCCAATCCCCTTTGTAAGTGGCAAAAACACACTCAGAATAACAACGATCATCTCTTCTTTTTAAGTTTACGTTGAAAGCACAATTACTGGACCCTGGGACCAGATATCCTGCGCGGATATTAAGAATTTGGACATCTGCAAGCCGCGGCACGTGGCTGCGTCCAAGTTATGTCGACTGAAAAGAGCGGGAACACCATTATAGCTGGACAACGACCGGCATACTCTTCAGAGCAGGAGCCTTAAATGCTCTATGGTCGGCCTGTTTAGTCAGACGCCTTGAAAGCCCTCGCGCCGCTAAAAAGGCCTGACGTGGCGCCGGTTCCTTACAGTCCACATATAATAATAACATGGAAGGGCATTCGATCTGACAAAATAATAAACATGATAAAACTTTTACGGAACTAAGACATATACTTAACACATATGCAACAATAAAGACCATATATATAAAGATCAAAAAAGAATTGTGAATGTAAAAAACGAGAATACATACTATACTCAACATACAATATAAAAACAAGTCATCTAAGGAACACACAAATAACAAGCATTGTTATCGCTCAATTTGCGGTAACTGAACAGAATATACCAAACAAACTATAACAAGGCTATTGAATACAAACAGCTCATCTCTCCTACTACTATGGCTTCCGTTCTGGTTTGTCAACTTAGGATATCCTTCTTTGTCTCAAAGAAACTGTCATGGAAACCGCTTTCCCACACTCCAGGATCGTGGTGGGAGTGGATATCGGAAGAGCCTTTGACGGTGTTCCTCATGACGCGGTCCTAGCCAAAGCTCGCGATCTCGGACAGAAAGGAAAGATCGACAACTTCACTGTTGCCTTCCTAAAGAATATATCATTTTAAGTCTAAATCGGGCAAAAAACCAGCAACACTCACCATAACGGGGTAGGGATCCCCCAGAGATCTGTGATAGCCACCCCGTTGTTTAACATATCAATGTCCCAAATACCGGAAGAGATTCCGAACATCGAACACACCATATACAAATACGATGTCTCCGTGTGGGCCCACACGGGATGCTTAGGCAAACAAGAAAAAGCCCTCCAAGCGGCGCTTGATACCATACATGCATACTTAATCGAAGTGGGTTTGGCTACGACACCGGACACAACGGAGTCCTTCGTGGTTCATGGAAGCAGAAATACCGAATCCAAGGAAGCCGACAAAGAAAACATCAACTTATCAAGCGGAGAGCAGCCCACCGCTCTCTAGGACTCCATGTGACCGCTCGGGATGCTCATCGACGAAAACGGCACAGCAAACTCCTGGTACAACCGTAGTGCCGCAACCACTAAACACATTTTACACGTCCTGCGCAGAATTTCAAACCGTACAGGGGGGGCGCGACGGGTAGGGTAGAAGACCGGAAACTTCGCCAGTTTTTGTCGTCCTTTATTTACGTTAGAGTATTTATCGTTTCCCATACCACCCGTCACAAGGACGCATCCTCAGGCCCTAGAGCGTCTCAACCACGAGGCAAGGCGAATAATCATTGGGATCTCTCGTTACACACAACTAGCAGCTCTGAAAATTTGCAGTGGAATTAATGACCTCACAAAGCTCATCGAGAGAGACATTTACACAGAAGAGGTCTGCCTTGGATTCAGCCACGCGGGAAGGCACACACTAGGCATGCGTGGACATGAAATTACCAAGCTTCCAGCCCTCGCACAACTATCGCCGCCCTGACAGCCCATCGAATTCACCGATCCTACACCGCCGCCGCAGTATATGCCTCCGAGCAAGTATAAACAAGACGAACATTCGTCAAGAAACATATCAAGTGGACCGAAACCGCCTGCCTGGAAGGCTATATCCGCATGGTTTACACGGACGCAGCTGTCTTCAAGAGAGAAGAGACTTTGCCACGGCTTGGGTTGACACCACTATATGAACTCAGGGGCGACTCCTTCCTGCCACAATGGAACCCGTTTACATAACACAAGCAGAAATGCACTCTAGTATTGATTAAGTTCGACATACCAACGATTCCTCCAACAACAGCAACGCTAAGACGAATTTCCACCTTTTTACAGATTCTCAAGCTGCACATCGGGCTTGTGCGGATGTTAGGCAGTTCTCCAATTCAAACTCGCCGTGCAAAGCTTACGGGCTTTCGGGCGCGACCTCACAATACACTGGGTACTTGGACATACCCCTGCCCGTTTCGATCTGGATGAGCATCGTACCGGCGTGCGGTCGTGTATCACTACTGCGTGGTGCAAGTTAAAGGCCCCAGGCTAGCGGTTGTACCGCACTGGCTAAATTTCTCATCTACAGCTGGGAGACTCGTCGCCCCTGTGAGGCAGACCAAGTTCTAGGCTGTATAAACACACACACAACCCAATTTCTGGAATACCCAGGATCGAGAAAGCTCACCTTTTTGCACGCGCGCTTTTACTATCCTTGCAGGCCAGAGCAAGATTCCAAGATACAATCTGCCTTCCTTGCGAATAATTAGAGTCCCGCGCACTACCACCCGACCCAGGGAAACACATATTGAAGGCACGGCACTATCGCAGAGCCTACCTTTTGGCTACCGCCAATAGCCTCCTTGCACCTTTGTCTCCCTCTCTCCTCTTTTCTCGCCGGCAGCTTGTCACACCCCGCCATATTCAGACCGGGACCATCCTCGTCCCTTATCTGCTACAGCGGCTCCGTCAACGCAGCAGCAGCCACCACGAAAGGGAGAGTGGTGCTGCTACCACGCCCTTTTTGGTACATGCGGATTGTGCGAGAAAAACGCTCATCTGAAGCAGCAGCTCTGGGATTGCCCGCTATACTCGGAGCAACGGACCTGCGCCCTAGCTACCATCCAGCAGGGTTTCAGTACTACCTCACTGCATGCCTGGGCCTGCCAGGACCCTTCATCCCCCAAAGCGACCGCTATCGAGCTCTGGCGATTGCTGTTCGAGTACCTCCTTGACCCTGCAGCTCCCCCTGTCGGTACGTGGCTTCAAGGCCCTCAGCTCTCCATCACCCAGCCCAGAGCCAAGACGAAGCCTGAAACTACCGCACATTTATCCTCTGACGCCGTTGCACCTACGGGGACAGCAAATAAGAATAAAGGCCCTTGTCCCCCACTACCATAACCTAAACACTTTCATCGCAGCTTTTTATAAGGCAAAAAAGTGAAATAGTCTTTCTTATTACTACTAGCTAAAGAGACAAACGCTGAATGTCGGTCGCCGACCTTGAAATCTTCCAAACGCAGAGGTGATAATGTGGCGACGTCGCATGCCTCCCGAAATAAATCAGAGTAGGTTATTCGAACTTCTTCAAAAACCAACTCGATAGGAATTTATGCAGTAGCAAAGTCGGCCTTGGAAGTGCAGAATGCATTAAAAAAAGTTAGAAGGCCAGCCACCTCTTACCAGCAATCGGCACACTGACGCGTCATATAACCTCCGTTTAAGCTTTTTGGTTATTGTTTCTCCTTGTAGGAACCTCTGGCAGTCGTCGATGGTTACATTCAAGCAAACTTTTATTTACATTATCTACAAGCTGCAAGCGATGCGATCTGACGTGTCGTTCCCAACCGTTCCAAACACGAGCCTCGTCTCGCGCCCAGGCCACGCGCTCCCCCGGCCGCCAGCTCCTTGCCACGCGCTCCCTTTTAAGACGTCTCTGGTCGATTTTCTCCTCGTCTTCGATGTCCTCGTGCCAGTGATATGGCTTATTACGAACCACTTAAACGCTCCAACACACTCCCCACCGAATGGATGGAAGTCCATTCTAAACTTCCATTAACTCCAACGGATACACAAGCTGCACTGGCCTTCGCAATATGGTGCCGCGATGCACTCGGATCTCACACGACCGGATCTGAGAGTCTCGGCCGGGGAACACTCTTTCTACTCGCCCGAGCTTCCATAGCAGGCGTGGAAGCGGCTCTTTTAACAGAACAATTTGACCCTCTCTGATGGGCGCAGACTGCCTGTTCTGAGTGGCGTACGCTGATCTGAGTTCTCGAAGATACTCTTCCCTCCATGTTCCCCAAAATCGGTTAAGCAGTTGTTTTCGCTGCCGCCAGAGCACGCGAAGCTCCTCCGGTGTGGAAGCGAGCGTGTCCCCACCCGTCGGCGGAAGTGTCGTCAGCCGCCTTCCAACTAGGAAACTGGCCGGCGACAGCGGGGTCCCCTCTCCGACCGCGTCGTGCACAAACGTTAATGGCCGCGAATTCAACACGGCCTCTACCTCAATCAGAACGGTGGTCAATTCCTCTGTGTCCAGACAGTTCCTTCCGATAACCTTTCTTAAGGACACCTTTACCGAGCGCACAAGCCTCTCGTAAAATCCTCCCCACCATGGGGCTCTCTCGACAATAAACCTCCACTGGATACCCGCGTTCGCAAAGTGGTTGACTACGTCTGGGTGGCGCAACGTCTTCCACAGTTCCGTGAGTTCCTTCGACGCTCGTTTGAAGGTCAACGCATTGTCGGAATAAATTACGCGGCACAGCCCTCGGCGCGACACAAATCGACGGAAGGCAAAGAGAAAGCTCCGGGTCGACAGGTCTGGAACCAACTCCAGGTGCACAGCCCGCGTGACTGCACACGTGAACAGCACCACGTAGGACTTGCATGTGAGGTCCTTGCCCTTGACGTAGAGGGGGCCCGCAAAGTCCGTGCCGACTACCTCGAAAGGGTCCGCTCGTGTTGTCCGGGCATCCGGCAGGGGTCCCGTGGGGGCACTCGCGGGGGTCGCGCTAAAGCGCTGACAGGTCACGCAGGCACGCACTACTTTCTTCACCAGCTCTCGGCCCCGCAGAATCCAATACTGGTTACGGAGCTGCACGAGGGTATCTCTGACTCCCGCGTGCAGCAGCTGTCGGTGCGCGTCGATTGCCAGCAAAGTTGAATATCGATGCTGCTTGGGCAGGACGATCGGGTTTCGTTCGTCATACGTCATGTTGACAGACTGGAGGCGACTTCGAATACGAAGTACACCTTGCTGATCGATGAAAGTGGTGAAGTCTTGAAGGGGAGAACCCGGCGGGGTCTTCGTAGAGTTGGTCGCGCAGCGAAGCTCGGTAGCGAACGCCGAGCGCTGCGCCTCCTTTATCCAGTGAGTTCGCGCTGCCTCGATCTCCTCGGCTGTCAGTGGTCCCGTTCGTCTTTCAGTTGACCTGACGTTGTGGAGGAATCGAAAAATCCAAGCCGTTGTTCTGTTGATCCTTGAAGCAGAGCTGAATCGCGAGATATCGATCAACTCTGGAATGGGCGTTACTGTGACTTCAAACGCTTCTGCTCTCGATCCTCTCTCCTCGAGGGCGTCTCGAGGGAGTTCTCCGCACCTTTCCTTGGGCCATTCTGTCGCTGGCAGTGGCAACCAACTCGGCCCCGACCACCACAGTGAACTGGAGACTAACTGGAATGCGGTCAGACCTCGGGTCATGAGGTCAGCGGGATTTTCTTTTCCCGGGCAGTGGTGCCACGTCGCGCCTTCACAATTGCTCTCGATCTCTTGCACTCGATTCTTGACGAACAGCTTCCATCGGGAGGCCTCTCCCCTGATCCAGTAAAGCGTGATCATTGAATCCGTCCAGAAGTGAACGCCCTTCACCTCAAGCTCAAGGCAGGTTTGAACGTATTTGGACAGCCTTGAGGCGATCAAGCTGGCCATCAGTTCCAATCTCGCCAGTGTGACAGTCTTGAGGGGCGCAACTCGGCCTTTTGCGAGCAATAACGTCGTCGTCGTCGCTCCTGTGTCGTCGGTAGTGCGAAGGTAGACCATGGCTCCGTAGGCAGCGGTGCTGGCGTCGGCGAAGATATGCAGTGATCGGTGGGTCACCTTGCCTTGCAATCCGTCGTCGCAAAACCTTGGGATCTTGACCCTTTCTAGCTCGACAAGTTCGCTGCACCACCCGGTCCACTCGTCTTGCAGGTGATCTGGTAGCACATCGTCCCAGTCCAGGTTTAGTTTCCAGATTTCCTGGAACAAGATCTTGGCTCTCACGCCGAAGGGTGCCAAGAATCCCAAAGGGTCGTAAAGGCGAGCTGTCGTTTGCAGCACGAAGCGCTTCGTATTTTCTTGGTGGCGAGCAGTCTCCATCACGTGCTCCGGCGAAAACATGAGACTGTCCTCTTTGGGTTCCCAAGTTACTCCGAGCACCTCGAGCACGTTCGCGACTTGTCTGAGTGGTTTTTGGCCTGCGCCGTCCTCCTCGAACACCTCCGCTAGTGATGCGCTATTTGAACCCCACTTGTGGAGTCTCATACCGGCCTGCCTAAACACCTCGTTCGCCTCGGCGTACAACTTCTTAGCCTCGTCTTCGTTGCTCGCTCCGGTCAACAGATCATCAACATACACGGACTTGCTTAATTGTTCGGCCGTTGTTGGGTATGTGTTCTCCATCGCCGCGAAATGGTGCCGCAAGGTAGCCGCCAAAAGGAACGGGCTCGACGTTGCACCGAAAGTCACCCTCGTCATTCGCCAGGTCTCTACCTCTGGTACCGGTTGATTTTGGATCGGCGGTTCCTTGTACCAGAGGAACCGCAGTGCGTCACGATCCTCAGCCTTGACTCCGATCTGCAGGAAAGCCTTCTCCACATCCGCCACTAACGCTACTCGGTGCGTCCTAAACCTCAGAAGTAGGGCGACGAGATCTGGATTCATGTTCGGTCCACTCTCCAAGTTTTCGTTCAGGGATTTACAGTTTGCGCCGTGAGAGGAAGCGTCAAACACAATCCTAAGTTTGGTGGTGCTGCTGTTCTCGCGGAGAACAGCCTGGTGGGGCATGTAATACACCCTTGCTGCACCTTCGTTCTGTGTTTCTTCATCGACCCTCTCCGCCATGTCGTTGACTTGGTATTGCCGAATTGCTTCGTCATACTTCTGTAGAAGATCGGGATTTTTAGTCAACTTCTTACGTAGATTCTCCAACCTCCTTCTTGCCACCTCCATGTTGTCTGCCAGCCTTACGTCCGATTTCCATGGAAGGCATACTTCGTATCTAACGGCGGTCTTCGTAATGTTGTCTTCGAACTCTCGTCTCACGGCGCTGTCCGAGGAATCCTCTACTGGCGGGTCGGTAACTCCCACGCTTTCTAGCTCCCAGAAATGTCGGAGAACCGATGTGGCTTCTAGATCCTGCAGCGTTGCTATTAGCACGGTCGCCTGGGAGCAACTCACGATGGTCGATTCCGAGCCTGTCCTTCCCTGGACCGCCCAACCGAATGCAGTTTCTACTGCAGTCAGGCATCCGCTCAGTCTATGAATTCTTCCTGTGATGCACCCCCAGTAGTGGTCTGATCCCAGCAGTATGTCGACGCCGCGTTGTTCCAGTCCGGTCATGTTGTCTCCCACGGGACAGCGAAGTTCCTCTAATGTTGCCACGATGGCTTCATCTGGGCTCGGAAGGTCCTGCTCACATATGGTAGGTGTCTCGAGAGCGTCGATGTCATATCTTTTGTTGTAGAGTTGGTCTCGCAAAGTTACTTGAACCCTGCGAAACGTACGTTCAGTGCTTTTGCCCCCGAACACGCCTATTGTGAGGATCTCTGTCCCGAGCAATTTGCAGTCCAGTCGCTGAGACAGTTCTTCAGTTATGAAGGAGCGCTGACTGCCGCTGTCGAAGATAATACGGGCAAGCTTCCTTCTGTTTGTACATTCTGCCCACGCAGTAACCGTTTGTAGGAGCACTGCCGGCTTGCGGTTCCTACCACGTACATGCATAGCGACCGGTGTCGGTTCCTTCGGTTCCGTCTCATTCGATCTGGTGGACGTTTTTCCCGGCGCGTAATTCGGGTCGCACATGGTGGACGCGTGCCTGCCTTGACATTTGCCACAGCTGGGTGCTCCTCGACATAATCTTGCCGTGTGATTGGCCTTCGTGCAGCGGAAGCACCTCCGGTCTGCTTGCAACCTACGCTTCTTCTCCACTAGCTCGATTCTTGCGTTACATTCCGGTGTTCCGTGCGCTTTTGACTTGCAAAGGAAGCATTCTAAGCCGTCCACGCTGCCGTGCAATGCCGCCGCGGTGGAACTGCGAGTCTGAGCGTTGATCGTTGACCTCTTCACAGAGCCATGCGTCAGAGAAGAAGGTCTGGGCTTACCGACGACGTCTTCCAGCTGGTGTTTTGATGTCCTTTCGCGGCTCTCCACCTCGATGCGTAGAAAGTCGAGGAGAAACCGCAGAGCCCTCAGATGTACTTGCTGTGGGGCGGATTCCAAACTGGCGTCTGTCATTGATGCCCTTGCGGCGTTGGCATTCCCGGTCTCCTCCGCCGACATCTTCCGGTTGAAATCGAGAGTGATATCTCTCGGTAGCACTCGCAAAAGAACTGTGTAGAGCATAGCTCCATACGCCTCTTCGCCCACCCCTAACGCTCTAAGGCCTCTGATGTGCGCCTGTAGAGTGTCGTATAAACGCCGTAGGGCTCGGGTGTTCCGTTGTGGTGGCACTGGCTGTATGTCCATGAGACCTTCCATGTGGTCCTGGATAAGCGTCTCTTGCTTCCCGAACCGCTGCTGCAGGAGCTCGATGGCGTCCGCGTAACACTCAGCGGTCGGCTGCAATCCACCGATGGCGGCTGCTCCATCGCCGGTCAGCGCTGATCGCAGATAGTTGAACTTTTCTGATGGCGTGAGTTCCGGATTTTGATGAATGGCGGTATCGAATTGCTGCCAGAAGGGTTGCCAGTCCTTTAGGTGCCCGTTGAATTGGATTAGTTTTAATTTTGGGAGTTTGATTTTTTATGTCACCGAGTATCCTCCGTTCCGATCTCCGCTCGATGGTCCCCTTGCTGGGTGGCTGCCCTCCACGCTCTTCATCTTTTGTTTAAGTTTGGTGAGGTACGTGACGATCTTGTCCGAATACTCGATCGCATGACTGAACTCTGCTTCTGCATCTTGTCCCGTGATCAGAGGTTCGATCGCCGCGTCCACGTCCTTCAGTTGGTCGCGGGCCAGATGAATACGCTCGATTAGAACCTCGAGGTCGTTGACGCTTGGCGTAGCTAGGAGTAGTAACGCGTCGGCCTCACCAGTCAGTCGTGTCACTTGCATCCGATGCGTCTTCCGTTTTTTCTTGAGGACGTCCATGATCGTCGATCGTTCTGGCTTGGCTTGTTGAAAAGTTGCTGTAAACCACCAGGTTCCCTTCGTTCAGTCGTTCCTCCCGGGTTTCGGCACCAATGTAGGAACCTCTGGCAGTCGTCGATGGTTACATTCAAGCAAACTTTTATTTACATTATCTACAAGCTGCAAGCGATGCGATCTGACGTGTCGTTCCCAACCGTTCCAAACACGAGCCTCGTCTCGCGCCCAGGCCACGCGCTCCCCCGGCCGCCAGCTCCTTGCCACGCGCTCCCTTTTAAGACGTCTCTGGTCGATTTTCTCCTCGTCTTCGATGTCCTCGTGCCAGTGATATGGCTTATTACGAACCACTTAAACGCTCCAACACTCCTGTCACACTTCCAGACATTGCGTGCTGCTCCTGCCGACAAAAGGTGTGCTTGTGATATTGAGTGTCTCCAGTAGTAAAGAAATAGCAGAAATTTTATAGGCCATAAGAGATTTCAAACAAGAAGTGCAACCGAAAATACGATCCCCTTGTTTAAGTGTCGACGCCTGTGTAACTGCTAGGTGAATTTAAGGCGTCACTTCACGAAATAAAACACCTACGTACAGATGTTAACAGCCTTCAAGATGTCGTGGCGAGCTAACAAATGAAAAACACTGGCTAAGGGAGTAGCTATTCAACACTCGGAAAAAAGTCCAAAACCTTGATTGGCACAGCAGAAGGACCAACGCAGAGATAAAGCGGATTTCCAAAGGAAACAGCGCCCATGCGTTTCACAACATCTTGGCTTAAAACAGTGCGACAGGACAAGAGAGAGAGAAAATCACTTTAATTAGAGCACAGATTAAGTACCCAATATATCCTCCGCCTGAAGTGCCAGGGCGAGCTGATCTTCCAGTTGCGGCGACGCCAACCATGCACTCCAGGAGGGTGGTGGGGGGTTAGGAAGAAATGAGGTGGTGTAGGCGACCGGGCAATGAAGAAGACAATGTTCTTGATTGGCATAGGGAGCTGGGCAGTTGGGACAGGAAGGGTCTGATCGATAGCGGAAGAGGTAAAGGCGAGCAGGTGTGACGAGGGTGTTTGTCTGGATTTTACGGAGAATGTGGGTCTGCGCGACACTAAGCTGTGGATGTGGTCGAGGTAGAAGTTCATGAGATATACGGATCTGTTTGTAATGTAACTTGAGTGTTTTTTTGTACTCTGCTGCCTCGTCATTGGTCGGGGGGCTTAGCCAGGGGATTGCAGGTGCCCGGCTGTGAAATTCGCGGGCGAGCTGATGTACCAGCTCATTACCTGCTATCCCTGCATGACCAGGGACCCATCGAACCGTGACCGAGGATGAGGAGAGAGAGTGTAGGGCCATTTCAAGGTCCTCTCGAAGATCGGCAGGGATTTGTCTCTGTTGCAAGGAGCGTATAGCAGCCATAGAATCAGAGTAGACCGTGTAAGCGGACGTGCGCGGCAATTGGGAGAATGATATGATGGCATGGATAATGGGGACAAGTTCTAACGTGGTGATTGACGGGGGGTCGCTGTATGGACCGCACGTGTGAAGAATAGGTAAGGAATGTTTAGGTATGTAGATTGCGTACGCAGCCGTGCCGGTGTCCAAGATGGAAGCGTCGGTATAGGCTACCGTCTGTGTCTGAAATGGTGGATTATGATGCAAGGCCTGAGCATCTCTGCGACCGTCGTCCAGGCCCGGAGCCATGCGGCGGGGCAGAAGAGCGAAACGCAGATTAGAGGGCAAAGGCGAAGCGGGTAAGTGCAAGTAAAAATCAATTGGTGAGAGTCCAGCTTGTTCTAGGATCCAGCGCCCTTGATGTGACCCCGAGAGGCGGGCTAGCTGTCGGTCACGATGGAGGTGTAGGAGTGAGGAGAGGGGAAGGAATAGGCCGGTCTCGTAGAGTCTTTGCGTTGAGGTATGGATTGGAAGGTTAAGGGAGGCCTTGTACAGAGTGCTTAATGCAGAGCTGAGTTTATTAAGTTGCTGTCGTGTGAGCGTGAAATATGGAACCGAATAAAGAATTTTACTAAGAGCCAATGCATGAACCAATTGACTCGCTTGTTTTTCATTGTGGCCCGCACGTCTTTGCACGACTCTGCGGACAAGATGTGTTACCGAGTGGCACGTGTTTATCGCCGGAGTGATGTTAGCCTGATTTGATCGATCGTGGAGATGGATGCCGAGGACCTTGCATAAAGATACTCGCGGGATGGTCTGATGGTCTAAATAGAGAGAAATGAGATGGTTTACAGAGCGCTGATACTGGGTTTGAGACAGCAGGAGTAATTCCGATTTTTCTGGGGCCGGTTTCAGCCCTGCTTGGGTTAGGAACGCAGTTATGGTGTCTAGACCTTTCTGAAGAGTAGATTCAACTTCCCCTGGTGATCCGTGAGTGCACCAGAGGGTGAGGTCATCAGCATAAAATATGTGGGAAAGGTGGGGTATCTGCTGCAGGCAGCGAGCTAGCTGGGCCATACCCAGATTGAAAAGAATAGGGGAGAGGACAGCCCCTTGAGGTGTACCTCGTGTGAGTGAGAGTGGTTGGGACAACTCGCCCCCTATACGAAAGCATGCAGTGCGGTCCTTAAGGAAGTTTTGGATGTAGGTATACAAATTTTGTCCGCATTCTGTTTCTCGAACTGAAGCGAGTATGTGATCATGACTTATGTTGTCAAATGCTTTGCGAACGTCTACTGTGACGAGCGCATGCACCTGACAGGAAGATGGGGAGAGGAATGTGTGCTGGAGTAAAAGGAATAGGTCTTGAGTGGAAACATGGGAACGAAAGCCGATTTGGGTGTGTGGCAGGAATGCAGTGGCTTCAAGATGTTCTTGAAAACGATCGAGGACCATCCGCTCCATCGTCTTGCCCACGCAAGAGGTTAAGGAAATGGGACGGAGGTTATTAAGTGATGGGGGTTTTCCAGGTTTGGGGATCATGATAATAGTAGAAGATTTCCATTCCTTTGGGTATGTACCCTCCGACCAATGTTCATTTATGTAGGTCAGGAGCTGTTTTTTATTCGCTTCTGGAAGGTTACGGAGGAGGCAGTACGTGATGGTATCTTCTCCTGGGGCTGATTTTCGTGAGTTTTTTGCTAGGGCCAAGTCTAAGTCTGCTAGTGTGAAAGGGCTGTCTAAAGTCGGGTTTTCAGGGCCCGAGTAGGAGGGGTAGTTTGATGTCAATGCTGGAGGGATGTATAGGTTCTGTAAGGCTTGGATAAGGTCTGTGCTACCTTGTAAAGCTAAGTGTTTGTCTAGCGTGGGAGCGGGAGGTGGCTGAGGCCCTAGAAGTGAACGGAGGAGATGCCATGCGGTCTTTTGGTGGAGGGTACCGTTTATCTGATCACATACTCTGTTCCAGTTCGAGATGTCGAGAGTGCTGCAGTGTGTAGTAATGTCTGCATCTAGGTGTTGTAAACGTTCTCGGAGTTGTTGATTGTGGGGTTGCTGGCTAATGCATCTTAAGATACGCTTACGACGTCTCCAGAGGCGCACTAGATGCGGGTCTGGCCGTATCGCCGGGGCTGTGGTGTTTTCTATTTTTGTGGCTTGTGTTCGGGCTTGTTTGATGGCGCATATCCAGGTCTTGTAAGAGCCTGATTGCTGCCCGGGTGAAACAAGGATGCTGCGAAATTTATCCCAGTTTGTATTTTTGACTGATATTTTCCGTGAGCGGCTAGAGATGCTGAGTGATATTGAGAGAATGAAGTGGTCACTTAGAAGTCTCTCTTGAGTATGAACCCAGACACTCGAGTTTCTGCCGTGGTATAGTGAGAGATCTGGGGTGGTACAGTGTTGCTGGCGTGTGCCTTGTCGGGTTGGCATGTCGGGAGTATTTAAGACAGTGAACTGGCGCTGTGAAATGTACGATTGCAGAAGTCGCCCTGGGCGAAGTGTGGATAGGTAACCCCAGCTGACATTTGGGGCATTAAAATCACCGCCCAGGAGTACCTCGTAATTAGGTGTCAACTCTGCAGCAAAGTCGAAAAGTGATTTGAATAGGCGGTGCTCTGTGGGGGGATTATATAGGTTGAGGAAGCATATAGGTCTGTGTTTAGGGAAGGGATAGTAAGCACATGCCACTACATTTTGTCTGAGAGATGTAGGGATGATCAGTGGTTCATACTGGATATCCCGTCTTATGAATGTGGAAACTAAAGGGGCCTCGTTTGGATGGCCATGCAAAGCTCGGTATCCTGGTATGTAAACTGCATAGCGTGTCTCCTGGAGTAGTAGAATATGGGGAAGAGAATCTAGGGTAAGGAGCCATTGATGAAGGGGAGTGCGGTTTGTTTTGATGTTCCGGCAGTTCCACTGGATGACTTGGAACTGGGAATTTGCTACCATTATGAGGTCGTGACTGCGGAGGGGGCAGGAGGGTGTGCCCTTTGAAGGGAACAGGGGTGTTCACTGGCATAGCCTCCTCTATACGGAGAAAGCCTGGCACATCGACGACGGAGCCATGGAGCGCGCGGCCGCAGGAAAAAGGAGAGGAGGAGCGCGCCGAACGGTGACCAATATGGTAGCGCAGAGCAGAAAGAGCAGACCTAGACAGCGAGCGCTTGGGTCATGAGCGGCCGCTCCCCGAACCACGCTTGTTTTTGTGTTTTCGTCACCGTCGTTTTCGTGCTCCGGGAGAAACGGGCGCGGCGATTCGAAAGGGCGCAGGGAGAAACGGGAAAGGGTGGACGTTGAGTTTCTCCTCTCCACGATAGCGACAAGAAAAGAGAGAGAAAAAAAAAAAAGATTGTTTCTGCGTTTGGCCGCTCGCTCTTTTGTGGCGCTAGCGGACAAGGTTCTCTCCGCCCCCGTTTCTCCGCCCCTCCTTTCCCATTTACGGCGGCCGTCTTTTCACGCGACGCGCCAGGCTTTCTCCGTATAGAGGAGGCTATGTCACTGGATTCAGGAGAAAGGGGTCTTTTAAGAGATTGGGATGTTGCTTCCATGGGTATGGGTGATGCAGAGAGCATACCGACAGCTTTTTCGAGGGATGCTACCGCCTTTGTTAGTTCTTCAATGCGGGATACGAGAGGGTTTACTGTGCCTAATATGTTGGACACTAGTGTTTCGATGTTGGCTATACGTTCTGTGAGTTGGGCGATTTGTTCTTCACATGGGGTTAGTCGTTCTTTTAACATTATGAGTTCATGCTCCATGTGTCGTTGGTAGTTAGGAGAATCATAGACGGGGGGAGTAAGCGAAGTGAGTGCAGGTGAACGCTTGCAGGGAGAGGGAGTAAGTGATGGAGCAGGAGCACCTATCGATGGCGGTGATGGTGCTGGTTCTGTGAGGTTTGCTCGTGTGGTCTTCGGTTCTTGGGAGACTATGTCAGACTTTGGTTGAGACGTTGTTAGGTCGGCAGGGTGCAGAAGTGACCGTTGTTGTGGTAAGTCTTCAGTCTGGGATGACGGTGAACGTGGAGTCGTTGAGAAGCCCGCAGAGGCGTGCCCCCAGGTGGCCGTTGCAGGTAACATTCCCTTACGGGTTTGCGATTTTGTCGGTTTTTGCGCGTTGCGGAGTGATGCTTTCAGTTGCGCTTGTGCCTCTAGATGGTACTTGTTTAAGGATGGTGGTTGGTATGAGTTTGAGGAACTCAGCTCCGTCTTGTGTTGAGCCGCCGATTGCTTTTTGTTCGCAGTCTGCACGGGGTAAGCTGGGGGCTTTTGCATATTACGTGGAAGGGTTTTTCGGAGATGCACACGATGTTCGTATGCCGCTTTCATGCTGGCTTGATCTTTTTTGCGCTGGACCGGGCAAGTCGAGTCGAAGGAAGAGTGTTCACCCCCGCAGTGGTAGCACCGAGGGGAGCAAGCGTGAGAGGCTTGTTGGTGAGGTATTTGCGCGGCGCATGGGGGGCATCTCCAAAATGTTGGGCTCTCTGGGCAATTAAAGGTCCGGTGGCCGTACATACGGCACTTCTCACATCTCAGGGCACGTGGGCGGTGTGGGTGACACCGGTAGGTTGCCCGGCGAAAGAGGATGGTGCGGGGGACGTTGGCTCCTTCGAACGTGATAAGGACTGACTCAGTGTCCCCCATCATGCGTGCGGTGATAATGGTGGTTTGAAAGCTTTCAAGAGAGTGCATGAGGTCATTGGTTGTGAGTCCCGCTTCTACACCGTGGATGACCCCTTTGCAGGAATTTATCGGGGCGGCTAGGTAGGGGCTGATTTCATGGAGCTGATTCCTGACACGAATGCGTTTAGTTTGGCTGAGGCGACGTGCTGAACTTTCAAAGGCGGTTTTAAGGAGTATGACTCTTTGTTGGAGGCGGACGTCGATATTTACCTCTTCACTAGCGTGAGGTGGCAGGGAGGCTGCGGCCAGGAAGAAAGGGAGGAGATCGTACCGTTTGATGTCTTGGAGTTGCAGGCTATGCGGAATTGGCACCACCACCGTATGGAGCTCATTTACCTGGCGCGGCAGGGTGCGTTGGTTCCTGGACTTGCGGGGCGTGATCCACCCCTCGTTCGGGTCTTCTGCCTGGTATTGGTATTGGTATTTATTTGCGCTCGTGAACGCAGGCGTCACAGAAAGGCGTGTAGCCCGTACAATAATGCCTGTGAGACCCGTCTAGAGGGGGTGATTATGTTAGTGATTAATGAACAGTGAGGTATAATGAAGGGCGGGGCGGTGATGCACCGTGAGGGATGGGGCAGGGTTATGCGTGTGATCGCAGGTGTGCTCCAGCCTCGCGACAAAGTTCCAGTATTTCCGGTTTGTCACTCATGGGCATGCTGACAATTCTTGGTGGCAATGAACGCCATAGTTGTACAGCGCGGACGAGGCATGAGTTCGCGTGGCGCTCAGTTCTTGCGAGCAGGGGCTCCAGATGACCGGTACGGTGGTTCCTGCGTGGGACTGTGATCAGGTAATCATCTTGGGGTATCCCTGGTCCAATGATGGTTGCTAAAAGTCTCAGGGTGGCCATGTCTCTCCTGGTAGCGAGGCTTGTCCATCCTGAGGTTCTGAGTAGCTGGCTCGTCGAAATGTCGCTTGGTTGGAGACGAGGGATCGGGGAACTCCGGGCGTAGACCCCGTATGCGGCTTTCCGCTGGATCCGCTCCAGAATGTCTTGTGTTGACGTGGATCGAGGGGACCAGATGGGTGAACAATATTCTAGGATGGGCAGAACAAGGGCGGTGTATAGTTTCGCCATCACCATGGGTCCTAGGCCCCTGCTGATATTTTGTATGAACCCCAGCAGACGGCGGGAACGCGATGCAATGAAATGAACATGGTTTGAGAAGGTTAGTCGGGTGTCCAGAGTCACTCCAAGTATCTTGATGTTGTCACTGCGGTTGATAACTTCGTCGTTGATCCTCAAGAGGGGAAGGGGGCATGGCACCTTCCTCTGGGTTGTGAAGTACACTGATTTAGATTTAGAGGCGCTAAGGGGTAGTTTGTTTACGGTGGTCCATATGTGTACCCTGTCAAGGTCCTGCTGAAGGTCATCATAATCTTTGGTTGACTTAATCGGTTTAACAAGTGTGAGGTCATCGGCATACAGTACAGGAGTTGAGCTTATATGGGGAATAAGATCGTTGATGAACAAGGAGAAAAGTGTAGGGCCAAGAACACTGCCTTGTGGGATTCCAGATATGACAGATTGGGGTTGTGAGGGGGTGCCATTGTGGTATACACGCTGTTGTCTGCTGAAGATGAAGTCTGATAGCCAAACTAGAATATGATCCTGAAAGCCGGCACGCACAAGTTTCTTCCGCAAAAGGGTGTGGTCAACTTTGTCGAAGGCTTTTGTAAAGTCCAGCTGTACGAGTTCGCACGGCACTGCGCTATCGAGACTGTCGCTGATCCTGTGTACTACTGTGAGGAGGGCGGTTTCACAACTTCTACCGGGACGAAAGCCATGCTGCGCCGGCGAGAGCAAGGCATGGCTCTCGAGGTGCTTGTGTATTGCCTGGTTCATGACTCGTTCCATTGTACGGCAGACCACCGACGTGGTAGAGATGGGCCGATACGATTCCAGCTTGTGAGCTGGAGCTCCATTTCCCTTGTACACAGGAGTAATATACGCCATTTTCCATGTGCTTGGGACCCTTCCAGTGTCCAGACTTTGCTGGAACAGACGTGCCAGTATAGGTGAAATGAGTTTGCTGCTTGCTTTCAGAAGCGCAGGGTGGATGCCATCTGGACCAGGCGACTGCGATGGTTTCAGTCGAGTTAGGGCTTCTTCCACGTCAGATGGGCTGAATTCGTCGGAGTAGTGCATCGACTCGGTGTCGAAGGTAGCTTCAGCAGCCGACGTGCCTACACATGTTGAGGCCGTCGGTTCCAGTTCGGTGGCATCCATTGCTGGGCGGGTTTCTGAAGTCAGGCGTCAGGCGCTGACGACGCAAGGTTTAACGGGGCTACCGAAGCCTTGGAACTGTAGATCGCTGGTAATCCGAAAAATTAAGACATACAACCGATGATATGATGTGAAACGGGAACTGGAAGCCTCGAAACCACGGTCTGCACGAATATTTCAATAGGTGAAACTCGAAAGCCAGGTGTCGGGGCTAAATATTCGGAACACGAAATGAGAGCAAGACGCCAGGCTGTCGTCGTCTTCTTCCCCCCCGACAGGACAAAGACAAAATAAAGACGAGACAGACGACAGTGCTATCAACTGAAAGTTTATTTCCACCGCTCCCTGTATATATACACATGACCAACAGCCAAATAAACAGTGTTAAAAAAAATGAAAGCCGCTTACAACTCCCTGTAACGCCGAATTAGAGCGCAGCTCTTGAGGAGGAGGAGGGAAGGGCACGGGGGGGGGGGGGTAAACTAACCAGGGGGGGGGTCACGTGACCCCCAATGCCGATGATGTCATCACTGACGTCACTGATGACGTCATCCGTGACGATGACGATGCTGGTACCGATGACGTCATTAGTGACGTCACTGATGGCTTCACCAGTGATGATGACGATGAGAATGTCGGTGACGTCATCAGTGACGTCGCTGATGACGTCATCAGTGATGATGACGATGACGATGCGGATGCCGGTGACGACATCAGTGACGTCACTGATGACGTCATCAGTGATGATGACGATGACGATGCGGATGCCGGTGACGTCGTCAGTGATGATGACGATGACGATGTGGATGCCGGTGACGTCATCAGTGATGATGACGATGACAATGTGGATGCCGGTGACGTCATCAGTGATGATGACGATGACGATGTGGATGCCGGTGACATCAGTGATGATGACGATGACGATGGGGATGCCGGTGACGTCATCAGTGATGATGACGATGACGATGCGGATGCCGGTGACGTCATCAGTGATGATGACGATGACGATGTGGATGCCGGTGACGTCATCAGTGATGATGACGATGACGATGTGGATGCCGGTGACGTCATCAGTGATGATGACGATGACGATGGGGATGCCGGTGACGTCATCAGTGATGATGACGATGACGATGTGGATGCCGGTGACGTCATCAGTAATGATGACGATGACGATGCGGATGCCGGTGACGTCATCAGTGATGATGACGATGACGATGTGGATGCCGGTGACGTCATCAGTGATGATGACGATGACGATGTGGATGCTGGTTACGTCATCAGTGATGATGACGATGACGATGTGGATGCCGGTGACGTCATCAGTGACGATGACGTCATCGGGGGGTCACGCGACATCGGCGGGGGTCACGTGACCTCGGGGGGTCACGTGACCTCGAGGAGGGGGTCACGTGACCTCAGGGGAGTCACGTGACCTCGGGGGGGTCACGTGACCCCCCACGAGGTCACGTGACCCCGGTGGGGGCGCTCGCGCGGTGCATTATGGTACATTTCCCATGATGCACCGCGCGGTTACGCCTATGGCGACGCCGACGGCGACGGCGACCGCGACGGCGACGGCGACGGCGACGCCGCTCAAGCCGGAAACGGGCCCCTAAGAGCTGCGCTCTAAAAGTGAAAGCCGTTTACAACTCCCTGTAACGCCGAATTAGAGCGCAGCTCTTGAGGAGGAGGAGGGAAGGGTACTGGGGGGGGGGTCAAGTGACCTTGGGTGGGGGTCACGTGACCTAGAGGGGTCACGTGACGATGACGATGTCGATGACGTCATCAGTAACGATGACGATGCGGATACCGATGACGTCATCAGTGACGTCACTGATGACGTCATCAGTGATGATGACAATGACGATGCGGATGTCGGTGACGTCATCAGTGATGATGACGATGACGATGCGGATTCCGGTGACGTCATCAGTGACGTCACTGATGACGTCATCAGTGATGATGACGATGACGATGCGGATGCCGGTGACATCAACAGTGATGATGACGATGACGATGCGGATGCCGGTGACGTCATCAGTGACGTCACTGATGACGTCATCAGTGATGATGACAATGACAATGCGGATGCCGGTGAGGTCATCAGTGATGATGACGATGACGATGCGGATGCCGGTGACGTCGTCAGCGATGATGACGACGACGATGCGGATGCCGGTGACATCATCAGTGATGATGACGATGACAATGCGGATGCTGGTGACGTCATCAGTGGCGTCACTGATGACGTCATCAGTGATGATGACAATGACGATGCGGATGCCGGTGAGGTCATCAGTGATGATGACGATGACGATGCGGATGCCGGTGACGTCATCCGTGATGATGACGATGACGATGCGGATGCCGGTGACGTCATCAGTGACGTCACTAATGACGTTATCAGTGATGATGACGCCGACGATGCGGATGCCTGTGACGTCATCAGTGATGTCACAGATGACGTCATCGGGGGTCACGTGACTTGGGGAGCCACGCGACTTTGGGTGTCACGTGACCTTGGGGGTCACGTGACCTTGGGTGTCACGTGACCTTGGGGTCGGGTCACGTGACCTTGGGGTCACGTGACCTTGGTGTTCAAGTGACCTTGGGATGACCTTGGTTACGCCGACGGCGACGCCGACGCCGCTCAAGCCGGGAACGGGCCCCTAAGAGCTGCGCTCTAAAAAGGCACAAAAAGACACGCACTCACAGCACCTTATAACTTAGGATATACACCCTTGCAAGTGGAATCCCGGCTTAACCTCGAACCGTTCGCCGAGGTAAGCCGGAACCACTCTCCGGTCAGGACGTTCGCTGCTTGTCCTACAATGTTGCCATGCGTCTCTTGCTGGAGCATACAACACTTGGCGCAGAAAGAAAAAAAATAGTAATAAAACATACAGGAGGTTGTCTTCGACCGCCAAAGAGAATAAACAATTAAATAAAATACCTCTCAAAGCGCTCATCAGAATGCGGCAGAAGCCGCAAGGCCATTAACGATTGTACAAGGATCATGTGACGGGCTAGTTGGGTTTACATTACGAAATTAAAAGTAGCGCTAAAGACGAGGGCAAGTACGGACAGGCGCTGTCCGTGTCTGCTGCAATTGCGGCAGCTCTGGTTTCCACGCCGTGCTGGAACAGAGGTTGCGATCGTTATGAAGTCAGCTACAACTCTTAAAGGGGCACGAAACGAATTGACTTGAGCCCGCGACCTTGCTAGTCCTCGCTTCAAAGTGCGCCTGCGAAAAGCGCTGTGCGTATCGCGCTCGAGACGCAATAGTTCTCGCACGGCCGCTTGGTGGCGTCAACGCGAGAAAATCTCGCCTAATGATAATATCCGAGGACTGTACGCCCTATGGCCTGTACATTGCTTGCCCGTAACATCATTTGCGGCCACGCCAGTATTTTATGTGCCACGAGCATTCGCTTCGCCGTGTTAATTTCACACCGCAGAGGTTGTGACTCGTGGGAACCAATAAGTAGAAATATCTGTCAGTACGCAGCAATGGCGTATAGTTGTCTTCAGAGTCACTAAATGAGCTGCGCTTAGAGCATCGGCGCTCTGTTCCCCGACAATGGTGTGGGCGCCGCCATTTTGGTTGTTGTGCAAAGCATCTTAGGTTGCCAAAAGCATGGTAGCGCTTTTTAGACGAGGACAAAAGAAAGAAAGACAAGACAGACACGAGCTCGTGTCTGTCTGTTCTTTCTTCTGTTCGTGTCTGTCTTGTCTTTCTTTCTTTTGTCCTCGTCTAAAAAGCGCTACCACGCCTTTGGATACCCAAAACCAATACCAACTAGCCCAGCATTCAGCATTGATATGTGCAAAGCAGACGCAACTGCCGATCGTTATGATTAAAAAATGCGATTTCCTCAGCATTAGTTTCGGTGTTCGGAAGTTCATCTAATATTGTTTTGCTTTGTCGCGAACTGTTTAAACATTTGTGATGGGCGGCAAAGCGTTTTCTGTGATTTCAGATAAAGCTCCAGATAACTGACAGCCTTGAGTTTAAGCCAAAATATGTGCAAGTGTCGTTAAGCTTATTTAGTATCGCTAGTTGAACTGACAGAGGTCCCCGCATCCTCAGATCAAGCTCCTACCTAACGTCTGCAGAGAACGGCGATCTCGACGGTGTGGGATGCACGTTGCAGAAGCACCGGGGAGCTGAGACTGCAGTCAATGCCACAACCACGAGAACTTCAGGTCGCTGCTTTGAAGCGTTGTTACGCAGAACGATCGAGCGCTTCCCCTAGAAATCCATGTCTCAAAGCCAGGAGGGCGTGCTAGCTCGCGCTTGTGGTTTGGGTTGCAGTCTCAGCTTATGAGTGTTCTCCGCCAAGTCACATTCAGTACTAAGTAACTCCACGAGAAAGTTATAATTCTGCTAACTGCCGCTGCTCCTTAGGAACTCATGACGTGACGGCATTACGACGATGCTTC
Source organism: Ixodes scapularis (assembly GCF_016920785.2). Lineage (NCBI taxonomy): Eukaryota > Metazoa > Arthropoda > Arachnida > Ixodida > Ixodidae > Ixodes > Ixodes scapularis. Next base: position 3,810,078 of record NW_024609839.1, on the reverse strand, counting down.
ACAGACCACCACCAGACGCAATTTTGAAATCTGTTGATTCGTTTTAAATTAGTTTTATTGACTTCTCTGCGTGCAGTCCAGAACCACTCGACCAGGTTAGTGTTTTCGGGCGGTCGGAAAACAAGAACCGCATCTAGACAAAGAAATAAAATGTCAAACATTTCATTTCCACGCCCTTTTAAAGGGGGACTCCGGCGATTTTTTCATTGTCGCTGATTTGCCTCAAAATGAGCTCAACGCACCGATAGACACGGCTCTACGAGTTCCCCGAGTATTGTGTGAAAAGAAAAAAAGAATTCGCGAAGTTATTGAATTTTCAAATTTCGTTTCCATCGTGTTTCTCAATCCGGGAGCCCCTACTGGCAACATTGAAGTGTGACGACACAAAATGGTACAAAGTGGGCAGTAAGTCATGTTCCCAACTGATTACAAGACGTTTGATGGTGGGAAAAGACTGTTTGGTAACTGATTCACTGAGAAGCACGCAAAAAACCCTCGACACACTCCGTCTAAGACTACATGCACGACCTGAAAGTCTGTACCATGTGTGACGTCACGCCACTGAAGAGCGCGCGAAAATTTGAATGCTGGTTTCGGCATCATCTTAATTTACGGTTTTCTCAATTGCTGTTTTGAATTTCGAGAAAATAAATAGCATACCATGACGATTGAAGTCCGGGTAGTCAGAAAATGCAATTTGTCTAGGTAGCTCAACAAACGGCCGGAGTACCCCTGTAAAGATTTTCCGTTCTACGATTATGCGGTAATACCTCCTCTTGCGTTCCGAGACAGTAAGTGTGTTGCTAACGTTGGCCGTCGGCGATACACCAGACACCGCCATCTTCTCATCGCGCACCCAAAAGGCGTGCCCCTGACGCACTGCAGCATGGTGGAAACGTTACGCGGCGCTAGCATCGCTCAAAATGGCAGAACGCAGGAGTCTTTCCTACAAACGTGTGTATACGGTCCTGTGTCATAGTCGATCCCTACCATGCACCAGTCAGGAAACAAATTTTTTTATCAGACAGACAGAAGGCAGTGCATGATGACACATTCGTCTTTGAGTGTTTATATTGTAAGCTTCTATTATATCCCGAGTTTGTCACCGTTCATTTTTTAGTATTTTCCTTTTTTGGTGCTCGGGAGTACATCCACAGTAACCACATTGAATTCCCAGATGACCGGAGATTTGTTTTATTACATTATACTGACGTTCCTTTAATCGGTCCTTAATACACCGTCCAGTCTGTCCGATATAGAACCTGACGCACGACAGAGGAATAAAATACACTGCATTCTCGACAGTTAACAAAAAGCAGACGGTGCTTTTTTGTGCACTGTTTCCTCTTTTCACCGATTTTATTCACTTTCCTTCACAAGACAGAGAAAAGCTCTGGTGCAGAAAAAACAACTTTAAGTTCTTCTCTTTTTTCTATTATTTTTAAATTGTGGAAAATCTTGTGCAACAACACAATGACAGACACTTTTTTTGCTACGGGTTCTGGGGCATTCGTTACTTGGACGTTTTTTTTTTTTTTTTTTTTTTTTCAAGTTTTTTCGAAATTTTTTGGCCACTGAAGTTAAAAGCGTCTTTGGATAGCCGGCATTCGCAAGTCTGTCTTTTTGTTTTAAGAAGCTGTGCGACCTGCGGTGGTGACACGATTTACAATATGCGAAATGAAAGCATGAATTCCCAATTCCTCTTTTCATAATCTTTTAATGCGCAGAGGTGAGCAAGAGGCTCGGCTTGTTACTTCTGGGATCAAAGGCCCAGCATGCATGTCCGGCTGACAACTGCAGACCTACAGTCCGTTCCAACTCATGAAGGTATGGCGTGGGTAAGACGGGCCGGGGAGGAGGAAGCAGACGCAACGCTATGGAGAGAAGGAGGTTTCCCCCTTTCCTTCTTGAGTTGGAGCGGACTACTAACAATATTTTGAAATTGTCGACTGTTAATTCGTGCGTCAGTTGCAAGGATGCAAGTCAGTCTTTAGAAATGGCCAAAGTGGGAGTGAATTCGGGTCCAATCTATAATTTCTCGCACTATTTGAACACTTAAAATTCATCTACAAATCTAAAAACATTTTACTAGTTTGGTGTCGTGTAGACAATCCGCAATTAGCCAGGCAACATTGGCTAAAAAAATGTCACTCGCCATTGGGGTGATGCAGGAGCCAATGCATACTCTTTGTCTTTGAATAAAAATGTCGTTGTCCCAATCCGCGAAAATCGAGTTGAGATAGACATGAAGTAATTCTAAAACGCTCTCTGTGGGGATACACCTTTCGTTTTTTAACGCTACCGTCCCTCTTTTTTCAGTTCCGCTGTGCATTAGTTTGTTCTCGGGAATAGAATAGTACGGAACGTTTATGACGACGGAAAATGCTTAAAGGCCCCTATTTGAATTTTCACTTGAAACTTTTATGACATCTTTCGAGTGCCTGACCATAAAAGGGGTCGTCATTGTTAAGTAAGTTCATGTTTTCTTGTAAAAACACTGCGCTATGGACTTCTGCCAGTTAAGTTTCATTTTCGGACCCTATTACCCGTTCCGGGCAAACTAATATATATGTTTTTGCCGAAAAGAACATATCTAAACACAGGTATTTTTATTCTGCATCCATCGCTCCCAATGTCTGTTACAGATTCAAGCTTTAACATAGCCCTTTAATATTCTTTCTAACATTGACCAACGGCAAGTCGCCACAGCTTTCCAAGGACAGAATGATTAGACTCAAAAACTTTCCACACTACAAATCCGCCTTTTTTGTGTGCTGGCAACAATGTAAATGAACTCTCTCTCTCTCTCTTAGGTACTCTACTGTGCGTTTAGGGGTTTGTCTCGTCTTTACCTTGTCCTTGTCGCGCAGTTTTAAACCAAGATGCTCATCAACCAACTAGCCCATACATAGCGTTTAGCAAGCTCCTGAGATCGCAAGAAGTATATTGGCGCTCTTGCGCACGTCCCGCTCGAAGATGCCCACATCGACGTCCTTAGAGCTGTTCCTTCTTGCGAAAACAAGAACATAATATAGCCACGCGCGTCGGCGAGCAAGCGCTTGCGTGGCCGAGTGGTTACCGCGCTGAACTTTCGCGCGGTAGGTGTGGGTTCGATTTCAGTCTGTCATTTTATTCATTCTTTCAATTTGGCCTTATCGTAAGTTCGAGAACATTCTCGGCTGATCGAGTTCCGAATATTCTACGCACCGAAATTTCTACACCGAATTATCCAGAAACGGAGGAGGGTACATAAGGGACTCCGCAAGGCGAGCGGGGTCAGTCTCGCCCCAGCGCTCGATCCTGCGGTTTCGCCGACATCGACGCCCGCGACGCTCTGCAGTTATCTTTTGTTTCCTTTTTTTATTTTTGTGCACAAGTTCGCCTCAACTGAACGTTTAATGGGGCGAGCTTGTGCACAAAAATAAAAAAAAGGAAACACCTCGTCCCATCTCTTGTGCTCCACGTCGACGTACATGGATATTATGTAGGCGATAATCTTGTTCAGTCTTTCGTCAGCCCGTTGGTCTGCGGGTGGTACGCCGTGGTGCGACGATGGCTGGTGTGGTTGAGACGAAGGACTTCCTCTGTCAGCTGGGCCATGAACGAGGATCCACGGTCTGAGATCAAGACTTCGGGGGCGCCGTGCCGGAGGACAATGGACTCGATAAAAAAACTTTGCGACTTCAACAGCCGTTCCTGATGGAAGCGCTTTTGTCTTGGCGTACCGTGTGAGATAATCGGTTGCGACGATTATCCATCGGTTCCCTTGCGTCGATGGTGGAAATGGGCCAAGTAAGTCCATTCCGATTTGCTGGAATGGGGCGGATGGTGGCGCAATAGGCTGAAGAAGTCCTGACGGTCTCGTTGGTGGTTTTTTCCCGTCGCTGACACTCGTGCCAATATTGCAGATGGGTTCAAGACACAAAAGTGTTGCTTGCTGCGTCCCCAAGCCGAGAATAAGCACCAGAGCGATTGGATTCTCAGGCGCTGAAATCAAACTGGTATTCGTGAACGATCATCCAATATAAACTTAAAAGCACTTGTTTTGCGCAGATAATATTCGAGAGTTATGCCTATTATGCCTATTATCCCTGAACACTCACATGTTCATCATTCTGACAAGATATAATTCACAATATTGACAACAAGCTCTTCACAATTGGTTTGTCTTTTGATCATCATAAAGACTTAGATTCCATCAAACATGAAATACTTTTTTCAAAAATTAGAGCATATGGTGTATGAGGAACTTCACATAAACTTTTAACAACTTATCTTACATCTAGCATGCAATACACAGTCTATAATGGCAAAAATCATTTGCCGTTTTTATAAAATATGGCGTTTCTCAAGGTTCAATACTGGAACCTTTGCTGTTCTTATTTATAGTAATGACATTGTGAGAATCGGCCCCGCCATCACCGTGAGTGGACGCGGGAACAGGACCGAGCTTCATTTTCTTTCCTTTGCGTGTTGGCGTTTGCACGTGTGCCCCTGTGTGTGGGTGGACTGGCGGCGCTCGTGCGAGCTGGCGCAGGGGACGGGAGAAAAAAGAGAAGAAGACGAGGACAGCACGTGCGGTAACCTTTTGGAGGAGATTCGAAAATTAGCTTGGCTTGTAAATAGACGTGTTTTTTTTTTCCTCCTATCCGCGGAGTCCTGTCTGGTTTTCTCTTCCGTCAGCGACCATCAGCTGCCTCCGTCGTCGGGTCCCGGCGCAATCTCCAAGAAAGAACATCTTCACTGGCGCAGTCGACAGGATTGCGTCAGCGGACCCCGGCGGCGTGATCTTCACAACGGAATCGGCGGACAGCGACTTGACGCGGCACTGGTGGAGCCTTCTACAGAGAAGACTGGACCACCGAGCTCCTTGAAGATTGGACCACCGAGCTACTTCGTGATGACAGAGCTACCTCGGACCTGATGCCGTCCCACTCTAGCGAGGAACGCCTGAATCTAGAGCTCGGACATCATTTTCGTGCGTGACTATTCTGAGCAGCGGGCTGCGTCTGTGATCCAGCGGCAGTCGTTGACCTTACGGTCAGGTGGTTCTTTGACGTGTGCCCGCCATGGATACAGACAGCACAGAACGGCGGATGCCGGTTCTAACGCCAGAGCAGAATAGGGGTCGGAATAGGGATGTTGACGGGCCTGGTGAATTGTCACCTTTGAGTAGATTAGTGGCAAACTCGCAGACACAAGGGGATGGGAACGGAGGAGTCCGATCATACAGCTCAATTGAAAAGGAGATAGAACTTATAAGGGAGAAAGAACGGCTGTTACGCCTCGAGCTAGAACTAGAACATCTACGCTCAGAAAACCGAAGGCGAGCCAGTGGAGGCGACATGGAGTTCAACCTCCGAGATGAAGTTTTTAGCTTTTCAAGATTGATGAAAGGAGTACTGACTTCTATGCCGTCGTCCGAAAAATTAGTGCCGAGCTGGTTTGATGGCGTAGAAAGCGTCTTCGAGACATATGAAGTCCCTGAGCGGCTCAGAGGATATCTTGTGCGACATTATTTCACGGAGAGCATGCGTGCACTAGTGAATAGGGTGAACACGGGTGAGAGAAGTGGGTATGGTGCGGTCAAAGAACGGGTCTTGTTAGAGCTCGGACTGTCTCGAGCTGAGGTCTGGAGGCCCTTTATTGAAACCACCACTTCTCTCAAGGAAAAACGCGAGAGCCCAAGGGAGGGCATCGTACCGGAAAATTATCGGGTGAAGTGTTTTAAATGCAAAGAATTGGGGCACTATTCCCGCGAATGTCCCCGGACGAAGACACCAGAAGAACTTCTGTTTCACAAGAAAAGAGTAGACGCCAAGAATGTCACCGTGGAGGAAGATTCCAGTCGTGAGCCCGACAAGGTGACGACCGAGCTGGGCAAGACCGACAGTACCAACTTGGACAACCAAGATCAGAAGAGGTGGGACCCATCGGTCCGCGAGGTGCCTCAGATTCTGTTACAAGCCGACGACACGAAACGGTCGTCGAAGAACAATCGCTGCTGCGTGTCTGTGCAGGCGCACGTTGACGACAGAAATGAGCTGAACCTCTCGCGTGCCTGGAGGACGTCCCAGCGAGCCCAGGACGACCACGACAAGCAGGTGAACGTCGACGACGAAAGGCCGTACACTTGGCCTGGGCGGCAGGCGTCCCGGCGATCTGAGGACGACCCATGTGTGAACTTCGACAACGTCTTGGCCGGTCCCGACATCTTACCTGGGTTGTACAAGTTCCTACAAGCCAATAACGACGACGTTGAGAACGTGGGCGCCGGCTACAAAGAAGAACCGAGGGTATCTTCTGGGAGGCGGAAATGCCGGCAAGTCAAAGATGACGACGGCGAAAACGTGGACGGCGACGAAGGACCGAACTTATCGTCTGAACGGCAGGCGTTCCGGCAAGCCGAGGACGACGACGGCGAGAACGTGGACGACGAAGGACCGAACTTATCGCCTGGGCGGCAGGATGACCATGACGAGAACGTGAACGTGGACGACGAAAAAGAACCGGATATTTTGCTTTGTTGGCAGACGTTCTGGCAAGCTGATGACGACCACGGCAAGGAAGTGGGTGTCGACAAGAAGTCGGACATCTTGTTAGGGTGGCTGACGTCACAGCCGGCCGGTGAAGGTGTCAGGGAAAGCGGGGACAGTGACGAGGACACCGTCTTCGAGATGAAGATGTCCCAGATTATAGCTAAGGACGCCGATGAAGACTCGACCACCTGCCAGCCGGCCACGTATGAGAGAGCTGGGAGTGTAGAAGGCGTCGACGACGGCGACCACCTGCGAGGCTCTTTCCTGATTCGTAAATCAAGACAGAGTATAAACTGTCGTCGCTCTTGCGCGGAGAAATTCCGGAAACAGCTACACACCGTCCGATTCAAGCCCCGCCGAAATCTGGGTGGCTTGAATAACCTGTCGGCAAAGAGGCCTAGGCTAGGAGGCTAGATGCTGCGCTAGTCTCGGCGCGAGATTTGTCGCTGCTTTGGAGCCTTGGCAGGCACAGTAAGAATCACTTTACAGGCGTGTGATTTGCGTTTTGGTGTAAATATTTTTGATAGTTTGGATTCTGACGGGTTGAGTCACAAACTCTGTGTAAGGTGTGTCTGATATGCGTACGCGTTTGAGTTTAGTTGTTATATATTATTTTCGACATTTGGGTCTAAAAAATATACTTTGCCGGGAGGTGTGAGAATCGGCCCCGCCATCACCGTGAGTGGACGCGGGAACAGGACCGAGCTTCATTTTCTTTCCTTTGCGTGTTGGCGTTTGCACGTGTGCCCCTGTGTGTGGGTGGACTGGCGGCGCTAGTGCGAGCTGGCGCAGGGGACGGGAGAAAAAAGAGAAGAAGACGAGGACAGCACGTGCGGTAACCTTTTGGAGGAGATTCGAAAATTAGCTTGGCTTGTAAATAGACGTGTTTTTTTTTCCTCCTATCCGCGGAGTCCTGTCTGGTTTTCTCTTCCGTCAGCGACCATCAGCTGCCTCCGTCGTCGGGTCCCGGCGCAATCTCCAAGAAAGAACATCTTCACTGACATACCTAACATCAGGCTGGAGAATAAAACTCAAGCTGGTTTATATCAGGCCAGTTTAAAGCGGCGATGCAACGAGTTTTGTATTTTGCGGAAATACCGCTTAGAGAGGATCCCTGACGTTAATGATCTGTGAAATACCCATTCGTTTTTCACCACACGCAATCGAAGTCGCAGAAAAAAATTAAGAAAAACGAGCAGAGCTCACCCCCTCAACTCGTAGCCAGAACAAGCGGCCACATGATCTGGAGCCGATTATATGCCGCCAATGCTGATCATAGCCATGCGCTGAGGTGGGCAAGGCACGGGACACGCGCTGCGTTCCAGACATTGTTATAGTTCGGCTGTTGTCGTCATTGCAGCGATTGGACACAGGACACTACCCGAATGCTTCTCGAGCTATAAGTTATCACGAGCCCAAATCGAGTGCCGACGCAATGCTCGGGTCCAATCTATGAGCTGCATTCAAATATCGTCACTGGGCGGATTTCTACCGCCCAGCTACGTCATCAGGTTTTGCGAGGAGAGATTGAATGAAAACGCTCGGTTTTGTCCTCGAAATTACAGTGCAACAAAGGAGTTTCTTGGTCAGTGGCGTTGCGTGCGAGTATCCTTGAGTCCCACTAGTGCCAGTAAGCTCGTGTAAAGTGAAAAACATTCCAATTGAATATTGTTGCACCGCCCCTTTAACTACGATGATTTAAAGTGACACTGACACTGCAAAATATTTTTGGTTGGGCGATTTAATAAGGTGTCGGAGGACTACAACAATCAATATTTTGCTACAGCGTCAGGTTTATCTTTAATAAAGTTTAAAAAAAAAAAAAAAACTGCGCGAAACCATAACCGAAAGTGAACTAGAGAGAAAGCAGAAATGCAGGTACAAATACTTGAAAGGATGAAATTGTTGCTTAGTGAAAAAAAGTCCTGCTTCAAGTCCCTGTCCTCGATGTTTAATCATTTCAAGTATTCGTACCTATTCACCAACACGCTCGTTTTCAATTAATATGAAATGTAGAGAGGGCATATTTGCCGGAAGTCATGTGAATGCACACGACCGCGTATTTTTTCTACCCTTTTTTCCTCCTTTTTTGGTTTTTCTGTCGGTGCAAAGCAGGCGAGAGAAAAAAACGCACGTCGCACGAAAAACTTAAAAGTCAAGCAAGCCGCGCTTGACGTTTGCGCGTGTTTTAAACTCTTACTAATTTGTGCTTGTAAGACCAGCGTTTCCCTCAGCCAGAAGAAGGGGCGACGACTCCGCGATGTCTTTGTGCGAATCAGCTTGGTGGTCCGGAGTGTCGCATGAAATAAATCCTATTTGTTTCGATCGGTGAGCGATTTCTCTTTCAAAGCCAGACAGACTCGCCAGTACCGCGAACAACAGCTCGGAAGTTGAGGTCGCAAGCCCGTCCCCCGCCGCCATCGCTTAGTCCACCTCGTTCAGCCGTCCACACCGTGACCCCCGCATTACGACGCCATGTTGAGAATTACGGAGAGAATGCACAGAGTGCTTCGGCCAAGAAGCGCTTGTCCAGGAAGTTCGACCAGCCGCCATGGCCTGCAGAGTCCTGGAATGAGGACATCATCCCCTCGACCGCAAGAGTGATGACCTCGAGTTTTCAAATAAATGCTTCTCTTCTCTCTCCTTCTCCCTCTCTGGTTTTCTGTGCAAATGTTTTGTTTCAATCAACGTATTTCCAAGGTTTCTAGAAGTCACAAAAAATTGGTATCATTTTTTTAAACATTGAAGTATGTTTTTGATGACCCACTACTTTGATTGTATTTGGTGTGTGTGTCTAAACCATAAATTACGGCACGTGACCTTGGAGAAGAGAGTGAGCGTGACTCAAATTAGCCATTTCCTAATCGGCGGTTTTCGGGCGGAAAGCAAGCAAATTTCGAGCTGTAAGTTGTGTTCTGCGCAGTTGGGTTCTCACATGTCATGTGCGAATGAAAACCTTGGCAAGCATATTTACCCTGTCACCGTCGCTTTAAATGAAACCTTTCCCCAAAAATAATTCCGATTTTTTTTATTATTTGCCGTCTCTCTACCATCTGAGGCTTCCTGTATGTATGTGTTTTTTTTCCGAAATAAAGAAAATCGCAAGCAAGAAAGATTGGCATCTGGCTGAATACGAGCAAAAGTCACTGCTCTCATGAGCAAATCGGATCATGAGTTTCCTTTCCACCTTTCACTTGTTTCGTCAGTTTCTTAACGTCCTGTAGGGTGTTTTCACGTGATGCCAATCCGCTATTTCGTTGTTAGGTGTCCGCACTATAAAATTCATAGGCCTTCTGCATTACCTACTCGATGGTGTCGGATGCGTCTCGGGCACGCCGCGCCAGACGGCCTACATCAACAAAAACGGTGGACATCATGACGTGAATACAAACACCCTATTGCAATCAAATTGTAACGGGAAAGAAACAAAAACTGGAAAAAGTAAGGTCTGATCGCAAGGAAATCAGAGCGAGAACAAAAACTAACAAAAAAAATCAAGCTGTTTTTGCTCCAGAATGGCTGAGGATATAGACCATTCCATTTAGCTCTTTCTGGGCGGCACCATTTTGTTCGACAGCAGCGCCCTCTCCATACATCCGGGAAATTCAGCGGGTTCGGCTGGGCAAAACGAGAGAGAGAGCACGCGCCCGACTCCGCTAGCAGACGACAAACCGGGAGGTTGCCATTTTCTATCTTTAGGCTGTACCGGCGGGCGGTACGGAACATCGAACTCTCGCTCGTAGCTGCCGTTGTGAAGTGGTTCGCGTTTTTAGAATAGTTACGGCTACTCCAAAATCAACCTGTAGCTCTCTTTTTGTTCTATTTCGGTAAATGATCAACTAGGATATCTTTTTTTTCCGTTACTTAAATAGCAGTTGAGTCAGCCGGCAGTACTACCCTCAACTACTGCGTGTATTGCGGCAGGAGAGCACGTTTTTATTTATTATTTCAGACTACCACTCATAGTCGCTAAAGGCCTACACCAGCGCAAACTTTGCATAGTAAAAAATGTACAGCAACCGGATTTACTTTTCGCCGAAGAGACCGGCCAATCTGACGCAGTTTTCCCTATTTCGTTTTTTTATTTGCACGCAGGTAACAGCGCAATAGGACCCTGTTAGTCTTTTTATCTAGCATAGTATTACACGATAACTGCCATATCAAAATCTGCGCATCTGCGCTTGAAATTTTCAAAATGACGCGATTTTAAACAGAGTTTGTGCGCCAGCCGGATGCTAAGTATAGCCCTCTCGGCGGAGCAGACGACATACGGGTGAGAAGGGGGGGGGGGGGCATTTTTTTTGCTCTATTACCCTCTCTGCTATGACCCTAATGGAACGGTCTATCGCCATAGAAGGTAGGTAATTAAACCGTAGTTTAAATTTGCAATATTTCTTTCTTCTGCAATGCTATCAGTGGTCGGATTGATGGACCAATCTGACATGTTTAAAAATACACATAGTAATAAAGAGCCGCTATTTTCTAGCTATAGTAATTTAAATCAAATTAATCTGTGTCTGTCTGTCTGTCTGAAAAACTTTATTAAAGATATATCATGAGGGAGGTAGTATTTGGATCCAGTTTTTTCGATATATATCAAATCAATCTAATTTAAATTTTTTTTTATTTATTATTGTTTTCACCTGGCTATCTTTCTATACGTACTGAACATTGATATTTTATGGATACGACAGAAGTGCTTGCAATCTTAGTTAGAAATTATTGTGAATAAATAGTTATTTCCAATCTTATCCTGGCTCTCAGAAAATGGGTTATCAGTAAATTTGAAAAAAAGAATTCCGTTTTTATTCAGTAAAGTGTTTTATTCCAACAAGAATCGCACTCAAATTTGAAAGGGTCTGCAGTTTATGGTTTAACTAAGCACAAGCTTGTCGGAATGCGGTTTAAACAATTAGAGGACGATGGGAGGCGTGATGGAGTTTAGAGAGCGGCAGCTGTGCTGCTCAATCGACGATATGACGATGACGATCATCATATCGTCGCTAAATACTGCAGCTAAATTTAGCAGGGAAACGTACCTGGTGCATATCTCAAGTTACGTAAATTTTTCCGCTAAGTTAAGAGGGGAACCTGAATTTGTCTGGAGGTCCCGTGGTGTCAAGTTACGTGACTTCAATTTTTCCGCCGAATTTTGGGGGAAACCGAACTGGTACATTGGTCACGTGACGTCAATTTTTCCGTTGAATTTAGCGGGTAAACTGAATTGGTGCATAGGACACATGACGTCAATTTGTCCCATAAATTTAGTGGGGAAACGGAATTGGTGCAGAGGCTTTTCCGCCAAATTTACCGGGGAGCTTTTCGTTTACGCTCACGTCGTCGCGAAACCGGAGGGGATGGGCACGTAACGACTAGAGAAACAGTATAGGCTCTGCTTGCAGAGACCGAGTATCACGTTCCTTTTCTTTGCGCCTCCAACTCCGTATTGGCGAACAAGCGGTCACGAGCGCCGAATTGGATCTAACAATAGCCCCCTCTATACTCAAAAAGTCGGGCAGTTCGATGACGAAGCTACTGGGTGCCCGGTCGCAGATTTAGACCCCGAGGATCTGGTAGCACAGAGCATTCCTCGGGAGTCCGGTATTCAGCGCACAACCTTTGCAGTGGCGAGGACCAGAAACGTGGTTTTCAAACCCGAGGAGAAAAGAAGCGGCAACGCAAGGAACGCGAGGAGCACGAGCGGATATTCCATCGCTCATGACCAGTGTGTTTCTGCGTCTCGCCGCAGCGGGGCGCCCGTTATATGACTCTTGTCTGCCGCTCTACCGTTTCACTTTCGTAAAACATATGTACCGTTTCACTTTCGGCGGCCGCGTCACGTGACGATCTGCCAGGCTTTGTCAGTATAGAAGAGGCTATGGTTCTACCGATGGTATAGAGAAAAAAAACGGGAGACAAATGACGAGATGACGGCGGAAGCGCGGCGTGTCGCCGCACTATAGCTTCTCTGCTCCGCACGCCCCCCAGCACGCCGCCTCACAGCCACGCCATCCGCGCCTCCGAATCTCCTGAAGAAGCGACGGTCGCTACCCGCAGTGCGGCCTTGGATCCAACATGGCCGCCCTGGGAGCACCATTGTGATTGTGTCTAAAACATTTATGGGCTTAAACAATAGTAAAACGTGTGATATTGATGGCCTCTAATATAAACCGATTAAATATATTCTTGATATTATTACGCCATATCTTGTACACATCTTCAATCTATGCTTGTCATGCGGAGATCTCCCTAGGAAAACGAAACGTGCAAAAGCGTCAGTACTGTATAATGGTGGTAAAAATAATTATAAATCTAAATATAGACCTATATCGGTCCTGCCTATTCTTTCCAAAGTGCTCGAAAAGATTATTTTGTGTCGTTGATATAGTTTTTTTTTTTTTTTTTTTTTTTTTTGTAAAGCACTCAGTACTTTCTGAGACTCAGTTCGGTTTTAGAGAGGGAAAGTCGACGGAGTCTGCACTCCTCTTACAAAAGGAAATTATTGTACATAACATTGAAAACAATCTTTTGACATTAGGAATATTGATAGATTTTAGCAAAGCTTTCGATTGTATTAATCAAAAAATACTTGTTGACAACTTATGTCACTACGGAATTTGTGGATGCTCATTTTCACTTTTGAGTTCATATCTAGAAGATGGTATGCAGTGTGTGTGCACTGATGGACATTTAAAATATTTGATGCCGATCAGATATGGTGTCCCACAAGGTGGCCATATTGGGGCCCTTACTCTTTAATATTTATATAAATGCTTTTCAGATTCGCTGTGTGGTCAAAGTCAAAAGGGCTAAATATTAATGAAACAAAAACCGAAGCAATATTATTTAGGTCAACCAATAAACATGCAGCTCTGAACAAAACTCTCCATTTTAATTCTAAGCCAGTTGAACTAGTGAAAAGTAGTAAAACGTTGGGTGTTACATTTTCAGATAATTTGCCTTGGGATTAACGTACAAAACCTATTACCTGCAAATTATGCAATATCGTCGGTAATAATGCCCGGTGTCGTTTCATTATTTCCGAAAATATAAAATTACAAATATAGCACGCGTTATTTAAATCTCAAATAACGTATTGTGATCTTATTTAGAGTACGACGACAAAATCAAATCTAAATAAAATACTATTGCTTCAAAAGAGAGTGTTTGCTTTCTTGGAAACGTTCAGTGTTTACTCCACACTGAATCATTATTTCAAAAATGCAAAATTGTCAATATATCTCAATTTTATGAATACCTCCCGAGTAGGTCATTTTGTTTTTAATCACCAGAACCGATTCTTTTTTAGTCATAAATTCAATTTCACCAGAAATGTAAACACCATCCGCACCGGCTGCTCGGAGGAAATGGAGGGTGTCGCATTAGTCAACAATTATGGCTTAGTCACTTTATTATAACCTACCCACATTACTCAATAAATACTCCATGAATAATCTTGAAATTTATTGTTTCGATTGTAAATCACTATATCTACTTTATGTATAATATGTATTAAGTTACGTTAACCATTTAGCTAACGTATTTCCTGCATATCGGTAACTCAGATATTTTTTCCAGCATTTCTTTTACCATCAGCCAAGCACTCGTGGCCCGGACCTCGTCAAGCCAGCAAAGATTGGCTTTTTGTCCGTAGCTCCGGCAACTCTCCTTACAGATGGGAATAAATGATTTGATTTAATTTGATAGTCTGCTCCGCAGGCGGCGCCTACGCAGTTACTCTAGTGTCAGCTGCCGCTGCAAAACACATCATCTAGACGCACCGTGTGAGCACAATACAAGCAGAAATTTCTATATCCGTAGCATGCCTTACTCTGTAGAACCTTTATTACCGGGATTAAAGTATCAAGTTTATGATTATCTCGTATACACCGAGGTATATTATTGCCTTTTTGCCTGGGATCAGATAGCGAAAGCAAGTTTACCATGGCTACACCCACTACAAAAAAGAAAGCTGTTCGCCTAAGAAACAATTTCGACTATAACGCTAATATATCTCCCCTTTTCGAGCAACATAAAAGTTCGAGCTTTCAAGAAGTATGAACATGTAAACTTTCGATCTACGTTTACCACGACAGAATACTTCTGCCACAAAGTTACCCATCATCCTGAATTAAACCTGAACATCATTATAACACTCGTCAAGATAACTGTACATACTCCCTACAAACGGGACAAATATGAAAACAATCATATTAACACCTGTAGACCCGCTGCTATATGAAGAGGAGAGGGAGAGAAGGAAACTAGAAACCGGTTTTCTGCCCTGCAAAAAACAAATACGTACGTCGGCCTTTAAGTGTGAGCTCTCTCTGAGTACGCACCAACTCAACTCTGCTAAGTTACACCGCGGCGTAGCGTGTCAGGCGCACTTCCGCTCTGGGGCTGTGGACGGAAGCTACCATGCGGGATGAACATTCCTGTGTTGTATTGGAAGCAACCATACTAAAATTTGCATTCTGGTCAAAACCTTGCGACTGGGGCTGTACCAAAAAAGTCGGCAAAGGTTTGAAGACTATTTTCCACGCGTTTTCTGTATGCTCGGCTATCCCGAAAGCGTGGATAGGTGCTGTGAAAAGGGAAACCAGACACCGTCGGAACACGATTGCACGAACGCGAAGCACTTTGGGATGAATCCACGGTTATTTGTGGTCGTTAGATCTATTTGTTTTGTTCTTACATGAACCCGAAAAAAACAAAAAAAACGTTAAGTTGCCCGGACCACTCGCAGACGACGTTCAGTGCGACTTCACGGTTAAACGACCGCGGTATTGTTCAAAGTGTCGTATTCTCTTTCAAACTCGTTCAAACTGTCGCCTGCCCGTTCAAACCGCAGGCGCCAGTAGTGCAAACGTTGCGATAAGAAGTCATGCCTCAAATTACTTTTAAGCTTGAAGGTTGTTTCGAATAAGTAGGCTCGGCCTAAACAGTAGATACAGTGAGATGTTGATCAATTTTACCAGTTTCAACCAACGACTTGTTATGCCTGATTCACTGAAATCGATTCTGCTTGCGTTCTTTAGTATCGACGTCGAGCATCGCAGTTACCGTACACACTTTCGCAGCCCGAGTGACGTCGCGGCTGAAAATTGCGAGCAGAATCTTAGTTTGTAAATATTGCTTTAACGTACATTCTGCGGCGTTCACGCTGAATGAATCGACGCACGTCACGTTATTTAGACAAAATTTTTGCGGTGTAATGAGCCTGGTTAATTTAGTTCTGGCTACTAGAGTGGTAAGACAGTGCTGGGAAGACGTAGAATCAGCACTTCCAACGCGAAAACGTGCACGAAGACTGACGCCGACGCCGACGACATCAGATTTCAATTATTTGTTGATGAGGGTCGTGGCGTTTTTGCTCACACCCCATCGCGCATGCACGGCGTTAGTGCCGTACCGCTGGGGGCGCTCTGGTTGGTTTGTAAACGTCAGCGGATGAATAAGGCACGCCCAGGCACTCAAATGTGGCATCCGGTGAATGCCCCCTGTTGAACCTCGTCCTTTCGAAAACAAAGCTCGAACCTTCTCCTGAAAATAAAACTTTATTGACGTCAATTTTTTTTTTTTTTTTGAGCGCACCCGCATTTTTTTAGATTCTGTTTTTGTATAAAAGATAGTGACAGAAAAGCATTTACGCAAAAGGAAGGGGGCACGTGTTAATTCCTCGGCTCATTGGGGAGGCAACATGTCTCAAAGTTTTCAGTTTTCTCTCCTCCTTCTCCTCTTTCTGGTGAGTGTGAAATTGCGTGAAATTTATATGCCAATTACTAAGATAATTATGGATATACTAGAGTCACTAGTTAAGGCATCTTACTGCATAAAATCCTTGTTGCCACTTAACTCGTACTCTATTAAAAAACTAAAAAAATACCTTTTCGTTCATTAGAACATACTAGAGCGATGACCTTGTGTGTTCGCAGAAATATTTAAAGAAGGAAGAAGCAGCATTTATTTTTACAAATTTGGTAAGTTGAGAAATATTGTCACATCCGTGTGTTTCACACAGATGTGACAATGTCACTCAACTCGCCTGTCTTGAGGTGCTCTAGTGAGAAGCAAACACATTTCTCTGTGTTTGCTCGAAATGCACGCGATGTCCAAGCCACGCAATCGATTATTAATTTGAGCATTTTTTCTTCTCTGCAGTATACCGTTCAGCAAAGTAAGTACGCTCCTTCAGGCACTTCTCACATATTATATTGTTTGTTACTGTTATGCCATTTATTTCTGTTTCGCCCAGTCAATATCACCTAGAAGACAAGGCCTGCATCTTCCTCCGCAGACGTCATCAAAAGTGGCCCCACGCTTAGCTTGCTTAGCGTCACCGTCAGCGCGTCTCACTGCGTCTCACAACGAGCGCAACGCTAGAACGCGGCGACGCCAAGATGGACGCGTTTGCCACTTTTCGTCGACTCTCGTAAAGCTTCAGCGTGTTGCACGCTTCAGGTAGGTTGGGGATCCACTCATGATGACGTCACGAGCAGGCCTTTTCTTTTAGGCGGAATTGACTGAATCGAGTACCAGGTGAGTGGACGAATTTTCGCTTCCAGGCACGGTGTCGCGGTGTCCCTGGGCTAGGGAGAAATATTGCGCTGAATCAATTGGTTGGAGTTAAGGGCCTCACCTCCGACAGCAAGGGAACGGGGCCCATTTATTCTAACGTGCCTAATATACGAGACCTCATATAATGAGATTTGGATCGCCACGTGTGGAGCTGTTATTACTGCTGCAAGTTTCGGGACGAGTGCATATCGTGTAAAGGCCAATCTTTTTTTCAAAGTTAAGCGGAAACATTTTTGTTCACGAAAGGACGAAAGTGAGGAACGCTTTACGCGCTAAAGGCTGTTAGCGATGAAGCATTTGAGCTGCACTTGTATATCTGTTCGAACTCCGGGGTTTGATGTGCGCTCCCTTTTTTTATTTTGAACTGCCAGACTTTCTTCACCACGCTCTTCCTTTCTGATTAAAATAGTGGAAAAGAAAACGTCCATCTACATGAAAACAGCGTCGAACACCGACACTCTGTCGCGATATTGCTGGACCACACTAATTTTCGACGCCATTTACGCATATATTTCTTTTTAGAATAACTGGGAGGGGGCAGGTGCTTACCATTTCAGAGCCTCTACATTTCTTGATCCGTCCCCGGGGAAAGTTTTGGTGTTAGGCATGGTGCTCAAATTGTATGGGAGGAGCCTAGTAGCGACTCCACGATATGTGGTTGAGGGCTTCTCAATCGCGGCAGCTCAAGAAGCGAGACGAGACAGTGTTATGTCTTAGATCCCTGTATAGTTATTGATTATGAACACGGCAATCTCAAATGTTCTCCTTTTTGTTTACGTGGCAGTTGCAGTGCTCATGCACCATACACAAATTACAGGAGGTCTCTTTAGCTTCGCCTTTAAGAGTGGAACCCGATGGCCAAATATAAATCCCGCTCGTTCTCAAGCCTTTCAAGTGTTTCTGCGTGTCCCGGAGAGCGAAGAAGACGCAGTTTCGAATGACTGCATTTCTTATGTTTTCCACCCAAGAAAACAAATCGGCCTCTGGCCTAAATATTACGTACACTGCTGCTGCTACTACCGTCTCCCTGATGGATGACTACCGAGCGCTGATGCCACGTTCCCCTACTGGTAACCTCGTTTCTTTATTCAGTATTCCTCCATGGAGATCTCGCTGCTCGACCCTACCGAGCTCAGGTTTTTCGATTGCCCTCGGTGGCTTAATGAACCGAAAGGACATTAACGCCATAAGAGAGTACTAAATGCCGAATGTTTGAATGGTCGTATGTTCGACTTCTCTCGCAAAAAGCAATCTCGGCCCGCGAAGAGCTAAAGGTAAAACTCACACTTCTGTAGCTACTTCCGCACATCGAAAACCGGGAAGTTGTTGAAGCAGAGGAACCCTTCGGTACCGTGCGCTCTATCGCACAAGAGAAGTGGAAATGCGAAAGAATGGAGGATATGGATACCCTCAACAGAAAGGTAGAACTGACACTCCGAGCCAACATAAGCGTGAGCAAGATTCTTCACCTACTGACTATTCATGAGTGTCAGATCTCGGTACTGATCCCTGGCCGACCTCCCTCGTGCCGGCGATGCAACCGCGTGGGCCACATCTGCCGCCACTGTAGGACTCCGAGGTGCGCGAAGTGCCATAGGCACGTACACGATCTTGCTGACTGCGTCCTCACCTACGCCTACAGGCTTAGAATCGGAGCAGGAGAGAACTCAACCACAAAACACCTGATGGATGCAAGCGAGGTTCTTGCATCGAGAGGGGACATCCCCATGATGACTGAGCCACTAGGTCCATCGTTTCAGACACCCCCGACCGAACCCTCTCTTCCTTCCCTCTCCTGATGTGAGTGCAGATCAACGCGCTGGCACTCTTACCATCCAAGAAATAGCACTGACAACTTCTCATATGACAGAACACGGACAAACGTTCACAGGAAATCAACAAAACACAGCAACCACCGAGATGGAGGAGCAAGGTCACTCAACGCAAGGAATCGACGATGCACATGGCTCCATTCTTGCAATTGAGGCACCTACGAATGCGACACTGAGTGATGGCCTCTTGACTAGATCAAAACTGTCCGACGGAAGACAGGCTGGAACATTGCACAAGCCGTATTTGAAGCCATCTTCTGGCACTCAAATTGTCGAAGACAAGCCACTGAGCGATAGCGCTCGAACATAAACGATCGCATATCCTGCGCCTCTCAGCTCCGTATAGCTACCTTAAACGTGAGAGCAAAGCGATAGAAGTGCCAGCTTCTTCAGCTTATATCCCTGCAACAAGTACATGTATTGGCTGCATAAGAAACAAAATTGTCCGGCGAGGAAGAAACTAAAGTCGCGTTGAAATCTTTTATAATTGATTTTGATGCATGTGTCACCCATGGAACGGGCATGTCGGCGGGTTGGTTTTTGTTACTGAAAAGGAGAGCGGGTCCCACTGCTAATGCTCTTACCACCGATCGGGACGGGCGCTTCATTGTATGCGATCTTACTTATGGCAATGACGAATGTTCCATAAAGTGTGTGTGTGTACGCTCCCAATGATGTGAATGCACAGAATGACTTCCTTTTACTCATAGAACCATGTATTCGAACTGATAGAAAATGACTTAAACTTCTAATTTCCAACTGTGTGATAAATATGAAAGGCCGTTCAAATTTACGACCAAAGTGGACTCTACTGTAGCTTTACTGCAGTCTTTCATTACCGCAACGAACGTAGCGGACATTGGAGAACAGAAAGGGAGCAGAGTGCGTTAAACACATTTCGATCGCTCTTCTCACGCATGACTGGATCGAATATACGTTTCTGGGAAACTTTACAAGGCTATTTCAGACTACACGGTTCAACCGGTATTTTTTTCAGGCTACGGTCTTGTGTCAGGTACCATTGGCGAAAAGAGAAGGCATTTATTACGCCCTAAATGAAGCCTATGGAAACTGAGCACAGCCATTCACGCTGACGAAATATTTGCCGATCGTATCCCCGAAATGTTTTTACACGTGCAACATGTGCCTTGACTACACGTATTTTGAATATGGGACATGTTCAAAAAGAGATTACAGATTGGAAATCGAACGCCCGGGCACTATCATGTTCGAAAAAAGGTGACAACTGAAGACTCTTTTGAATACGTTATAAACGCTTTACGAACTTGAAAGTAACAATCCCGGTGCATTCACAGAATAAATAAACATGGCTAAAACACAACTCGAGCGATACGATGCCGAGAAACATCGAGGCGCAGTGATTTGATCGCGCTATCAAACATTTCTACACTGAGAGACACCCGGGCGGAGATCCCTGAAAGATGTGCGAAGGTATGCTTTAAATGAAGGAATATTTGAAATTGAACAAAATGATATTATCCGAATAGATACGTCAAACATTTCAGCAGCCTTTGTTGATTATTACACTGACATTTTGGGGAAAGACATACCAATATAAAAATAAACAAAAAATACAGTTATAGAACAGCTTGCAAACCTCTTGCCATTGTTATCAAATGACAAAAAAGAAATAGTCGAGGGCCTTCTGACCTTTCAAGAAATTTAAAATGTCAGAGAACTTCTTCCTTCAAACAAGATACGTGAACCTAATGTCCTAAGCGCTGAATTCTACAAAATAGTTTTTGATCTGTTGAGTCTATTACTACTTGAGGTCCTAAAAGCCGCAACAAGAGACACTACCGACAATTTTTTATAGTGGCCACACTGTATTAATTCTTAAAACAAGAGACACAATAGCTTCAAAAAGGTTGAAGCTTATCGATCTATATCACTCTGTAATGTGGACTATAAGATATTCGCATAAGTTTTAAAGGAACGCTTACACCTCGTAACACATCATCTAATCGGAGAACACCACGCTTGCGGTACACAAGAGATAAACATTCAAACTTACACATAGCAAGATCTATGATAGACTGTATCCGATGAGCAAGGTCAAGTGGCAATAGTTTAACTTGACTTGTCCAAAGCCTTTGAATGTGAAAACCATTCTTTCTTATTCATCATACTTTTTCGTCCAAACATAGGAGCCATGCTATTCGAACGCATTCATCTCTTCTAAAAAACAGCAGCACAATGCTAATTTTAAACAACTTCCTTTCTGTATCTATTTTTATAAAATCCTTAGTAAGGCAAGGTTGTTCGCTATCACTACAACCCCGCAGGGGGCACCTGTGAAAGCAGGTGTTTGGAGAGTGGCGTCTCCACAGACCCCGAGCCGTGCGGGTTCGCCTGCCCACGTCTGGCTGCGCGTGGCTTTCCCGTGTCCGGGGAAAAGGGCATCCTGGTGGTTGAGCCGAGTCCGGGGTAGGTTCGGACCCTTCGTGGTCCCCCGGGCGATGCAATACACCACTTCGGCCCCGCTTCCCGTAGACGGGAGTTCTGGCTTGGTCTGACCAGGATGATTCAGACAGTCGCCACTTCTACTATCCCCTCCCTTCTTTCGCCCTTATCTTCTCATACTTTTCACTCTCCTCATTTCTCTTCTTTCCTTTTTCAACTCCTTTGGTGGCAAGGGTAATCTTGGGTGGCGACAGACCCCTTGTCCAAAACCACACTTGGTTATAGTACCTGGGCAGTGCTAATAGTGTAACGGCTCCAGCAAAGCCCTTTTTGTTATGGCCCGTTAACTATTCCCTTGTTGGGCTCCGTGGTGGGCGGCACACCACAGGTTCTGAACACTTTCCGCCTCTTATGACTGACCCTCCTCCTAAACCCAGCTCACGACAGCCCTGGAAAAGGCGCTGCCTTGAGCACAAAACCATCGAAAAAGACCCTCCTGTGGAAAACTTTACCAAGCTCTCTGTTCTTCATTCTTTAGATGAACAAAAACCGGTTGCAAAGATATCCCCTTTTATTGTGTCGAAGGTTCTGGAACACCTTATCGGGTTCCCGTATAAGGCCAAGAAACTGCACTCTGGAGACCTCCTTGTTGAGGTGGATACAAAACTTCACAGCGAAGCATTATATAAGCTCACAAACATTGTAGATGTGAAAGTGTCGGTGAGTCCTCACCGCACACTCAACACCATCCGTAAAGTTCTTTCCGAGGACAACCTTCTGGAAACAAGAGAAGAAGAACTCCTTGAAGGACTTAAAGGCGCCGGTGTTGTCGCTGTAAAGTGCATAATGTTCCGAAAAGATGGCAGAGAAACCCCATCAAGACACGTCATCCTGACCTTCGAGAAACATGCTCTTCCCGCAACAATCAAAGCAGGCTACCTGAACTGCCGCATTCGTGCCTACATCCCCAACCCGCAACGATGTTTCCGCTGCCAACGATTTGGCCACAGTTCACGGAGCTGCAGAAGAAAAGAGACTTGTGCGAAGTGCGGAGGGCAGGACCACGTCGCTGACATCTGCGACGCAGTGGCCCGCTGCAGTAACTGCAGTGGACCACATCCAGCCTACTCCCGCACCTGTCCTCTGTGGAAACAAGAAAAAGAAATTCTTTCACTAAAAGCCAAGGAAAATATCACATACCCAGAGGCTAAGAAAAGGTTGTCGATCCTCTCAAAGGGAGGCTATGCCGAGGTGGTGCGCAGGGGCCCTGCACCACGCTCGGAGTCGAGGGCCACCCAGGTCTCGCCAGAGATGCTGGCAGTGGCCCTCAAGCCCCCAACTCCTGAACGCAGGGAGCTGCACCCTCAGAAGCCTCGAGGGAGCACGCAAGCTGCCCTCTCACAGAGTGGGACGGCGGCAGCCATGCCCACTGTCCCTCCTGGACCCTCCCTGAGAGAGAAGGAGCGAAGCCCTCGCACCAACTCGCTTGGGAGGGGCTCTTCTTCTGGGGAGCGGCGCGACTCTCGCACCGCCCCTGGCTCTAATGGAGTGGAACCGATGGAGCAGGACAATTTTCCCAGCTCCTCCTCCACTCCTCCCCGTGGATCGGGCCGAGAGCGGCAACCGCCCTCTCGAACACCCGATCACTCGAAGCCTGCAGGCAAGCCTGCCTGCAAAACTTGGGAGATGGAAGTAGCAGCTGAGGCTGCTGATCCATCCACAAACCTGTCTGACTTCGAAGACACGGATTGACAGACCCCAAAACCCAAAACCCAAGAACAAAGCAAAAACGCCTTTTAAGCCTCCGAAATAAACCCTCTACCCAAGGCGTTTAATTTCACTCCATGCATTTTCCTTCATGTATATACTCCATATATTTTAATTCTGGAGCTCTCGAATTTCACATTGTCTACTTTCTTTTATGTATTGCATTGTGATACATATTTTGAGATCAGAATAACCTTGCTTTTAAATATTAATTTTATTATTCATTTTTAGCGATTTTAAAATTTGGTCCACATTCCTAATGCCCCTTTTAGCTGAACACATTTTTATGGCAGGAGGCTTTTTACAGTGGAATTGCAGAGGACTTTTTCACAACCTGGATGATGTTTACTCCTTGCTTCAGGAGTACACACCCTCTGCAGTATGTCTCCAGGAGACATATTTGGGACCGTCGAATAGTAATTTCCTGCGATCATTACAAGTCTTTCGCAAAGATCGCATAACAACGTCTGGCAGTTCCGTAGGAGTTGCCATTGTTGTGGGCGGAACGGTACCAGCTGTTGAAATTTTTTTGAACACTTCTCTGGAGGCTGTCGCTGTACGGTTGATGTTAGATCGCCTTATTAGCATATGCTCCCTCTACGTACCCCCTTCATCTTCCCTGAGGCTGACCGATCTTGAACGCCATGCAGACCAGCTTCCAGAACCCTATGTTCTCCTAGGAGATTTTAATGCCCACAATCCGCTCTGGGGAAGTCAACGGGTCGACAGCCGAGGATCTGTTATAGAAAGGTTTCTCTCCCGAAGAGCTGCCAGTCTCCTAAATACTGGTGAGGCCACATATTTCAGCTGGACTCACCACTCCTTTTCCTGCATTGACCTATCCATTGTTTCTTCATCCATGTTCACAAATTTTACCTGGACTGTCCTAAACAATCCACGTGGCAGTGACCACTTCTTTATCCGTCTCATCGCCACAGAGCCCCCACCTATTCTCCCCTGTTGCCCTCCTCGATGGAATTTTCTATAGCAAACTGGGAACTTTTCCAGGAATGTGTAACGTCTTCTGTCCTGCCTGTAGCACACTCTATTGAAGAAGAAAATGAAATCATCACAGCTGCCATTGTTGATGCAGCTCTTGCTGCTATTCCACAAACCTCGGGTAAGCTACCCAAGCGCCCAAAGCCTTGGTGGGATAGGGAGTGCCGAAAGTCTAGAAATCGCCAGAATTGCGCTTGGGCTAAGTTTCGGCGGTATCCCACCCCCACCAACCTTCTCGCATTCAAGCACCTGCGAACAGAAGCCCGACGCGTCAGGAGATAAGCGAAACGCCGTTCCTTTCACTCCTATACTTCCTCCTTTAATAGTTTTCCTCCAGCCAAAATTGTATGGGACAGGGTAAGGCGAATGGATGGTGATTACGCCCACTTTTCAATCCCTCTGCTATCAGCCGACGATGGAGAGGCGTTTTCACCTTTGCAGGAACAGGCTGATGCACTGGGTAGACATTTTGCGCAGGTCTCCAGCTCTAAGAATTATACGGAAAAGGTTTTGCGCTTTAAAACCAAAGCTGAGAAGGTCCCAATGCGCCGATCTGATAGCTGTGCCGAAGAATATGACCGGCCTTTTACTCTTACTGAGCTGCGTCGAGTCATTGCCACAGCAAAAGCAACATCTCCCGGGGTTGACGACATTCATTACACTATGATTTCCCATCTGCCTGAAGCATTCCTCGTCATTCTCCTCCAGTTTTTCAATAGAGTGTGGGCAGAGGGGAAGCTGCCGAGCGTGTGGAAAAAAGCTATTGTCATCCCTATCTTCAAACCGGGAAAAGACAGAAGTAAAGCCTCAGCTACAGGCCTATAGCCCTAACTAGCTGCCTGGGAAAGACATTCGAGCGGCTGGTTAACAATAGGCTTATCTTCATTCTTGAACGGAACTCGCTTTTAAGCAATTTACAGTGTGGCTTTCGTGCCGCCAGGTCCACTGCCGACCACCTCGTACGATTGAAAACGGCCATCCGAGAGGCCTTTATAAACAAGCAGTTTTGCCTTTCAGTATTTTTTTACCTTGAAAAGGCTTACGATACCACTTGGCGGTACGGTATCCTTCAAGATCTTATCAAGATGAATATTGGCGGGAATATGTTTAATTGCATCGCAGACTTTTTGCGGGATCGCACCTTTCAGATGCGATTGGGAACAACTCTTTCGTCATGTTTCATCCAGGAGAATGGAGTCCCACAAGGACGTGTTCTGAGCGTTAGCCTCTTTTTTATTAAAATCGACTCTCTGTCCCGAGCAATACCACCTTCGGTCTCCTACTCGCTTTATGTTGATGACGTCCAGGTCTGCTTTTCGTCATGTAATTTAGCTATCTGTGAGCGCCAAATCCAAGTAACCATTAATAAAATGAGTAAATGGGCTGATGAGAATGGTTTCAAGTTTTCTTCTGAGAAGACCGAGGCGGTTTGCTTCTCCCGGAGAAGGGGAATGTTTCCCGAACCATCGCTTCACATAAATGGCACACCCCTTCTCGTCCGACCGGAACACAGGTTCCTCGGTGTGACGTTTGACAGCAAGCTTACTTTCGGCCCCCATATCAAGGCACTGAAACTGAAATGCCAGCAGAAACTAAACATTTTAAAAGTTCTTTCACATCGCACCTGGGGCGCGGAGAGGGTATGTCTTTTACGAATTTACAGGGCTGTAGTGCGCTCTACCCTGGATTATGGAAGCCTTGTTTACGGATCTGCGAAACCATCCACCCACAAGATGCTTGATCCCATTCACCACCAGGGGATCCGTTTAGCAACGGGGGCATTCCGTACGTCGCCGGTACTTAGCCTGTACGCTGAATCGCATGAGTGCTCGCTGGAGAGACGTGGACTTTTTATCGCTGTTCAGTAATTTCTAAGACTCCGTTCTTTTCCGCAAAATCCTGCTTATGAAATAATTAAGAACATAAACCATGAGCGCTTATTTCAGCACAAACCATCTGTAACCCCTCCCTTTGCACTACGTGTAAGAATTGCTGCAGAATAATACAATTTTGATGCTCCCTCTTCTGTCCTTGAAATTCAACAAAGAAATGCACCCTGGAAAGTTGCCAATACTTGTTGTAATCTTTCTTTGACCAAGCACAAAAAAGATACAGTTGGCCCTAGTGTCCTCAGACAAGAATTCCTAGAGCTGTGTACCTCGTACAATGGCTACAAGCACTTCTTTACTGATGGATCAAAAACCACAGACTACGTTGGCTGTGCTGCTATCGGCGAAGGCTACAGATCTGTAAAGAGGTTAAACGAAAATGCCTCAATTTTTACTGCCGAGCTTTATGGTCTGATAACTGCAGTTGACCACATTGTCAGACATCGATATAGAAAGTCTGTCATTTTCTCCAACTTTCTGAGCTCACTGAAAGCACTCAACTCTCCAACATCTTGGAAGCACCCTCTGCTTGTTCAGCTTTGTAATACACTAACACAAGCACTGGCAAAGAAAATACAGATAGAATTCTGCTGGGTACCTGGCCATATTGGCATTGAAGGCAACGAGCTAGCTGACGGTGCAGCTTCTGCGTGTGTAGATAGGACAGTTGACCATTACAGCATCCCTGCTACTGATTACCGAGTACCACTAAAAAGGAAAATAAAATATGCATGGCAGAGGGAATGGGATTCCCAGCTGCAAAACAAACTCTATATGATTAAGCTCATCCTGAGCGAGTGGCGCAGTGCCAGACACCGAGAGCGTTTTTATGAGATAGTTTTATGCCGATTGAGAATAGGACATACTCACCTTACCCATAGCTACCTCTTGCGTAGGGAGAGTGAACCAACCTGTGACTTTTGTTCTGAACCATTAAGTACACTTCACATTTTGATAGTTTGTCCACACTTTGAAGAGAACCGTCGAACCTGTGTTTCTATATTCTATCGGGAACATGTACCATTTCACTTGGCTCTTTTTCTGGGTGACGAGCCTCTTGTCCCAGTCTCACAACTTTTCAATTTTTCGGAAGAAACTAATATTCTGCGGAAATTATAAGTCTAGTTCCTAGTAAGGTCCGCTTTGAGGCTTTAGTCAGTCCGAAAAGAATGTAGGCCTCCTTTACACAATGTTTCTGGCGCACTATGGCCCCGATGCTGCTGCGCCAAAAAAACCCAAAACCAAAACCAACCTCTATCACTACTAATTCTTGTCTTCGAACTTGAACCTCCCTGCTTCGCATTATTACGAATGATAATATCCGAGGTTATACCCTTTGCTTCGCAGAGGTGAAGTTACTAACGTGTGTTGATGAGGTGCCGCTTTTCTGTTCGAATGAGAAGAGGGTAGAAAAAGGCCTTCAAATAACAGGAGAACTGCGACCCAACTGGAGGGAGAATGAACACAGGAAAATCTAATGGCTTCTTCATAGGCGCTTGCGCAACCGTGCCAGGACAGTTTGCTGAGTTATCATGGAAGCGCTGTCCCTTCATGTATTTCGGCGTTGCTCTAGATCAGGGGTCTCCCGCCGGCCCGCGGCTTGCCACGGTACTTCCAGGGATGCCCTCCCGAGGCCCGCTTCCGGCAAGCCTGCTGCTACCGACGCAAAAATAAGCTCGCTTTAATTAAACGCCGCCACGACGCGCAGCAAACGCGCACATGAAGATAGCAGAAAGGACGAGAACTAATAGTTTTCTATACTTTAAATTTTCATACTTATATTCCGTCCCTCGAAACTGCGGCCGACATCCCAATACGGCCGCTTAGCCAAAACGTCTAGAGATCAAACAAGATTCGATAATCTATATTTAAATTCCGTTGTAACTGAGATTAAGCAAAAAATCATTAGTATGGAGGGCACTATATATTTCAATCTTCGCAAATGCAGTGGTGTGCAACATTTTTTAAAACTATCTAAACTACTGTGTGTCTCAAAAGTTATGACACCGTTACCGTCCAAAGGTACAAGCTTTCCATAGAACATTTGGGACCTATATTTGGAGCTCAACTTGGGAACGGATGAAACGCGATTACTTATTCATTTCGTTGCAAGCTGGTGGCTTAGGTCTGGCACATTTATTAGTTCGCCAAATCGTTTTGCGACTTTTTTTTTTTAAATTTATCCGATCCTTTCCTGCTTAGGATCGTTAAAACAAAAGCTGACACATCACTTGCCCTCCATGGTTAATTCGACAACGAATTCTGCTCCAGGACAACGCTGAGGCTTTTGGAAAGAGGTAGTTAATACCTTTATGTTTTTAAAATTCTGCTTTTCATTAGAATACCTATTTGAAGTATCAAGAAAACGGCTATCACAATTTCTGAATAAAATTTTCTTTCCTATTCCACTATCAATGGACACGGTTTAGTGACTGTAAACGACAACATGTATTAAAACGAGCAAAGCGAATGTGTATATTTCAGAGCGCTTAAAAACGTTTTTCTTTCAGTTAAAGACATCAACGCTTCTATAACATCGTGGATCCAAGAGTGTGGTATTTTGTACCATGGTCAATTGATTGTCGATTGTGTCACCCACCGGAAACATTAGAGCACTGCTTATCTACTGTACAAATACCGTTTTCGTCTCGAATGTCTTCCAACAACCTCTTAAAAAAGATACAGACTTTATAAAGACCATAGTATTCGTTTTTTACACATACCTAGTGAGGCAAACATTTCCTTTAATTTATTTATGCCGATAGGCCTCCACAGCATCTGGAAATGCCCGAAAATTGATAGGAACGCTGACATATTACGCACCAGAAAATCTATTTTTGTATCAGATATTTCGAAAGTATGAAGTGTTTACGAAGCTCAACCACCAGTACCTGAATGGTTTGTACTGTTCGATGCGTGTTTAAGACTTCCTGACTTTCCAGGTTACAGTCTGCTTAGAACTGTGGCGTTTGTTTGTGAAAGAGCGCTATAGGACTGCCGTTTAGGCAGACATTCCGCTCAACTTTTCACCCCATATCTAACACTCTGTACATAATCATCTTTTCACCTTTTAATCTTGTAGCCTTAATTTGTAACCTAACTTTCCATGTAATAAAGACAATCAAAAAAGTGTCTGCGTGGCATAGTGGGTATCGAGTCTGGTTTGTATAGGAAAGGTCGTGGGTTCAATCCCGATCCGACTAATATGCTTCGAGGTTTCTTTTCTTTAAGGCAAAGTAATGATTTATCGAGCAATCAGAATTTTCCCGTTCCACTGACGCCGACGTCGACACCGACGCCGAATTCTCTGCGTCCCGCGCTCCTAAACGCTATCGCGTTAACAAAAACAAAAGGCGCGATGCTCTGTTTTGAGGCGCACACTGTTGTGATGTGTAAGCAGTGCGACCATGAGTTAGGCGAAATGGCGGCTCCTATCAAATTCGAACCCAGATCTCCCTATCATACTTTTTTTCCCCAATATAAAAGTTCCCGGGTATTTAGCATTTTTGCAATCCTTGGGAGGTATAAGTCTAGCGGTTTAATATATACATATACATACTTTCTTCTTTTAGGCAGCGGCACCCTATTTGACCTCGAAGATGTTGTTTACCAAATCCTCCTGCGAAGTTGCTCTTACAATGAAAGGCTGGCAACTTTTGATGTCACTGGAGATAACAAAACCCGAGGTCCCATTGAAAACCTCGTCAAGTACGTTATGCTACTATTAATTCCGAAAAAATAAATTACAGAACAAACTAAGGTTGATTTAAATTGAAATCAGTGATGTTAACAAGTTTCAACGCCAAACTACAGATCGCTATTTGTGACTACTAAAAATGTGTTTCAAATATTCCTGTGCGCGAATTTGTTTGTACCGTGTCATCTGCTTATCCTTGCTAGTAGCGCCGAAAAGCAGTAAGTGAATTCAACAAAAAAAAAAACTGCTTTTATAATTTGCGTTTGTCAGTAGACATGTTGTCAATTAACAAAGGTGCATAACAGTGAAAAACGCTCACCGCTGGTGACATCGTTGATGTTACAAAAGCAACGCAAGTAACACAACGTGGAAACCCCGAGAGAAGCCACAACTGCCAAAAATTCTTAAGGTTCGCTTCGTTTCTTCGTCATTTCTTCAGCAAACCGGTAAATTTTTGGTGTCTTACGCTTCTTTTTAGAAAATGCTAAATTTTTTAACAACTGAATCTTACAATATCCGAGACCATTCAATAAATATACGTTGCGCTTATTAATTATTGTTTAGTTTGAATTAAATCCTATCTTAAAATGTACCTCTGTACTCTACAAAGATCTAATCGTAAAATAACAGTTCGGCGTTCTTTGGCTGGTTCATATTTAGTGCCCTAAGAAGTTATTTAAAATACGCCCTAAAAGAGTCATTCGTGAAAAATCTATAAGGGGTTCTTAAGCTCCTCTCTTGTTGCGAAAGAGTTCTTCGTCGCCCAGTTGACATTCTAGCACGTCAGAGTGCGAGAGTATTTGAGGCGGAACTTTCTTGACGACTTGAAAGAGGTCTTGATGCGTCGAAGGTCCTTTGAAAAACCGATTTTGTTTGTAGAGTGTATTGCATAGATTATCCAAGGAAGCTCTCGGATCATTTGGACGGTCCTTGCAACATGTGCGAATCAACACGGTATAATTCAAAGACTAAAGCCGGGGTCACACTGCTCATACATCCTTCAAAGACAGTTTGCAAACACGAGTCATCGCTATAACCTTGGCTCGAATGCCGCCTTCCAAGTTTTACCCTTGAACTCATTGCCATGCGGCATTCGAGGCACGGATTCGCGGTGACGAGCGTTGGAATCTGTATGCACGCTGTTTTTTGTATGAAGTATCAGCTGTGTGACCACGGCTCAAAGAATAACTCTGGTCGAAAACGAAAGCAGAATAAATGACTGGTGTCACTTTAGTAGCATGAATGTGATAACAGCCGAAATATTACCTCAAAGGGGCGATACAAAAATTGTTTGTACTTTGCGCAAATGAGGCTTAGAACGGATCCCTGACGTTAATGACCTATGATACACGCGTTCGTTTATAACCCCGCGCAATAGAAGTCCCAGAAAAAAAATTAAAGAAAAACGAGCAGCGTTCACCTCCTCAATTCGCAGCCAGAACAAGCGGCCGCGTGATCTGGAGCCGATTATATGCCACCAGTGTTGATCATAGTCACGCGCTGGGGTTGGCAAAGCACAGGACACGCGCTGAGTTCCAGACATTGTCATGGCCCGGCTATTGTCGTCGTTGCAGCGATTGGACACGGGTCACTACCGAATGCTCCTCGAGCTAGAAATTATCACGGGCCCAAATCGAGTGCCCACGCAATGCTCGGGTCCAATCTATGGGCCGCATTTAAATATCGTCATTGGGGTGCATTGCGATCCCCGCGTTACGTCATCAAATTTTGCAAAGGAGAGATTAAATGAAAGTGATCGCTTTTGTACTTGAAACTACACCGCAACAGAGGACTTTCTGGGCCAGTGGCGTAGCCTGCGAGTATCCTCGAGTCGCACTAGTGCCAATAAGTTTGTGCAAAGTGAAAAACATTCTAAGCGAATATCGTTTCACCGCTCCTTTAAAGTGAAACCGCGTACCCCACAAAACCCTACTTTAAAGATGCGACCAGCTGCTCTTCAGCTGGCGGCAAGCGCGTTACCTTTTAGTTAAGGAGCACTGGCGCAGCACATTTGTGACGTCATGTCGCAGTAGAGCTGCGGTCGCTTGGTTGTACCCAACGTTACTAGATTATCTCAGTTGTGAAACTCCCCCGGAAGGGGGTACCCCCCCCTCACTCACTTCAATCCGCCTGCCGTCGTTCGAAGCGCCATCTAAACTTTCGTCTCACAACTGTGCGTTCCATAGAGCAGAGCTGAAACACCATCTAGACGCCGTGCTTCGAAACGTCCGTATCGCATAGAATGCACTGCAGTTACCAAAGCAGCCGTCCGGCGCGTCAAGCGACGGCAGGCGAGTCGGGGTGAGTGAGGGGGGGGGGGGGGGGGTGGCACTGCTCGTGGCTTGCAGCATCTATGAGCAGGTCCGTAACTTAGCTAATCTAGTAACGTTGGTTGTACCCGTTGTACCACGTACCACAACCCCCTTCTGACATCACGTCGCAGCCGGGTGGATGGATAAACGTTAAAGAGGCCCTCCGGAGCGTTCTCCGATGGTCTATTTATGGCGGTTACTCAATCTACAGGCCCTAAGGATCCTAAAAATCATAAAATTACGGTCATGCGCGGCGAATTTCCCTATTAAAATTGCTATCAAAGTCCCCGGCACGCCCCCCTTTCTGAGATGACCCCGGAAAACGGGAGGGTCATCTCTTTACGCGTCAGCCGATAAGCGGAGGATTCCGGCGTCACTGTGCGTCACCAACGCGGCCGACCGCCGACCCGCGGAGGGATCTCTCCGGACTTTGTGCTCGGCAGTCGTCGTTCGTCGCACCGCACCGTCGCGCTGCTATTGCAACACGCAGTCGCATTCCACAGATGACAAGGAAAAGTTTGATTCGTTGACATGGAGGGCTCGCAAAGCTGGCTCCGGAGTCGGGATCCACGAGAAGAAGGAGCACGTGTCCCGCAAACGCACGCCTGCAATCGCCCCGGGAGGCAGACGAGCCGACGCGCCGACGCATCACCCCTTAGCAACAAGCTTGCGGGGAGAAAACGTAGTTCGCTTGTTTTGGAGCGATAATTGCGGACTATGTTTCCCGCACCACAATCAGTTTACGTTTTTCTCAAACTCTACTTTACAACAAGCTTAAAAAGTGTTGCAATAATAACGTGCACGCTCTTTAAACGGACCACCAAATTCGGTTTCCTAACTTATTTCGCTGGGATTTAGTGCAGAAGGTGCCTGAAGTTGGTGGAAGCTTTCACCGAAATTGTGAGAAGATTGTGAGAAGATTCACCTGAGTGAATCAAGAAAAATCAAAACCTATGTTTTCCTTATACTTTGCATATACAGTAAAACTATTATATGTTACTCTTCCGTTTATTTAGGCTAAATTATGTGAAGAATAGGTAAGCAAATTCTATTTTGTTTACATTTCAAAATGTTTTCATTAATAGCATACGTCAGGATATCCCACAACGATTTTCTGATGATTTTGAGATAAAAAGGCTCAGCCATAATTTTTCCGTAGACAAAACAAGTTTTTCTTTTGTGTTTGTTTCACTGCGGAGGTTTTATGTATTTATACTTTCATTTGTTGAATACACCAGCTTCGAGCACCTCTGTAGTAAATTCAAGCGCGATAAGATAAGAAACTGGTTTATGCGGTCAGTTTAAAGTGCGTTCAATTCATTTCACCCACGCGGTAATTATGAATGTAATTATTTACTACTAATTAAGGTTTCCATTTGTGAAATAAAGTATCATCTGACGAACGGTATTACAGTAACTGATAAAAACTATCGCTTATGCTAGCTTTAATAGCGTCGGCGGTACTACGGAGATTAATCTTATCAACGGCGAGGGGCAGCAGTAGCCATGCCTTGAAGTGTTATCGCGATGCAGATTAAAGCTACAGCTTTAATCTGCATAGCTTTAGCTTTAATCTGCTCGATTAAAGCTAAAGCTACAGAGGGCGCTGTGGTCGCTGCAAACATGGTGAAAGAATTATCTGCGGGATCTTTTCAAGCATACTCGAAGAATGTCTGCTTTGCACATATGCAAAACATGTCTGCCAACAGTTTGTTTAGGGCCCGTGTCACAGTACCGCCATTCAAAAAAGAGGCCTTAGACTGTATCTCCAGATATAGTTTTATAGGCGGCGTGAGCGCAGCTTAACGATACAGTTTTTCGATGCAGGTACACACCAGTCAAGATCAAAGTCGGCCCAGTGGTCTACCTCGCCGCCAAAGTACAGTCTCTAAAGCTGTCTGCTGTATACGTGCAGATATTTCACAACAACCAGTCTGGCGAGGAGGGTAAGGCGTACATATCGGAGCAAGTAGAACACGAAGACGAGTATACGTGGTCCGTCACCAAGGGGGCTGATCTCACCGTTAAAGCCAAGTTCAGTATAAACGTGCCACTAATTTATCAGTTCTCGACAGAATTTTCGACAACACTCAAGACAAGCTCTGGATCCACCAGGGTGGAAACACGTACTACGCGACAACTGATTAAACAAGATATAAAAATACCCCCCGGAGCCAATATCGAAGCCAAGTGGTACGTCAACGAAGCACAAGTGGTGCGTACGAGTCGGTATTTTTTGTTGATATTTCGCTTAAAGGTTGGTCAAATATCACACTGTGTCTATAAATACACCGGGTTTTTTTAGCCTCCTTTCTGGGGAGTGACGGTGATAAGGTCAGAACAAATCTGTGAACGCGCAATAAAAGAATTATAATTGCTTGCACATCGAGACGCCACGTGGAACCAACTTTTCGCAAATATTCTCGCATTTTATGTTAATGAGCGGCAAAACCTTTTCTTTCTATGGGGAATTATTATCAAAGACACAGACAATCAGAACCGAAATGTTTATTCTACATACAAACAACTTTAGAAGGATTGTCCAGTGAAAGCCGGAAGTTACTCAGTTTTCGGGCTGGTCACGTAGAGAGGGCCTAAGCATAGTAAAATGTGATATTTATTTAATTAAAAACCCATATTTGTTAAATAAATTATTAACATCAATATGAAACGTGACGCCAAATTTCGCAAGTGTGCATGGCTTCTCGTCTCGTGACTTGACATCAGGCATGGTAATGTCAAAGCCGCCGACGTAGACTTCTGGTTTTGATCAACATGGTGGATTATGCGTACAAAGATCGTTGTCAGAAAATATTGGCCTTTCCTCCATACCGTAAATATTGCCTTTCTTAGGAGCACGTTATTTTACTGAGACAGCAGTCAAGAGCTGCCGTGGCTCTCTCGCCGTGATGTTACGTCAGAGCTTCCGCATTGGCCAACAAAAAACGGTGTGCGTTTCGTGGGTGCAATCTGAGCATTTGGGTGCTGTATAAAATTGAACTACTTGTGCTGCGAAGTATGAAAAATTCGGATATTGTGACCATGATATTCCTATAAGCAATGACAATATAAACATTTGACCGGAAAATCCCTCGAAGTAAATTTTTATGGAGATCGTTCAACCTTCCTGGCTACCTAAAATAAACCATCACGTAGCTAACAGCGTAAAACAAACCGGCACCAGTCTAACACTAGATTCATAAAAAAAAAAAGTCAACTGAATGCACACCCGCAATAAGAAGGCTTGTAACCAGGATAATATGTAGGTCTTCTTCGCGTCGGTAATGTTTCCCGGCACTATAACGGATTGTCCAGGACAGAAAGACCACCGCCAGGTTTAGCTATGAGGCTGCTTATAGCGGTGCACAGCTGGTGGTTTCATAATCGCCTTTGAGATTTCTGGAGTTTGACTTTCCAGAGAACGCTACTTTTTTTTCGTAGCTCTTGTGATCTCGCAGAAAATGTGTTTTCTTCAGGTACTTTTTTGCCCTCGCATTCTTGGCGTATTTTGATCTGAACTACCCAAAAGAGTTTAGGTAGAATAGACGAATATATGCGTGGGTTCTCGAAGACTTGCTTTGGATGTGTAAAGCCTAGGTCCCACTGCTGATACAAAAGACAATCTGCAAATACGAGTCACTGTGACATCCGGGGTTCGAATGCCACGTGCAAAGCTTCCTCCTTGAAATCGTTGCCATTCGGAATTCAATGCACGGATCTCGCGGCGACTCGCGTTGGAATCTCTCTGCAGACTCTCTTTTGTCTGATGTATGATCAGTGCGAGTCTGACTTAACACATCATTCAAAGGACAGTGTGCAGGCACTGTCTGAGGCTTATGAGGGACACATTGGGCGCACAAAACCTGCCTGGACATGTACGAAGCAAATATGCTCCCTACATGATTCAGGTGTACCTTCAGGTAATCGTGTCATCATGTGGCAGCGAACAGTCTTTATTTTGTGATATGTACGACCATGTCTTAACGAGGCTCGACGTATTTGCCGCATGACCGGAGGCTCGCCTGCGGAGTCCAGTTTTCATGTAGAAAGTAAGTCATTGTGGGGTGCGCAAGGGTCGTTTAGGCCGGGGCAGCGCAAAGGCACGTAGGAATCCCCGTCTGTGTGGAAAAGTGCATTTTGCGCATATTTATTTGTTTTGCTGGCTCGATTCCTTCCCCATCATTCATATCACGCCACTCGAACTTCTGGTAACCCGCCGCGAGCAAAGCGCCCGCAATACAACATCTAACGTCACATTTACAGTGTTGCCATTAAAGTTTTCTAAGCCGGGATCACACTGCTTATACATGGTACAAAAAAAACTGTCTGCACACAGATTCGAACGCGAGTCACCGCGAGAACCGTGCTTTGAATGCCGTATGGCTATAAGTTCAGGGAGGAACCTGAGGACGTGGCATTCGAACCAGGGATATTGCGATGACTCGTGTTTGCAGAATGTATTTTGTACGTGCAGTGTGACCCCGACTTTATCCTCTTGGAACAAACTTAAAATATACAATAAATTAACAAAACAAAAATTATTGCGACTCGTAATTCGTATTACTTGTTTAGATCTATATATTAACGTGTTGCATTGATTTTGAGGAAAATCAGCGACAATCAATATTTTGCCTTACTTCGCTGACGATTTAATCGAAACTTGGGTGACACCATATGTCTGTGTCTTCAATATGTTGCATCTTTCAGGTGGTGCCATGGGTAGCCGACATCTTGATGGAGGGATACGTTGCAGCATTATTTGAAACGCCCGACATGAAACTAACATGGGGGTACTTAAACGTGCAAGAGTTCGAACACGACCACCTAACAAAATACGAGGAAGGCGTCACGTTTCAGGCATTGGGGCTGTTCCAAGCGAACGTAGCACAGAGCTACCACCTCTCTACCACCGAGAGAAAAATAGCGCAGCGCACCACAAGCATGGCCAAATATACTTTTGAGCAAGAAACCTCATGAACCACGACCGAGCGGATGGAAACAAGTTTTCGAAATAATAATAAAAAAAACCAATGAAAGCCGTTCTAATCTTCACTTTTTTTGCGAGTAAGCGGGAAAAGAAACTTTGAAAAAGTTTTGTTGATCCCTTGAAGGTTATTCCGGTCTTTAAGTCTGGAGACGTATTGCTTGCTAATAACTACCCTCCAATTTCTCTAACAAGCATACCCTGCAAACTTCTGGAACATGTGATCTACACCCACCTCGCTAATTACCTTTTAGATACTAACTTCTTTTTCCCGAACCAGCACGGTATCCGAAAGGAACGATCTTACGAAACTCAAGTATTTGAATTCATTACCGATATACATGAGAACATTCACTCACGGGTGCAGGCGGAAGCTATTCTTGTCGATTTCACAAAGGCGCTTGACTGAGTCCTGCACCAACGCCTATTACACAAAAATAGAAACATTAAACATTCACCAGTCTCTTGGTCACTGGATCAGGAAATTTTTTTCCCTTAGAACTCAATCCGTTTCAGTGTCCAACGTCTCTCTCACGAAATTTCGGTGAAATCTGGAGTCCTTCGGGGATCGGTCCTTGGTCCGCTGCTTTTCTTAATTTATGTAAATGATCTTCCTAACTCTATTTGTTAGAAAATTAGACATTTTGCGGACGATTGCGTAATATATAGGCGTATCGTCTCAACAGAGGACAGCCTCACCCTGCAGCGTGATCTAGATTCTCTATTCCCATGATGTGAGAAATGGCAAATGACCGTCAATATGTTGAAAACTAAATTTCTTACCTTTTGTACGAAAAAAAAAACGACAATTACCAACAACTACAAAATAAGCGGCTATAGTCTTGAAAAGGTTACGAATTATAAATACCTCGGTGTTACACTAACTGAAAATCTGGGTTGCAAAATGCATATCGATTCTATCGTTAGTAAAGCAAATCGTACCTTCGGTTATTTCAGAAGAAATTTGTATATGCCATCCTCTGATGTATGTTTGCTGGCCTACAAGTCTTTTATTCGTTCGACGGTCGAATAAGCTGGAATATTTTGGAATCCCTGGGAAGACTACTTAAATAAGAAACTCGAATCTGTGCAAAAGAGAGCCGTTCGTTTTATTTTTAGAGGCTGCTCTTTTTCGTCAAGCGTGGCAGCTCTCAAGTCCAAAGCTTGCCTTACATCACTATGCTCTAGCCGCAAAGTATCACGCCTCCCATTTCTCCACCGAGTTTCCTACCATAATCCGTATCTTAAAACTGTGATTCTACTGCCCCTCTACCGATTTTTTTTCTCGGTCGAAGAAAATCAGGTTGCCATCCAGTCGCACAAAAATGTATTTCGAATCTCCTTTAAACCTAGTTATTGGCGAGTGGAATAACCTACCTGAAAGCGTGGTGAGCAGTCCTGTTTGCGTTTTATTTACAAATGCTTGTGAAGACTCATTCTGCTAATTTTGTTTGTATACATGCAATTTGAATGAGCAGTTACCCTTTACTTTTTATAGTTTTATGTAATCCCAATTTTCGATTTTTTTATTCTTGCGTATTTTGTGTAATACAACGTGTTTGCACTTTTTTTCTCCCCCTCGTGTAATGCCATCGGGCGATTCGAGGTAATTAAATGAAATGAAATAGGCGCTGCCACCGTCAACATAGGCAGTGGTTACAATGCGAGTTTCCGAAGTGGTAGCGAAACTTAGTTGTAAGATGTCTGCCTCATACGTAGCAGACCCGGGTTTTATTCACAGTGTGGGCTGACTTCTTTTTTTTTTCCTCGAATTTTTTGTTTTGTCGAGGCATTTGGCGATATATATGAAGTCTCTTTTTTACGATTGACACTGAAAAAGAAATGAAAGTTGTGGACGAAACATTGGTGAACTAAATCGCATGGGACTCTATTTACTGATGTGCATGGGGGACAGCGGGGCTTGGGTTGCCGGCGGCGAAGCGGCGTGTACTGGGGTAGAAGGGGGGGGGGGGGGGGGGAGGGGGGGGGGCTAAGTGGGTTAATAGTTTGCGATTAGCAGCCGCACACTGTCGCCATGAAGCGGCGTGAACAAAGGCGCGGGGGGGGGGGGGGGGGGTAACGCGCTTCGAGTGATACACACGCCGTCCGAATCTGAAATTTAAGGTCCCGCGCGTTGCCGAGCAGCCAGTCCGGCGTGAGCGTCATTGCTAGGGGGTCTATCACCTCCGCCGTAAAAGTTAGTGGTGGACCGAATCTGCCGAACTTCATTTCGGCGAAGTTCCTCGCATGCCGAAGTTTAGAAAGAAAGTTCGGCAAAGATTCGACAAAAATTCGGGAAATGTCTGCGCACGCGCACGAACGGGACGGGGCCACGGATCGCAACTGGACGCCGAGCAGTCGCGCGATTACCATCGTACAGTTTAGTACAGCCAAAGGTTCCTGCGAGGTGTGGAGTAGGCGACACGGTAACTGTGCGTTTGTGACCTTTTGTGAGAATGGTTCTCTTCAATATTGTCG
This sequence comes from Ixodes scapularis, assembly GCF_016920785.2. Lineage (NCBI taxonomy): Eukaryota > Metazoa > Arthropoda > Arachnida > Ixodida > Ixodidae > Ixodes > Ixodes scapularis. Next base: position 3,770,576 of record NW_024609839.1, on the reverse strand, counting down.
GCCTCGAGAACAGAAGATCGACCAGCAATTCACGCAGTCCACTGCGCAAGTGACAAATGATGCGGTGCATTCTGGATAACGGGATTTTAATTTGACCTTTCCATTGATGGAACGAGGTAGTTGAAACATTGACTGACAACTTACAACTACGCTCAGTATTCGCAGCCCACTGCCGTCATACGGGGCAGAGTCACGAGAGCTTGCCAGAATGTATGGGATGCAGCTGGCATCCTCGACATAATGTGATACATGTTTTCCCCCTTCTTTTCTTTCCTTTTTACGCACTTTCTGTAGTGTGTATTTTCTGTACATTTATATATCGGTTTTGTTTTTTTACATGTGGCGGCGGGCTGGAAGGCGCTCTGCCTAAGGGTTTTCACCTATCTGCCTAGCCCCGCACACCACCACATGGGCCCCTTCCAGGATGAGCAGATAGAATTATTATTATTATTATGATTATTATTATTATTATTATTATTATTATTATTATTGAAGTGAAGAAGAAGATGTCGCCGGAATTGGTCGTTCTTTTTGATCATACTGAATATTTCTCTTTACGTTCATGGGTTTCGTCGATGTAAGACCACTGGTGACGTCTTACAATCTGCACAAGGCGGAGCAAGTTCCTGGATCTGTGGCCCGAAGCTCTTTCAAATAATGGCGAATTCACTGGTCGTTTTGGAGCGTGCCGGGATCGACTTTTCTGGAGCGAGCCTATTTCACTGGGCGATCGGGATCGAGACCGACGTGTTTCACTGGTCGTTTTGGATTAGCTCCCGCTCCAGATCTCTATCTGGATCCGAGAAAAGTCGCTCCCACGATTTCGGCGGATTCAACTGGAAGCCAGCCGGGCCAGCCCTCGGCGCACACACCTGACTTCCTTTCTCGTAGGGCATCTCGCCTGATCTCGCCCATCTGGCGAGATCAGGCTGGGCTCCTAGATTGTCTCGACATCAGAAGAATTCGTAATGGCCGCTTGCTTACCCCTTGGCTCGACAGCCGGTTCGTTTTCCAGGAAGGAAAAGAGAAGGTATTCGGCCGCGCTACGGGCATTTCGGCAATCTTTGCTAGAAGCGCCTGAGCCATTCCTGCCGCTCGTGCGTCGAACACGTGTTAGCGCCGCGATTGCGAAAACGTTTTCAAAGCGACCGCGGCGGCCGCGGAAAGGGGATTCCTGGGAAAGGCATCAGCCGATCCCGGAGCAGTGGTCATGTTCCATTTTGATCCGTAGGCGGCGTGACCCCGTTCGGATCGTGTGGTCCAGTCCGGATCTGGTGAACTGATCCCGGCGCGCTCCAAAACGCCCAGTGGAATTCGCCATAAAGCGGCCGACATTATCGTCTGGGGCAACCGCTCGACCACCTCCATGCTCGCCATCTTGATCGTCATCCTAATTCGACGGCCGGCCTTGTCCCTTTGAGGGTACTTCAGCGCTGGGCTTGCAGCCGGGCCTTTGGATACACTTACTCGGCACAAACGTTAACGCAAACTTCAGCGCAGGGTCTTAAGTGCCCTCCTGATTCTATGCAACGTGGTGTGTTTGTACTCTACGGTTACGTTCGGTGAGCCGGCGTTTTCTTTACTGGATCTTTTGGCTGCCCTTCCTTATTGTGGCCACTGGGAAATGTCCGCTTCGCAACGTGGGATGGCTTCCCCCTAGCAAGCGATTCGTCTTTATGCTACGCTTGTCAAAAGGCTGTGCCTTCAGACGGACGAGTTTTGAGCTGTTCTTAGGGTCACGGTGCCTATCATCTTGCACCAACGTGCACGGGAGTTGTGGACGCTGCGTTCAATACCATGGGCAAGGCAAAAAGGGAGAGTTGGGTGTGTCCCAAATGCCGCGCTATGAAATACAATAAGAACGGCAGCTTTGGTGGTGTGGTTACAAGTACGATGATTAACGAAGACAACCTGACTCTCCAACTGAGTGCGATCGATGACAAGCTGCACGTGCTCTTCCCTTTGAAAGAAAAGGTTAATGGGTTGACGCAACTTCCAGCAAAAATGAACGATTTATAATAAAAGCAATATTTACACATCACAGTGAAAGTAATTGTCAAAACATTAACTGAGACGATGAGGGGCCTCGAGAAGTCGTTGGAGTTCTCGGGGCAATACGATTCATTGCTGGCACAGGTAAAAGTCAATGTTAGTGAAATAAAAGATCTGAAAAGTGAGGTACGCGTTCTGACATCAGCAGTAACCGAGCAGAGGTCCGAAATACGCCGATTACAGGCAGAGTTGAATGACTCCGATCAGTACAGCCGATTAAGCCACATGGAAATCCGCCGACTACCTTACCAACCAACCGAGAACGTCAGGGGTTTGGTTGACAACTTGGCTTCTAGCCTAAACATTAAGGACTTTCAACCCTCTGACATAATGACGGTTCATCGCCTGCCTCCGAAGAAGGATTCTAATTTCGCTCCTCTAGTGGTTGTAAGGTTTAATTCCGTCACCAACAAAGAGACCTGGATAGCAACGCGGGGCAAACTGAGATCTCTGCCCGGCTTCCCTATACTATACTTTAATGAAAACCTCACTTGAATCAACAAGGAACTTTTTGGAAGGCTAGATCTAGAGGCAAGACGAAGGAATATCAGTTCGTGTGGGTAAAAAACCGCAAAGATTTTTGCAAAGCAGAAGGACGGATCTCCGGTCATTCGCATTAATAGCCTAAGGGGCATTGACAAGATGGGCTAGAGTGATGGAAGAACGGTTTTTTAAATGTCCCGACTTGTCATCTTTTCGTGAACTGTTATGTCCTCATTCTGGTGAGACGATTACCTTTTTGCATGTGAATATCAGAAGTCTAATAAAATACTGGGATCCGTTTTCAGCACTCGTTAAAAATAGTTGCAAAGATTGTGATGCCTCTGTTTTAACTGAAATTAACGTCGATGACAACCTGTTCTATACTTTTTTATTTCTGGGCACAAAAGTTTATTTCGCACGCGACAAGGCGCCAGGGGTGGTGGAATCATGTCCATATTTCACTTTTGAATTGATAAAACATGTTTCTGACCAATTGGTTTTTATCTTTCTTTGCTGAAAAAAATTATCGTGGGATATTTGATCGATCCTGTTTTTTATTGTTTCTGGGTTGTATAGAATTTTATAGGTTCTTTTCTCTAATTTTCGTGTTCAAAAATCTATCTACCCCGCACTGCTGTGTTAGAACTGTAAAGGGGACAGAGACCTCGTCAGGCATCACGCCTTTAGTCTCTGCCCAATTCCCGGTCAATCCGGAAAGAAAGAAAGAAAGAAAGAAAGAAAGAAAGAAAGAATAGGAATTCTAGTTAGGGAAGTTTTGCTTAGTGAGGTTACCGATATTTATTTTGCTCATTCAGAGTCATTTTCTCTGAACCTGAGTAACAAAAACTCCTCCTGGTCTCTGTTGGCGTTTTACAGGCCCCCTTCCAGAAATCCTACTATTTTCGTAAACGAGCTAAAAACAGTACTAGCGGGACTCTCATCAGTAGAAAAGATCTGCCTTGTAGGGGATTTTAATATCGATTCTTTGAAAACATCAAGTTCAATTGTCTGCGACTATCTCAATGTCCTATTCAACGTAGGATTTGTGAACGTCATTAACTGGCCAACACGGGAAGGATACATGACAGATAAGTTAGTATCATCATGCATAGATCATATACACTTGCGTGCGTCATCTAGTATTATTACGTCAACAGTAATATTGCAAAAACTGGCGGATGATTATTTCACAGCGTGTCAAGTAATTTGTGAAGCGACAATCAAACAAACAAGTCCTACAATAAAGCAGGTCGAGGTTGCAGATAAAAAAATGGACAAACTGGTGAAAAGACGGTGAGAGTGCAGGCGAGCTGGTGGTAGCTAATCATGTCGTATTACACCTATAACACGTAATACACGTATTACACTTTGAGACGTTCTCTGTGTCTGTTCCTTCTACTGAAAGTTCTTCCGATTTCTTCCACCGCAGTCTCAGGTGTGACAGGACAAACTGGTTTCGGCTTACCAGTGGCAAGATTTGTTACGGAACGTAAACTACGACGATGTCTGCTCTAATTTACATTTAAGTTGGAATTCTTTTATTGAAGATTCCAAAAAAGTTCTTGCAATTCGACAACGCCGTGGGGAGTATGTTTGGTTGAATGCAGATACTCTACAAGCCATTCAAGATAAGGATATTTTGTGGAGAAAATGCAGGCGTTCTCCCCAAAATGCACGACTGAAAACAGAATATCGTTGCGCACGTAATCGTGCAAATGCGCTCCTCTGGGCCACCAAAAGGAGACACTTTCAAAAGGAATTTTATCGTGCAAGATCAAATGGAGCAAAAACTTGGTCTCTACTCAACCAACTCCGTGGAAAGAAGCCTTCAAATTCAGTAGATGAGGAGCTTGAAAAAGCATTTGGCCCAATAACATGCTCAGTTGTTGATAAATTTAACGCAACTTTTTCACAGTTTTCGGGCGTTCCGCAGAATGATGTTGCCTATTCAATTCACTCGAGGGATTCGAACATGACGTCAGCTTTCCTTCCTGAGTTATCAGAATGCGATCTGAAAAGTCTGCTGTTTAGTTTTAAACCTAGAAAATCACCTGTAGTTGATCGTATCAGAGCAAATGACGTCATCCTCAATTATGATGCAATTAAACATGTCCTTTTGCATATGTTAAATGGTTTCATTGCACAAAAAAAAATCCATAATAACTTGAAAAATGCAGAGTTAGGCCTCTTCATAAAGGAGGAGATCGTCGTAAGGTCGAAAATTATCGTCCCATCTCGATTTTGTCTTGTATAAGTCAAATTTTTGAGAAGCATTTAAAGCAAATAATGAGTCAGTTTCTTGAAAAGTTCGAAATCATATCCAATAATCAATATGGTTTTGTCACCGGACGTGGTACACAGCCATTACTTGAAAATTTTGCAGATGAATTACATTACGCATTCGAAGAAAATGAGGTCGTATGTGCTCTTTTTGTGGATGTTTCAAAGGCATTCGACAGTGTTAACCACAGCATTCCATTCCAAAAGCTTTATCATATTGGCTTCCGAGGTCCATTTCTGGAGCTACTAAAAGATTATTTAACTGGACGATCTCAACAAGCTCACATAGGTCCCAAAAAAGTTCAAAGCTCGCCTTGAGATCCGGAGTTGCACAAGGATCCATCTTGTATCCGTTACTTTTTAATGTCTTTGTCAATGATATGTCAAATTCAATAGTTAGCTGCAAACTGTATCAGTATGCTGACGACACTGTACTGTTGTTGCGCCATATAGAATACGAAAATTCAATTTTTCTTCTCCAACGTAAAACCACACATTTGATTGAATGGTTTCAGCAAAATGACTTGCAAATTAAAAACACAAAGACACGTCTGGTGTGTTTCCGGAGTCCGTTAAAATTTGTTATCCCAGATACTCCACTATTTTTACATTCATCAATTTTTCCCTCGTATAAATGCACTCCAGTGGGTTATGTGGACCATGTAAAATATATAGGTATTGAATTTATCTAGGTGACCTTTTATGGAATGCGCACAAGGGAACTGTATGTAAAAAGCTTAGACGTGTTTCCTGTCTACTTTATAATATGAGATTACTTGTTCCACAGTATGTTATAAAGATGGTCATTAATGCTTTGGCTTACAGTGTTCTTCGCTATGGAATAACCATTTATGGTGGCTGTTTTACTTTATGGCAAAAGTAAATTGACAATATTTTGACTGGAATTTTTAGAAGTATTATACAGACTTGTACACGTTACTGAAAAATAGTAACGAATTACATATACAATTACTCAAGGCTACATTGTAATTTATTACAATTACAATTACCCTTCCATGAAAGTAACTGACCGTTACCCCAAAATGTAATCCGTTACTTTCGTGGCGTTACTTTCAACATTATTGTCCTCAAGTAAGAAACAAAGCGAAGAGGGTTATTCAAGTTCTTATTCTTGCCACCTGTTCCATTTAATGACCTTGAGTATTTTGAGCAACAGCTGGCCCTCGAAAGTCTCGTCAGGCATTTTGCGTTATTTCTTACTCAATATGTCGACTGCTACGCTGAACACCATTTGAGCTGAGGCACTGGATGGGAGTGCCATATTGTTCCTCACGAATGCTTCATGCTTTGCATTGAGCTTTTTCAGCGAAGCAAGGGAAGTACTACTTACCTCGAATGTAGAGCAAAGCTTCGTCGTTGCAGGCGTTGCCTGCTATTCGAGAGATTTAGTAGATCCTTCCGATACCTCCGATACCCGCGATAACGATATGATGCATACGCAAAGACGGTGGCGAAGTATCGGATATCGTTATCGGAGTCATCGGACCGATCTAAATTCTCCATTGTCTAAATCGCGAAGCTGTGGAAGTCATCAATAGCAAAACATAGTTGTAACAGTAAGGTGATAACTAAATAATAAATAATGTTTGGCTCGATATTCTTCTCCTTTGGTTCTGAACAGTTCGAGCCTAACTTGAGACGTTGGTGAATAAAAGAATGTTTCCAGTATATAAATATAAGTAATAAAAGAAAAAGGACACTCATAACAACAATTAATTAGAACGTCGGTTAAAATAAGGAATTGTAAACGCACGTTTGCCGTGTGTACCTTTCTTGGCGCCGTTCAAAAACGCACGGGGCACGAACCGACTGCAGTTCACTCCGGTGTTCTCCAGATCGACGTCCGCTGATGCCAAGGGCAGCAAAGGGTAGAAGTAAGCCGCGCTATGGCCCCACTCACGAATTTCACTCTCTCCTCAAGCCCAGAATATCAAGTCTACGTCAGCCACCATTATGTTTTTTTTGTAAAAATATCTGCTTGAGATAAGATGGGCCCTGCTGGGGCAAAACAGGAAGAAGGGATGACTATTACCATTTTCTAAGTTTTCGCAAAAAGCTGACTCACAGAAAGGGTAGGGTAGACGGAGCGTTGTCTCGTGTTGTGACATTATGAAAATGGTCGTAGAAGGACATTGTTAATTCTTTTCAGTGCATTTACCACCTCGAGCTTCTCGAAGAGGCGCACAATCACTTGGTGTCCTCCCCTCCCCGTCTTCGATCGCAAAGAAAAAACAGAGGGACTAAAAAAAAGCGGAAATACCTGGCCCCCTCCGCCCTCCCTCCCCCCCCCCCCCTTTTTTTTTATGTAGAAATGTTTATTTTGATTTTTCGACATTGTTGTTAGGGTCTAAAAAAATAGGTTCAGGGGCTTGATGTTGAAAAAAAAAAAAAAGGCTTTGCGGAACTGAACTGCCAAGCCTCCCTTGCGCTGGTCAATTCGCGTGATAGTGAAACTGCGCTCGACTTTACAAAAATGAAAAAAAAGAAGCACTTTATTTAGAAGGGGAGGGGGGGTTGGTTCTGACAAGAAAAATGTAACGGATTACAAGGAATCCGTTACGTCAAAAATGTAAGGGAATTACTTTAAAATTACTCTAGAAAATATGTAATTATTCCGTTACTAAATTACTGACAAATATAAGGGATTACAAGTAATTTCGTTACTTGTAACGGATTACGTACAAGTCTGCTATTATATACGGCACTGATACCGAAACAGAACTAGAAAAAAATTGATCATATTAATCTTCCATTATGTCATGCTCTGTTTACTGAGACGGTTGTTTTAAGACATTTTTGGGATGACAGTTTTAAAGTTCCCCACATTGCACCCTCGGGCACTCAGACATACCACCCGTTATGAGGTGCCGAGAATGTCAACGAGGTATGGCAGAAGACAACAATATACCATGTACCGGACATTTTCAACAGTCTCCCTGAAAGAGTGTGGGACCTGGATTCGAAAAAAAAAGTTGAAACAAGCCCTACGAGACCTAATTTAAATCAAGTGTGCCTGCACGAACCAGATTCATCTTCTGGACGTCTTAAACTGTGCTCTAAATATTTTTTTTCTTAGGCCAGTGATGGGAGTTTTATTACAACTCAAGTACCGTGGCAGCTTGACATGGACCTGTGCTTCATTTTTTTAATATTTCGATGTATGTGTGCGTGTTCTTCATGTAATGCGACTATCCACATACCATCAACTCTGGACTCTAACTTTACCAATGCTTCAATGTTATTTTTTCTTAAAACTTGTGTGCGTGTGTTTGTGTGTCTTATGTGCTGATGCACTCTTCACAATGTTGAAATTAATTGATTTATAACTTTACTACTGGTGGTTTAGCCACACAAGCCAATTCTGGCTTCGGCAGACCCAAATCCTACTTCGTCGCATCCGAAAATAAACCATATACCGTTATTATTATTGTTACAACTAGGTGACTGGTGCGCGACCAGAAAAAATCCTCCTGGTCCGGATATCGGTTCCGGGTTCCATACCCGTACCAGGCGGATTTTTTCGGTCGCTCAACAGTCACCTAGCTGTGTTTGGAGATTTGTTTTTGTCCTCTGTCCCTCTTGTTCCCCTTCTCCAGGGATTATTTTCGTCAAAATTATTGTTGTCACGATAATGTCGGACCTCCAGGAAAGTGTGCAAACTGATTTGAGTAGTACGTAAGCGGCGGAAATTCAACGGATAAAACGTCAAATGATTTCGTCCCCTACGAAACTGTGATATTTCTGGCAAGGGTACGTTGAATCTCTTAAGTCATAAGAAAAAACTCCCGATTCTGTAATATTTTTGTTTATTTAAACACAAAGACGCAGGCTGAGAGTTGCAGAAAACTAGATGAAATTCAGCGAGGCGGCTTGAGGATCGCCGAGGCGTGTTAACGGCCACAAATGTCCCTCCAAAGGATTCACATCGGGAAAGCGCAGACCGAGAAAGGCGAGGGAACACACCTGTAAAGCCGGCAAAAAAACTGCGTCACCTGCAACATGAAGAAAAGGTTCCAGGACAGGGAATTGTACGTAACGAGTGACTTGTACCTTTGTACTTTTTTCAGAAACGAAGTAACGACTTAGTTATTTCTGAGGAGAAAGCCCGAGTAGCATAATTTTGTTACTGTTTAATGAAGTAACGAGTGACGGTGTTCAGTTGGCGAGGGGGACGTCTACAACACAGTGTCCAACCTAGTTCTCACCCCGGCTGGGGCCTGTAATTTGCACAACGAGAAAACGCTTGATAGGTTATTCAAAGATGTGCACCATGATATGTCGGTGTAGCAACGGTTATCTCCGCATGAGCGCGTTCACACGCCAGAAATCATAATGACAGGAAGCTGATGCTGTTTCATAAACACAACGGATTCAGAGTAACCAGAAAATAGCGCGTTACCTTCGAGCTGAGACAAGGCGTTTCTTTTGAATCGTAGTAATGAGTAGTGTACTTAGTTCCTTTTCGAGGAAGTACTGAGTATGAGAATTTAGTTGCTATATTTCAGCCACGTGTCTGGCAGAGACATTAAATTTCCCGGTTCCTTGCCGTGCGTCGCACATGAACTGCCGCGACACAACTGAGGTGCTGCACAGCTTGCTGAACAAACTCTGCTGCACACAGCCGCCAAATTTAGAGGACAACTTTTCCGCTAAATTTATGGAAAGGTTTCTACGTTTCAGCCAGGAAATGCTGCGTACGCTTCCACGATAAAAATTCTGGAAAATCTTCACTATATTTTGGTTGAAAACAAATTTTCCGAGAAACGACTCGGATCCACGTGACGTCATGTGACACGATGCAGTCGTGCAACTTTGTGACGGTACGTGCCACGACGACTCTACATGGTTCACATCCAGGGAATCTGCTGCGAAACAACGCCGATAACGGCTTCAGGTGATTTATTTGTGTTAGAAGACTACGGAATCAATAATTTCCTACAGCGCCACATATATTTTTAACAAAATAAAAAAAAAAAAAACTACACTGCTCGAAACCAAAACCTAGACTGTACTGAGGAGCAAGAAAAAATATCGAGGACAGAATTGGCGGAAATCACGTGGCTGTGCAACTTCTTTTTGTTTTTTTTAATCAACTTATTTAGAGCTTCTTAGAAGCCACAAAAATGTGTATCATATTTCTCTTCTATTGTTAATATTATGTGTGTGCCTTCGATGACCTAAGACTTTGATTATATTTGGTGGTTGTGTCGAAACCATAGAAAACGGCTCGTAACCGCGGAGAAGAGAGTGAGCGCGACTCAAACCGGCCAGTTCTCGATCGGCGGTTTTCGGGCGGAAAGAAAACGAATTTCGAGCCGCAAACTGTTTTTTTTTTCTCGGTACTTGGGATCTCATATGTCATGTACAAATAAAACCTTGGCGAGCAAAAATACCCTGCCAGTGCCCCTTAAAAAGGGAGCTGAAAAGGTTTTTGAATTAAAACAAACAGTAAATGTTGAGGTTTAGGCATCTATGGCTTAAATTTTATTTCGAACTTATAAATAGCAGGGTCGTAATAGCAAATTGAAAATTCGACGTCAACTTGCCTATTGCGGCGCGTCAACAGTAGGAAAGCGCTAAACTGGAGAGAAAACCATGCCAAAGTTACGTCATTAGCAAGGTCAGTTAAACCTTGCTCACCATTAACCTGACGAGCAACAAGTTCGATGGTGCTTGTAATTAGCATGGTGGAAGCTTGAAATCATTGCGTCCTCAAAGCAACACTGCCAACACCGCCGAAACTAAAGTTCTAACATTCCTCTTGTTTGCGTCGATGAGAAATCCTTTGTTGACGTCATAGTCAGCATTCGGCCAACCGTGAAGGGCGCTGTGAGGAACAGGATCACTGAATCGGGGGCGGTAGTGTTTCAGAATTCTGCAGGTATCAGTAGTGAGCATTTTTTAGAGCTTTTAGAATTTTATCTGGGTTCTACTGCTGTTAACGTCAGTGGGCAGTTTTTTATACAAAAATCTGGTGTTTGTATTGGTTCGTCCGTTGCCCCTGTTTTATGTGACATTTTTTTAGCATCGTTGGACAAACGGATCTTTGAAGGTCTCGCGCAATTAGATATAGTAAAGGCGTTTACGTATGTTGACAATTTCCTTGTAATTTTAAATACTGCTACTAATTTGGATGAAGTTGTGAAAGTTGTCAGAGCCTTCACAGAGGCATCAGGAGGTCTGAAGTTCACTTGGGAGATGCCAGATGACAAGAGCATCCAATTCTTAGATCTTACGATAAATTTTTCTGGAGACCATTTTTGTTGGATGTATAAACCGCGGTCAAAGACAAGCCTAGTGTCATTTGACAGTGCTCAGTCTAAGATTATTAAGAAGAAATTGGCTATAACCTGCCTCCAGGCAGCTTTTTCAAAAAGTTGTAATCACCAAAAGTCGACTAGCTTTGATATACAGATTAAACGGTTACGGAATGCAGGGTTCCCTTCATGGCTGATTGCTAGTGTCTGTGAAAACCTGCTTCAAAAAATCAAACAAAAGAACCAAAAGAATGGAAGTATCACAAAAAAAGACAAAAAAGAGTGCATGTCATTCCACACATGCACAAAGTTTCACACAACATAAAAAAGATTGCCAGCAGATACAATGTTAACATTGTTTTTTCTTCGTCCTGCAAACTGGCTAAGATTTGTCCGATGATGACTAGAAAAAAGAAAGTTTTGTGCTCCAAGAAGCATGCAAGCCAATATACTGACTGTGTCACTAACGTCATCTATGAAATACCGCTTAGTTTCGGGAAAGTTTATATAGGTCAAACAGGACGCTGTTTCAATGACAGGGCAAGAGAGCACAAACTATCTGCACGCAACAAATCGGGGGGTCATCTGTCGGAGCATGGCAAGCGTTGTGGTTGCGAGCCGATTGTGGAGTCAACAACGTTCTTGAAAAAAGCGAAAGAAAAAACAGAGCGGGAGACTATAGAGGCTTTTTTTATTAAAAAGAAGTTTTCGTTTTTTTATCGTTCCCCATCTCAGGGTTTACAAGATGACGATTGATTACCAGCTCGCCTGCACTCTCTCACTGCAAAGAATGACAAGTGCATCAGTGCGCCATCTGTTATCCTACTAGATAAAGAAGTGACCTATCTCGATGGGTGTTTGTAAGGTGTTTTATTGGCTGTTGGCGTTGTTTGAAATGTAAACGGTGGATGAGTTGTCTATAAAAGCGATGAACGGTCTTGCAATAAAATCAGTTGAGAGTCGCGCCTCGTCCCTGTCGTTTGTGTTATTTCCTATTGTCCCTGTCTCTTTGCGTTTTTAAACCTTATACCAATCAAGGGGTTCGTGCCAATAGTTCGACTTTTCTCATGGCGATACTTTCTTATTCTAGTTACGCTGAAACTGCTTAGTGTAGTTTTTGTAGGCCAATTCGACCACGTTTTATTTCAGCATGGCAACCGTCACCCAGAAACGGTCTATACGGGATGTGGGGAGTACGTGGCTGGAGACGAAAGTGAACGGCTGTCTGTTGACAATAGGCATCCGGCCTGATTGAGCGGATTGTAAACGAATCGTTGGGTAGAGACCGTTTGTTTCTCGTGGTGGCTGCCATGTTGAATTCTGATGTAGCTGAGTTGGGAAGGAACCACACATCACTTTATTCGTCGACTGGAAGATGCTATACTTCGTTTCACCTTAAAAGGGTACGGAAACAAAAATTGAAATATTCAGATTTCGTTCGGAAATAAGTAAAGCGTGACGGATAATAACCGTAACTGATAATCGCACGTTTGTATTTTGAACGACTGGCTATATTTGTCGGTCCAAACGGTGCGCTCGAGCAAGCACTCGAAGCGAACGGAGAGCGCGATGCGTCATGGGGATGTCCGGCGCAAACAAAAACAGAAGGAAAAGATTTCCCGCCTTCGTGGAGTAGCAAGGCAGGTGCGGTTATGAGCTTTGTCCTTGGTGGCGTTGTCAGCGTTGTGGTGGTGTCAATAGCGTCAGCGCGTTACAACCGAGCCGTTCGAAGTGCCCGTGCGGTGACGAGCGTGTGGCTGGCCCGAGGAGCACGTAGCTTCCACAACACTGTCAGCTTAGGGCTGAACGAGGTGGGGAAAGCAATTTTGCTCGAGGTTTGAGCGACGGGCTAATCTTCTAGGGGGAGTGTGGCTGTTTCCGGTTGCACAAACGAGGGTCTGAGAAAGAGGGGAGTCCTTCCTTTCAGTCTTCTTGGACCGTTTGGTACAATGCGCGACTTGTGAGTTGAGGAGGAAAGCTAAGAGGGAAAATGTTGAAATGCCAAAGAGCGGCGCTGCTCCGAAAGAATCTGCTGCGTCACGATTACGTAGCAGATTCCACAACGTTTCTAGACTACCTCCCAAATATAGGCTCCGCATGCATCCACCAGGTGCACATTGCAAGATCGTTTATTTAGCTTTAAAATTAGCTTTCTTGTGCCTTTCAGCGGAAGACTGGTGTTTTTGAGGTTAGGGTGGAACATACAATACATTCAAGCTAGAAAATGAGCTCTGGAATTTCGTTTCCCTACCCCTTTAAGTCCAGACACCGCGGACGCTATAGAGCACATGAGACCAACCAGACAGCGTGAAAAGGGCACCATCATGGTAGTCGTTTTGTTTCTGAACGTGTTCTATCATCTCTGAACCAATCATAAACAAACATTAGGTACAGAGACTTGCGCTTTTGGCACTGTTTGGTTGGTCCCATTAGCTCGTAGTGTCGGCTGCGCCTGGACTTAAGCTAAACAAAGTAAGCACCTTTTCCACAAGGGCGCAGCCACCTTGAATGTCGTCACTTCTGGTATGCGGTAAAACATCGTTTTGATTTCTCCACGACGCTGGAAGGTGTTTACGAGAAATGCGTGAATGTCACACATTGCTGTTTCGGCTCACCTCTATTTTCTCGCCCATTCCACGTTGAAATGTTTTATTACTTGTTCGTCCCGTATACGAGATATGGAACCACGTGATTGAGAACGAGAGGAAACAGAAAACATCTATAGAATTCAAGGGGTTCTTGCCAGTAGTTCTACCTCTTTCTTGGCTATATCTTTTATTGCAGTTATGATCAAACTAGGTATTTACTTTAGTTGCCGTCGCTCAACCCTTTACGTCATATTTTAAGGTGGCAACCGTAATACAAAAACGGTCTATAAAGCAACTGAAGTGACGTGGCTGAGTAGGGCTATTTGGTATACGTAAAATGTAAAAAAAAGGCCCGAAACTACTGACGGAACAGAAGAAATACGCAAACAAAACGAACGCAGACTCGCAGCTGAAGTTTTTATTACTTGCAACAGGAAGCACGGACGTCGCGAGAGGGAAACAGGAGGGCGCCACCAAAACATCTCTCCGCCAATTGAGCAAAATTTCACGCATTAACTTTTAAGTAGTGAAAATAAACACATTGTTCCAATTCGAAAATTTCCGAGAATTATAGAAAACCACTAAATCAACGAATTTTTAGAAATATGTAAGACAAATACAGCATTTTACGGCGATAAGAAAAATCTCTAAATTTGGAATTGTTTGTTGGTTTTGATTTCCTGTCAGATTGCGATTAATGTGCAGCATGTGAGCGAGTGTTGTGGTTTGGTACATTACCGAGCCTACCTCGTGTATAGACCAACCCTATTTTGTGACGTCACGCCATTATGGTGGCGCTGCTGTCGGCACTGAGCATGCGCACACGCCTCATTCAAAAATGTAATTTAATTTCACATTCGTATATTATTTATTTTTGTTCTTGAACAATATTCTCTACGTTCGTGTGGGTTCTAGGGCAGGCTAATGTAGTTATGTTTTAATTATTTTATTGGATAAATAAAGAGTAATTATTGCCAGGTGCTTACACTTTTTTATCGGATGTTTGCGTAACTGGCTGATAATGTTACACCACTCGCTAAGTGTTATAATACAAGTGGACAAGGATTTTTTTTATATTTTTGTTTTACGTTTTTCATAATTTTTACAAATTTCTTATTTGTTAATACAGAGTAAAATGAAAATTAATGAAAGTTCTGGTCGAAATTTTATTTTAATATTATACTACCAGTGCAAAATTTTCACGTTAATATAGGAAGGAAAAATAAGATACACGTGACAATATTTACTCGGTCATTAAATAATTAAGCCATGATTATATTAGCTTGTATTCGAGTATGTAGTTTTAGATTTCTTCGTGTGAATTAAAAACAATTTGTACCAATTCATGATGGTCGCCATAAGACCGGAGTCTTTTTTCCCCCGAGAACCGTAAACCATAGAGTTATTACAATAAACGCTAGAGGCTCAGCTGGCGCTAGTGTCTACGGGACTTCCAGTTGCGAATTGAAGGAAACAGCAAACAGTCTACGTTTCCAGTCTTCTGCGTATTCCTATGAGAAAACGTACGGGATATTTTTCTCTTCGCCAGGGAATATTAGAATTCAGCGTAGTTTCTTTACTCGTTACGGGTACTATGTAGCTTCCTTCACATTATAGAAGTGTAATTTATTTAATTAATTGGTTTTTCTATTATTACTGAGCGATATTTAAGTCAGCAAAAATTTAGACTCAGGTCTACGTTGTACAGCATGATATGTCAAGCCAAACTATCAACTGAAGAAAAAAGAACAAATAAAAAGTGCATAGGGTTGATTAATCGCATTCAGATAACGGACACGCAGCATGTTACTTATGCACAGTTTGTTACTAATCCAGTACGTGTTGTCCGTCCCATAACTCCATGCTTTGTTCTTGTTGTGTGTTTAGATTGTTTGATTTTGCCTATATTAGCATCCTTCTGGCATTTCATCAAGCTGATTCACTTTATGGGCTTCATAACATTGATTTTATGCGTAAATACGTGCCCTATAGTAGCAGTCTGGAACGTAAACGCGTATTATACATGTTGGGGTATTTTAGCGCAGTGTTCACCTCCATGAATTCTAAAGGAAAACGCTCTAACAGACACATATTTTTGTACGTCCGATTGTAAAACGTTCCAATCTTTTTATTCTGTCACAGCACTAAGCAGACTTTGCTCTTATAATCGATCGCCAAGAGAAAACGCATCAGCGTTTTCCATGGGAATGCATTACCGGAAGGTAAGCTTAGACTGGTTGCTGTCTGCTTTAATATGCAATAGCACACTAGCGATACCTGAACCTATAGTGATCATTGTAATATCTCCATGTTGTAAACGAACGAAATAGCATACCAGATAAAATTGTCTCCTCGGCTGCAGCTTCCTCATTTTTTTTTTCGGTTCTGCAGAACTTTTTTTTTTCGCTTATTGTCTATTTGTGGATTTGTTTGGTTGCGTGCTTGCCAATTTGTTGTTTTGTCGCAAATTTTATATTATGTCATTATTTTTATACCTGATGTCATTCGAACTGTTTTCGAATCGTACGCATATTTTCGATGTGTGTTTTATATTTTATTCGCCTTTTGGTACTGTCTTCGCCCTACAGTAATGCCCGGGTAAGGGCGATGTAGATAACAGAATAAATCAATCAATCGCCGATCTTTGCAACCAATTAACCTAATTTAAGCAACGTCATGTTACGTCGGGAGGAAACGTTTCTGATTTCATGGAACAACTCGCAGCAGAAACGGACTCGCTGGAAAATATTATCACATGTGAGGAGGCGGACATTTTATAGTACGACGTGAAACAAAGCTACAATCGATGCTGTGAAAAAGTCCCGCATCGCCGACAATTAAAATGGCCAGACAAGGAACTGTGAACGAGACAAAAGAGGAAAAGGGCGGCGCTGCTGAAGGGCTGTGCCGGAGCTGCAGCATTGTTTCTAACGAGAAAACATTTTATGTATCATGCGCAACACCCTTCCTCCCACACACACACAGATTTTTGATTTTTGTAAACCTGAAAACAAATTATGAGCAGAAATGAGCTGTTCTACGCCCAGATGTAGCGCCAGGGGTATGAACTGGTTCGAGCGAGATGCCAGCGTTTCAGAACAAAAGTTACGTTGCTAACAAAACCCAGCGCAAAAAAAAAAAAAAAGCGACGAAGGACAGGTAAAATGAGGGGACGCCTGTCGTGTCCATCTGTTGGTTCGGACCGCTAGGGTTACATGCGAGCGGAGAATGAGTGTTCAGCCACGTGTTGTTTAACAACCACTCCTCGTAAGTGGTGCAGCGAGGACCAAGTTGTTCCTTTACAGCGCAGACACATACGGCTCTGGAAACCGCTTCCTAAATACAACGTTATTTGTGCAATTTGGAACTATGCTCGTTCGGTTTCGACTAAAGCGCAGACCGCATGGCGCGTTTTTGCTCGCGACCAACGAGGTAGAGGGGCTTAGAGTGATAAACCGGAAGTTCGGAAGTGGCACCCCCATCCCGGTTGCCGCCATATTTTACGCAAATGTGACCACTCGTCACGTGACCTCCCAAGAGCCGTGACGTCACAGGTAAGATGGCAGCGCCCAGAGCTGGCGGATGCGAGTTTGTTCGGTGCGCGGTAGCCGTGATGTGCAGCTGCTTTCCGACGACTTCGGGCTTCTTCGTGCTCGCTGACGCAGGTATAATGTGAAAATATGAAGGAATGAGACTTTATACCGTTTTTGCGCAAGATCGCTCTGGATCATATCGATATTAACGCCTGTGAGACAGCATCAGCTCTGCATCGCCGTACCGGTGCTCGGATTCCGGGATGTGTCCGAGGATCGATAGAACTTTGAGTGCTTTTAACATAAAATTTTCGCATTCTCTTAGCTTTGTTTGAACGTTGAAATATCTGAGAATCTACGCGAAATGTATACGTCGCGTTAGGGCCTAAGGGAAGTTGTTTCAGCCCTCCGTCACCGAACAACCATAGCAACTTTTAGCGAGGAAGCTCCTGCGATTATAACCTTTTGTGCTAATCCACGATTCTACATTCGATCGCTTTTCTTCCTTTTTTCTTTTGTGTGTGAGTGCGACGTGCACCCTTATTTTCAGCTACGAGGTTGGCGTTTTATTGAGTATGGGGAAGAATAAATCGTTGCAGGCACCTGCTTCAAAGCGATTCGACTTGCTATAAGAACAACTGTTTTGGTGCATGCATAGATTAACTGCGCATTTTTTTCTGTTTTGTAGGATTTATTGCAGCTATACCCTTTTCCATCAAGAGTGCATTGTATTAGTCGGTCAATTATTTAATTGTTCTAATTTCCTGGATAAGATGATTCATATTTGTGTTCATCCCTTGCCTGGAGAGCAGTCTTGTTGAAAAATGTTGACTACCATTCCTTTCGGTCTCTTCAATAGACTCTTTTTAAAAGTGTGGGCTGTCTATACTTCGCATCACCGTAACTTGGAAAAGGCCAACCGCCACAGTCCCCTCGAGCCAATCAGAGAGACGGAGCGAAGGTGTGTGACAAATCTGTGCAGACGAGCACTCTGGTGATATGCTGTCATGTGCCTCTCTCCAATGTGTGTATTGACTCACCGAGACTGTAGCCTTTGCCGTCTGCCAAATTCTGATGAAACAAATTACAGCAGCTACTACTGTAATTACCCCAGGCTTTCAGAGTTTGGGCATTTGTTCGACAAGAATGTTATGTCCGCCATCCCTGTGAATTCGGCTCAGCACCTATTGGACTCGAATGCTGCATTAGCGTTCGACGTGAACTGGGGCCCATTCGTGTGCTTTACGCCGAAAAACATGGTGACGGTTGTGTTGCTTGATAGGGTTCTGCAAAGGGTCTAGTGTGTCATACATATAGGAAGTGTCATGCTATATAACAATGCATCAACACATACTATTAAACTATATGCTCAGAGGTGTGTTTGTTTTTCCAATTAACAAGTTACAGCAGTGTGCTTTAATGCTATTATCATGTGTGTAGTTTTAAGTATCCTCTCTGCAATGCCTACGAAGGCCCCTGGAAGGAATAAATTAATAAATAACATTTTCACATCACTGGAGTTGGTTTTCGGATGCACCACATGTTCAGGAAAGGTTGAACGAGTGCAGCCCCTTGCTAGAAGTCTGCGAGTCTGGTATGACCCCTTAATTAATATTGAAGGGTCAGAGAAGCGAGTGTCCTCGTAAGGTCCAGAGCGTGCAGTGGACACAATTCTCGGTGTGTAGACTCTCAAGGCATGAAGGCAAGCGGAAATATGTTTATCGGGTTAGTGTATCAAATATGTTTATTTCCACTTGATTACATAATTATTGATTCTTAGTAAATGGTTCCATAACGAGTTCTTTCTGCGACAGTCTCGTGTCAGGCGTTCAGTCGTAGTACCTGTGGACCTTGTTGTCGGATAACGCTCCTGGCACGTCGGTGTTCAGTTTGGTCGAGTGGCAACTTTGACCGACTGATGCTGTCTTGTAATCATACGTCATGTGCGGCCACTGACGTCTGATGCACTAAAGCTGCAGGGCTGGCTTCTAATCCGAAAATTTTCCTGGTAGTTTTCGGCATCAATGTAGCAAGCTCGGGCATGTATTGCTTACGTGGCTGTGCCTTTTGCTGTACCGTTGACTTGAAAGCTGGCAACAATTTTTGTTTGCTATCCAAGTCTGGTGATGCTTGCAGTTCACTTTTGAGAGCAACCAACCATTCTATTCCTTCAAGTCACTCAGGGGCATTCTCCCTCAAAGTTGGAAATTGTGTACTTCGTGGAGTGGACACAGAAAATTGGTGTCAGGAAATTTTTAGGTATTGTCCTTGGACGACAACCGACACCAAATCCACTGTCACTGCATCGCCGTTCACCTGCTTTGTCGTGCTTACCTCTTGTTGAGGTGATGGACATGAGGAGCTTTGGGGTAATCAGGGATTCAGAATCTTCGTTTCAGCACCTTCGGCATCAGGGACAAAGGGTCGCCGAAGGTAATCCTTAATCTCCCGTGGTCGCTCCTCGAGACGTAATCGAGGGTCGTTTGGCACGAACCCTCGCCGACCAATTCATTGGTACGGGCTACTTTGGTAGACATGGTCGGCTTCACGCAGTGGTAGCAAAGTGGTTTTCGGTCGCACATTCGCATCACCTACGTTTTCCTCGGTGTACTTTGTTGAGCACAGACCTACACACGATGCCGGGAATGCTTCGGCGTTAGAGTGTCTCATTGAATTGGCATTGAATACAAAGGGGCAGCCGGTGGCGGTCGTCGTGCCATTGTGGCGTAAGTTGCCCTTGGTTTGTCAAGTGCCGCTTCGCTCGCAGAAGTCTCGGTTGAAATACCTGTCAAACTTGTTCCGAAACAATCTCGGCAATCAAAATAAAAGCCGGGCAACTGATGGCAGGAAGTAGCTTCCTGATCTCCTCCCAGACAACGTCGTGGATGCCTGGGAGGCTGGCGTCGAAGTAGTAGCTGGACAACTCGAGTGTCGAGACGCCGGGAAGTTGTTCATAGTGGCAGGCTCGGGCATGCAGTGCACATTCCATGTTGGAAGCCTCAGTGATATGAACACTTCGACTGTTGTTGGGGGGTTGCGGACAAGGCTGCCAAAGGTGTTGTCCCTCACGTGAGGGGCATGGGATTCTTAGGTTCTTGTCTTCTGCAGCATCAAGGTCGGCGTGGGCGTGGGCGTGGGCGCTCGATCAAGCGCAAAACATCCTCCACGAGTGCGGTGGCGCTCTCATTGGGGCAGTGCCCTGGAAAGAATCAAGAATGCGGCTCTCTCTCGTTGATGTTGGCTGACGAATGCGCGCTTCAGCTCGATCTTGCAAACTTCCCATGACGTTAAGGAGGATCCATGGTTCTCAGACCAGCGCCGGCAGTTTCCTCCACGAGAAGTATAGGTTCTGCAGGAGCTGGTTGTCTGTCCACCCAATGTGGCGGGCGACACTGTCATATTGTTCAATCCAGTCCTTGACGTCTTCATACAGCTTGCGTGAAAAAGCGTCGGAGTGGGATTTGCGACGGGCATGCAAACAATGGTGGGAGGGGACACGGTTTGCTGCTACAGGCTTGTCATTGTTGGCTTAGTCAGCTTCGGATTTTCTGACAGGAGACCGAATTCCGGTGGTTTTTCCTGGTAGCAGCAACTGGCTCAAATTTCAGGTGCTTCGTGGTGTATTTCCGAGGTTACTCCTTGTGGTACTCGGTCGTCTTGCGGTTGTTCTGCCAGGCTCGGGTCAGGACTTTGCTTATGGCTCGACAGGGGCATAAGACGCAGGATAGTCCGCCAGCCGTGTCCCATTATCGGGTAACTCGGCTGAAGAGCCGCCGGGTTCACACAGAGTGAAGGGCTATGGGTAAAGTGCCCAGCACCTCCACCTGAACATACGATTAGAGCTGAGCATGACCTGCAGTGTCCCAAAATAGTGAATATTGATAGAAGAGAGTACTGGAACAAGGATCCGTGACAGTAAAACAAAACTCGCAGAAGAGAATCTATCCTGAACACTGAAGAAGCTGCATTGCTTTAGTGGCATTTTGTCCGAATAAATCCTCTCCTTCGGGGTTTGGCGACTGCCGTGGACGTACTGAACTGAAATGGATGTGGGACCACTTTTCTGGCAATGAGCCATTGCAGACTGTTGCCACAAAGCGGCGTGAGCTGGGTACGTAACACGCTCGATGAAATGTCCGGACAGCTTGTAATTCGCGTAACGAGTGTGGATGAACGTTTGTGTTGACGAAACGTGCGACAGACCAGCGGGATCAATACCAACTGCAACACCTGTGCTCTGTGAAAGTGCACGTCTACGCCGGAACAATTTCGGAAGCAGCACAGCATCACCTAAAGCATGGCACAGGAACTACCAGCTTGAAGGCAGCTCTTCGGTGCGCCGCACACCTGTGCTCCGTGAAAGTGCACTTCTACGCCGGAACAATTTGTAAGCAGCACAGCATCATTCAGCACGGCACGGGAACTACCAGCTTCAAGGCAGCCTTCCGGTGCGCCGCACAACCGAAGTGAGCCCTCGGTCATTTGACCGAAGCTGCACCGCGATTGCACACCGCCAAGCACGACTCATGCAATTTCCGTCGTTAAACTGTGTATCCAAATATATTGCCCACGCTTCACTGCAAACCTCGAAGATTCCGATGGTCAATGAGAGCACAGAAACGTCGCCTTAAATTTTATCCTAGCGGTATCCGAATCAATCCGAGGTCCGAGCAACGTAGGTCAGATTGTCTCTTCCGTGACAATATCCCGGTCGGTCACCAGCGAAATGCAGACGGTCACCAGCGAAATGCACACCGTTTCTCCGTATTTTCACGTTATACCTACGTCAAACACCACGCTGAACTCTGAACTCGCTTTCGACCGGCCTCATATGACGGCTTCCGCGTCTGAAATCAACTCGCCGAGACGAACGACAACCAAAAAAGCATCCGACAAGCTCCGGCCCAGCTGGGGCCAGCCGCTGCAAGGGCGCTGCCATCTTTCCTGTGACGTCACGTATTTGGTTTGGTCATGTGACGTGTGGTCAAATTTGCGTACAATGGCAGCCGCCTTATGGGGGTCACTTTCGAGTGCAGACCGGAACCCCGGTTTATCGCTCTAAGCCCCTCTACCTCGTTGCTCGCGACTCAGGCGCGTCAGTGTAAAACTGACGTCATTTCCTGCGCGCGGGCGCGCGTTTTCGCGGGAGCGTTGGTTTCCAGCCGACCCAGAACAAGACGCGCGTGCCGAGGCGTCGAAGCGGGTCTCGCCCAATGAGGGTCGGTCGAACTATCACGTGATCCTGCACAGTACGCTCTTTCGTATTCAGCCCATTTCGAAGTGTTCAAAAGCATTTTTATTTCCCATATAAAATTAAAAGGTGTGTCTTTTGACACACAAGCCAGTTTTATTTACTTATTTGTTCCTTTAGTTCTCATTTTTAATATTTGCGTCAAGATTTACATCGCGTGTTGAGAATTCTGTTATCTGGCAACGCTGATAACGCGCGGCCGGCGGTGCTTGGTGCCGCGCCAGCTTCCGCGCGAGCGTTCATAGCGCGTCGCGTTTTCGCGTGCAGAAAAACGCGCCATGTGGTCCGCGCTTTAGTCGGCGCTAATGGTGCGCAGTTGGTGAATTTAAGCCGCTCACACACTGCTCGTACGTCATAGAAACGACACGGGCTGCAGTCATGATTTCACTGCTTTCACGCCTCAATCAGGTTTCAAGCGTGTGTGCTTCGTGCATATGTATGCTTTTAACATGTCTAAAATGGGTTTTGATATGACCAGTGTGACGGGACCCTCATCTACAAGGAATGCCTCAGACAGTGTTTGCAGCGCCTCTTTTGTAAAATGCATAAGCAGTGGGACCGCCGCTTTAGCGTTGGACGTTGGCGGTAGCCGGGAGAGCCAAGACAATTCATGCTGTTTTCTCTAGCAGTGATATTTTATTTCCAAAGCTTGCAGAAAAAAAGTCAAAAAGCGAGAAATTAACGGAGCATATCGTAAATGGCAACTTCCGCTCAATTTAGTGCTTTTTTTTTTTTTTTTTTTGCACCGAAGCAGAAATTAGAAATTAGATACGTTTGGATCTAAAAGCGCCCGTGCAGAAACCATAGTCGTAGTCCCTGATCTTCATCTCCACACTGTCGTAGGGATAATAGTAGGATTCTTCTTGGCCTTTGATGTGCCAGGTAATACCGAGGGCCTTTGTTGGCGAAGTGTAGGTGAATTTACGTCCGTTAAGATTTGCCTCGTTGCAATCCTTGAACCACCAGCCACCACTTAGTCTTGCGGAGCATCTGTCTCCGTCGGGTGGCTGCGTCATGCTCTTCTTGACGGTGAACTTCTGTCCGTTGTGGTAGGACAACGCGTCGTAATCTGTGCATGCCAAAACACCAGTGTCAGCCAAGCGAGGGTGTTGACGGCTCTTGCATTATGATATTCTAACAAGCAGCAAATATAAAATATTACGTTCTGTGATATAATATGTTCTGTTATAGGCAAACATCTAGAATCATTTTACTGCGTCAGTGAACACAAAATGATTTTCGTTACTTCCAAACTGATTTGCATACAAATTGTTTAGACGCATTGATTGACACAACTGAACTAGTAACTTAAATTACAAATCACAGTACTTTTTTTCTGAAGTTAATGCATTTTAAAATCTGGTCCGAAAGGCTCCATGGTAACATTGACAACACTGAAAACGCGACGCCAAAAACGTGACGCTAAGTGGAGCAAGCTACCGCCCGCTACAAAGGTACGGCCGTTATCATTCTTCAATCCATTTATTGATTCCTATATAGGATTAATATATGGGGACAGCACAGTTTGTACTTGTTTGGTGGCGTGCAATAAATTCTAAGCTAGCTCACGCCAAAAAAAAAAAAACGCTTAAAGTACAGTGTCGTTTTAAACTGTCTGCTCGACTTCCAAGTTATACAGCGTGTGACATCACACTGCTGGAGAACGCAGGAAAATTTGAATGTTGATTTTGGCAGAACCTTCATTTGCTGCTTTCTCAATTGCTAATCTGAATGGAGAGATAATAAATAGCAAGTTGGGAAGACTAAAGCCTGGGTTTTCCGAAAATGCATTTAGTCTGACTAGTTCGACAACCCACTTAAAGTGTCAATAATTAATGTCCGGAATCGTGCTGGGGCTTCAGCTGTACCAGTCAGTACGGATGTATGTAGTTGAACTGAATGGCAAACAAAACCTGGTAAGAAACAGCAGTCAAAAGTTAACATTATAGCAAAGGGCCAAACCGCGGCTCTCGAGCCCCGTGCGGCTGTTCACGGGTCCAAGTGCGGCTCACGGCTCCTTGGTAAGTCTGCCCCCTTTCTCCTCCCGTGTCACCAAGACAAAACAATATTCTACAATAAAAAAAAATAAAAAAAGCTCATAGTCTTGGCAGTCTTGTACTAGACAACGTACATAAAACCATATTGCTTTTCGGCATAAAGATGCCCCATACATGGGTAAATTACTCTCAAAATGTAATTTAATTACATTTACAATTACTTTGTTTTAAAAGTAGTTTAATTACAATTACAATTACTAGTAAGTGAAAGTAATTCATTACGACTACAAATTACTTTTAAAATGTAATACAATTACTTATCTATGAGAGCGATTCGACTTGGGCCGTATGACTTTAAGCGAGTAGTTAAGAATGCAACGCATTTGTTCTTTGCTTGCCCCACTTAGGAGGAGGCTTAGGCATCGCTGTGTAAATGTCATGTATTGTACGTTACTCGTGTGAATTATGTTAAATTATTAATACTACTGGACAGTCTGGGGCAATGAAGTCTTACATTCTTTTATTTTCAAGAAATAATATTAAATTAGCTCATATGCTCGAAGGAGCCAGATCGGTAAAGTAAAATCAGGTTGACACAATTTCGCTAGCCAGGCAAATAAATATACGACAATTAGTCTTCTCAGAATATTTTAATAGTGTTATTATAATCCACACGTGCTAATAGGAACGCATTTACACACAGACGTTTTATGTTATTGTCCTGTCATGTACCTAAATATGCTATGTGCCTTATATATATGTGTGTATATGCGCGTCTGTATGATGCGTATGTATGTATGTGTGTGTATGTATGCGTGTATATACATGTATGTATATACATATGTATATGTGTATGTGTATATATATATATATGTATATGATTTTTTTGTTATCTTTAACAGCGTGTTTAACTTATGCTGTTCTTCTGGTTCTTTTTTATTTATTTATTTATTTGCTTAATGTTAAAAGCTGAAAACTTAATGTTATTACTTCATGTGTAGTATGTCGCCGTGTGCCAATTGTAAGGCTGCAGAGGCCTTGTCAAGTCAAACTTTTGACTTTTTGCCCCTGCAGCCTACATCAGTTTCTGATGTGAAATAAAGGATTGATTGATTGATTGATTCATTGATTTATTTACATTGAGTTGGAACTATGATGGTTCAGAATTATGTAAGAACCGAATCGGGGCTCCTGAATCAATGGTGACAATATTCCCAGGTGAGAAGTCAGTCTCCAAAACGCTGAATCCAATATGATACGAAGTAAAGCCAACAGAAAATAAACTTGGAACTGCGAGTGTGTCACCGAGAGCTAGGCCGCTGGTGCGGGCACTGAGGCTTTCAGAGGCATTCCGCCAGAGCCGCAGTCTTGCAAAAGTAATTTGAAATTGTGCCCGAAATTTTCCACTTACTGGAGCTAGAAAGTAATTAAATTACAATTACAATTCCTTATAGCCCAAAGTAATTAAACGCAATTACAAATTTAAAAGAAAGTAATTAAATTACATTAATTCAATTAGTGTACTTGAATTACTACTTCCTTTTGTCCTGCGGCTCTCAGAACGTTTATAGTTTTGTTTGCATCTCTAACCCCATGTCACTCTGGCCACCCCTGTTATAGCACATCATTTTTACCATCTCATAAAAGGTGGATCATGCCGGCGTGTTTCGCGGAACATGAGCCGAATTGTTCGTGCGAAACTACACGTCACACAGAAGATTTTAATTTCGTTCTAGTTTCTTAAAAGGGTACATTCAGAACAATCATTAGCGTCTGCGATAACGAAGTTCTGAATTAGGTTTGGGAATTTGAATTTCTAAATTAACAAATTTAAACGATGTTTCAGCTAGAAAATAGTTAACAACCGTCTAGAATCACAAAATCAGCGCACGTAGAAAGACAGAAAGCACCCCAAGCATTTACAGCCTTTCAGAAACAGTTTGGGCTTGTTTTCAATTTTCGGTTTTCTATCGGCAGAGCCGCAGAGGTCCTGCTCCCTGCTGACAAAGCGCTCAATAACACGCGCCATTCCACATTCTTCGCATTTGTTGCGAAAGGCACTGCGGCAGAACCGATACCTACCTTGATGAGGACCCTCGTAGTCGGCAACGGTCAGCTTGTAACCCTCCTGTTTGGAGCCGACGACGAATTTGTGATAGAGCAATACTGTCGGTTCCCTTTGTCCTATTTTTGTCAGTTCGATTCTGAGAGCTTGTTGGTTGTTCGGAAAACTCGTAAGTGCATGAAGATTATCAAGTCCTTTGACGGAAGGAAAAAAATGCGCTTAGAAATAAACACGAACACCCTCTCCAAATGGTAAGACTGACTCATAAACCCTCCATGACGTGAGGCCTCACTCCTAACATGAGCTGCAGGAATGTGCATGGCGCTGACTAAAACCATAGATCAAACCAAGCTAACGATAGTAAATTGAAACAAGAAACACCTACAAGAGTAGCGACTCACATTTTTCGTTTCACGATGCTATATAATCATATGCTTCAATAGCAGAAAAATATGCATTGAATTATATAAAGATAATTGTTGGTATTCATTAGCAAGCTAAAATGCTGGCAGAATAAACTTATTTGTGAGAGCTTGTTTTGAATGGTGAGTATCAATGTTATTGCAAAGCAAATAAACACAGATAGGCTACGTCACCCGAGGGTATCTTTATTGACTGGTTTTGTTTTACATGTGAACCAAAATTAATATTAATACTACTGGTGATTTCTGTTTAACGCAATATTCTTGTTTCTTTTTGTTGGTTTGGGGGAGATTCTCAAAGGAGAGTTAACGTGGCTGACAGATGTGATGTGGGCCACGGGGCATTTAGCCCACTAAAGTCCGCGGGAAAGTTTACCCCGTGACGTGACGCGAAGGTGTCACGTTACACCCACGACTCCAACTGTCTATATGTGGCGCCACTCGTTTATCAAAATGGCGGTAATAGTGAGGATCGGAGATACGTGATGGTATACCATTTTCTAGGCCTGTCTCGTGGTGTGCTGACATTACTGAGCGACACGAATTATTCCCGCTTTGGCGAGGAAGCTGGAGTAGTGCGCAGGCAGGTCGCATTTTTCTCCCGAAAGCAACAAATATGCGTAGCGTAATATTGACTCCATGGTACAGTTTTTTTTTCTTAGGGGCGAAGCTCCTTAGGGTCTAGCCTTGTCCGGCGTCCGTGCTCACATCAATTGCACTGCCTCCGAAATCGGCCCATATAAAAAAAAAAAAAAAAAAAAAAAAAAAAGTACGTTTGTTTAGGGGCTCGAATTGGGAACCGCTTGCTTACGAGGCAGACGTCTTAACCACTACGCTACACTTTTTTTTTCTTTATTGCACACTACGCTACACTTCAACGTTGCATGTAGTCGCTCAACGTCTATACAGGAGATGGCGCTGCGGTCAAATGCTCAACTGCGTATATAACCACGATCCATACAACACATTCTCTTTCTGACATGGACCGTTGACTTAAGCGGTGGAGATGCGTTCCCCCCGCTTCTAGCGGATCCAAGCTGATCCGCTAGAAGAACCACTGGCTCTGCATTTCACCCACCATTAAGCAGTAATAATGAAGTTGAAACGCAATCCGGAACTCCGCACCACCTATGAACAATAAAATCAGTATCATCAGCACCACCACAGCTTCGCCGCAATGAACATCATTCACCACGTGGAGATGCGGCCACATTTTTTTTAAACATAAAGTCACGAGCAAAACAGAAACCAAATGTATAAAGCAGGCGAGCTCCTTAACGTTCCACAGGATTCTAAACCGGCGAGGAACGGACGACAAAGGGACAAACACACACATTTTCCATCTCATCACTTTGCTTCACTCATAAAGATTGAGACGTGTGTGTTTGCGCCCTTGTCGTCCGTTAGTTTCTGGTTTAGTATGGTGTGTACCAAAAATACTGTTTTGAAGTCAACGCCTCGGTATAGACGTTAATGTCGGTTTCACACCTACCGACAAATGTGTCTCAGAACGTAGTTAGTGAGTTAAATAATATTTTGAGGCACTTAAAGATGTGATCTTAAAAGTCATTCCACTTTAGATGTGTTAAACGGGTAGATCATTCTTTAAATCGAACACTCGTATGTTACACATCGAGTTTTGCGATTTTTAGAGATCCATCCCTACCGAAAAACCCAGTATAACGTTTCTCTATCTGGATTATAAAACTAGACATCTACATGGATTCTATCTGGATTTCATGTTTGCAGAAGTTATTCACTTGGCATCACGCTGCTGTTACCTGATGACGTATTTTATGATCATCCTTCGGGCACAGCACAACGCCGCCGACGCCGCTTGTTTCTTAAGTATTGTGAAAAGTGAAGTCGTCCTAGAGGTATAGGACGACTTCTAGGATGACCGCAAGGATGACGCCAAGGCAATGGGACAAGTAAGATCGCTGGATGAGCGGAGCGAGCCGCTCAATCGTATATACATTTATCGGTTTATACGACGCTTTTTCGCTCATCGGGACAAGTAAGGCTTTCGCCTAAAAACATGTTTTACGAATGCTGTCTAAAATATTATTAAAGTGTTGTTTACGAAGCGTCTAAATCTCAATCTTGTGCTCTTGGAAAAGTCCGACCATAGCTTTATGCAAGACACATTGAAGTGGTCACCGACCACCACTCTTTGTGCTGGCTTGCTTCCCTTAAGGACCTAACCGGACTCCTCGGTCGGTGGGCGCTAAAACTGCAGGAGTATGATTTTAATATCGTCAACAGAAGTGGTCAAAAACATCAAGACGCTGATGGCCTCTGCCGATGTACGCTTACCCTTAAAGGGCCTCTGAAAGGAAAAAAAGAACTTTTTTTTTTTAACAGTCTGTTGGGACACGCGTGGCACTAAACAAATTTTACGCGAAAAAAAAAATGTTTAGAGCGGTATTCACGGCGATAAATTTATTTGAAATTCTGCACGCAAAGTCCATGACGTCACGAAGTGGTCATTCGCTCAATGCGATGGTAATTCGCTCTTTCCACCTCGACGCGAAGGCGAAACCGGTCCACTTCTCCTCCAGGCGCTCGGCATGCCGAGATGAAAAACAAGTAGAAATGAGGTGACTAGCAACTAAATCGCGTCTCGGGTAGTGAATATTTCTCTAAAAATGTTTTCTTTTGCGTATAATTAATTTTTTGACACGGATGTCCCAACAACACTGTTAAAAAACTTTTTTTTTTCTTTCCAGGGGCACTTTAACACCATTACTACACTTGCACTATACACAAATACCACAGCTTCAATCGCTCCTATTACCTGTGAGACTTTGCCTTCCGAGCAGCGTGCAGATCGTGTGAATAATTCAGATACTCTCCCACTTGAGAGGCAGCAATCCGTCCAAAAGTTGACGTTTTACTAACAAAGCTCAACAATTGTTTATATTGACGGGATATTGTTTTGTCAAAATTATGATCCACAGGGTAAGCGTTGGCTCCTTGTCATACCTCAACACCTCTGACAAGAGATATTACAAAATCTGCAAGATGAGCCCCCTGCCCGCCATCTCGGATTCCTAAAACCTACACAAGAGTTTGTCATCCATGGGTTCTTTTGGCCCGGAGTGTATAGTGCTGTATTCAAGTGCGTCAGGAGTTTCCAGCTGTGCCAGCGTCGAGAGTGTCCCACATCAACTCCCCCAGGACTTCTCGAACCCATAGCTCCCCCTCATTTACCGTTCGTCGTTGTGTGAGTTGACCTATTCGGACCCTTCCCAGAACTGGATAATTGTGTATATCGACCATCTAACATGTTACGTAGAAACAGCGGTCCTTCCCAACGCTACAGCACCCTAAATTGCTGCGTTCCCGCTGAACCAGGTGATTCTCCGCCACGGAGCTCCACGTACTCTCATAAAAGATCGCGGACGGTCCCTTTTGTCTACCACCGTGGAGGCGCTACTTAGTTACTTACCACTAAATTTCTTTCTCATGTCAAAAAGAACTTGAGATGAACACCAGAATGATGCAATGACGTTACTTCCAAGCCATGTATATTGGAAACTCGGCCGAACACGCGTATCATTGTCTTTTGAGGCCATGGCGACGCCTTAGACATTCTTTGTTGTTATGGAATCACTATCGACGCTCTCCTTTGTTCACGCAACGAATGCGAAAAACAGTACGGCCTTTCGACACGGGCTTCTGGCCGGGGCCATTTTCAGTGTTCGTGCGTATGGCATGCACGTGATGTGTTTGCCTTCAGAAGCAACAAACATGCGCGTCCTGGGCTGTGGAGATCGCACGCTGGGCTGTAAATTTTTAAAAATTGAAATGTTGGATAAATTGAGCTCTAACTCTACTGCTGATATATGCCGCAGCACACAAGACGACCAAGAAAATGACCAAGATCTGGAATGGGTTATACAAGCCAACGAAGCCAAACCAGCGCTGAGAGCCTAAAGACTCTGGTTAAAATTCACGCCCGACGTTTCCAAGTACGGACAACCACTGTTGTGCGAACATTAGAGACACGGCCACGAAAGATTGCTGCACTGCCATTGGCTTCCAAGAGCCTCGTGTGGCACAGGCATTGTGTACTGGCGCATTTGACGTTGCTTGCAAGGCAAACACAAGCACACCAAGGGACTTTGCTGAAAGTATATGCCTTTTCCGCTTGGTCTCGGGGATCAAAAACCACGGTGTCGTGTGCATGTTTTTATGACTGGATTGGTTGGCATAGCTGATGAGATCGGCCGCGGTCTATTTGAAAGTAAAGGCGATGGGCACGGCGGTAAACAATGCAATTTGGACGTTGCCATGGCATCACTACGTCGTACATCCGTTGCCTCTCATTGATCCCATTTATTGTGCGTCGTTGCCGACATAAATCACACGACGGGAAAATCTAGCCGACATGCAAAACTAGAGTACCTCAATGTCCTTCTGTTGAGGGTGAGGCCATCGTTCGTAGAACCTGATGACGACAGCACGCGCTCACATGGAAAATAGAAAAGTTGCAGGAAACAAAATGTCGCCCTAGCACAGTCAGCGCCACGAACGCGTGCAGGGACATGCTTTTTCACGCGCTTCAGAGCAAATAAATAAATATAAGAGTTAAAAAAAAATTGGTAAGGTGTCATCACCCCAAGCCACCGAGCCCCGAAGCAAAGTGCACATAAAGGCACGCTAGGCAAAACCGATCCTAGCAGCAAACGCGTGCCGCGAGCCACCTTTCGTACGAGCTCGAGAGAAAAAAACAACAGCAAATGCACTTGCAGCTTGATTCTGCTGTCGCCATCTCGTCGAACTTAATGAAAAAGAGTCTGTCCCGTCCAATTTATTTACACAAATACTACAATACGCAGGGTGTTTCACT
Source organism: Ixodes scapularis (assembly GCF_016920785.2). Taxonomy (NCBI): domain Eukaryota; kingdom Metazoa; phylum Arthropoda; class Arachnida; order Ixodida; family Ixodidae; genus Ixodes; species Ixodes scapularis. The sequence continues at coordinate 3,738,772 of NW_024609839.1, read as the reverse complement.
GAAGGTGGACAAATTCGATATTGCGAAAACTACGCGTTGCACAAAAAAAAAAGGCTTGTGTCGTTTTGTTTTTAGGCCAGGGGCCCACTTAGGCAAATGATTAAAGTTTGAGATAACTAAGTTGTTAATTATTTTCGAGTAATTAATCTTATAAATATTGAGCTTAAGGACATGGTTTAATTTCGAAACTTGCTGAGCATCATTGAAACACACTAAATAAGAGAATTGAAGTGCGATAGAAGACACCCCGATAGAAAAGACCATAAATAAAATATCATGGTCCATCCAACTTTCTTGATGGTTCGTCAAACTTCTCTGATGGCCCATCAAACTTCCCTGATGGCCCACCAGGCTTCCTTGATGGTTCACCAGACCTTCTTGATGGCTCTTGATGGTCTATCAGACCCTCCAAATAGACCATCAAAGAAATTTCGATGGTCCATCATACTTCCTTGACGGCGTCTGATGGACCATTGAAAACGTCTTCTTGGTTCGTCAGTTGCTCCAATGGCACCTGATGGTCCACCAGACTTCCTTGATGGACCATCCAGAGCGTTAGATGGTCTGTCAGGTACTTTAGTGGCAACTAATGGTCCATCAAACCTCCCTGGTGGACCATCATAAGCGTTTGACGGTCGGCCAGAAGCTCATAACTGCATTTGATGGGTCGTCAGACCATCAGGCGATGGACCATCAAAAGTGTTTTGTACCATCAAATCGCATTTATTTATTTATTGCATGTTGCCCCGCAGTGCCAAGAGGAATTATTTCAGGGGGAGGGGGGTGTAGGTGTGAGAATCCATTTGCACAAGAATTACGGTCGTCAGATACAGAAACATACAAAAAAAAAAAACAAGTTCGCAAAAAAAATTGTGTTGCTTTGACAAAGTATAGGCATTTCCACGATTTATATTCTGCGGTGGCTGTTATATGTGACGACAATATTCCATCAGTCGAGGGCGCGCGTTGTTGCAGTGGTTCTGAGCGAGTGCGTATTCCTCTGAACTCGATCGCATGCATGCTTAAACCAATCGCATATATACTGTGAACGACTTAAGTTTCGCGAGAACCTAATTTTCGCGAATTTCGCAAATCGCCGGCAAATCGCGAAAAATAGTTCCCGCGAACAATTCCGGTAAAATTTGAACACATGAAAATCTATATTGAGATTATACCGCGTCGCAAAAATTAGAACCCGCGAGTTATTACAAAACTTCAGATTTGACCTAAATCGCGAAGTATTGAGCCGGCGAAAAATACGTCGTTTACTAGTATATATATATATGAATACAATAACAGAACATTTTTAAACCCGCTCACACCATCAGAATTAACTGTCGATTGTACGACAGGCCTACTTGATGGTGCCTGAGAGACAATCAAATATTTCCTGATGGTGGCTGATGGACCATTAAAGGCTTCTGCTTAAAGGTCGGACCTTCAAAACGTTTCTTGCTGCGACTGACGGACCGTCGAAACGTTTTGATGTTGCCCGGGTGAGAGCATCAGGATATCTCGATAGACCATCAGAACGAAAAAAAGGCTGATGGCGCTTCTCATGTCATCTTTCGGTGGTGGAAATAATGTGACCACATTCAGGAGGTTTCAGGAGTGGCCGAGAGAAGGCGCCAATGATCTCGCGTCGCTGCGCATTCGTGAATTACATTCGGTGCATAAAGCTAACAGCGGCGTGGCTCGATAACAGGGTGTTCAATTTCTATTAATCCGCCTCAACAATTGTCCTGGCATACTCGAAAGGTAACGAAGGCACCTTCTTATAAACTCAGGTACGTTTTTGCAACCATAGTTTTGTTTTAAACTGTTTTATTGTCCGTTGCTGAAAAAATTTGTTGATCTGCTTTCTATGTCAAGAAAATCATGTTTACAATCCAAGTGGCAGAGAATGCGTCGAAAAACGCACTTTGCTTGATAGGAAATTTATTTACCAGGTGCACGTATACTATAAACTAAATATTTGCGAGAAAAAAAAGAAAACGTTTACGAAGCCGCGAATGCGCTAGTACGAGGCCTGCTGCATTCTCGGGCCGACGAGGCTTAGTGTATTGCACGCTGTCGCACGACGCCGTCATGCCCAGCATAGATGATGGGGACAGAGTGTAGATAGCCCCGCAACAGACACCGAGGAAGTTTCTGCGGATCGTGGAGTCTTGAAAGTAGTGAGTAGATTAAACGCATTTTCTCTGCTATTTTGTTTTTGCTGTTTGATAATTCAACGTCCAATCATTTCCAGATAGAAATATTAACATGCCATAACCTAAATACAAACATTGTTTGCAAGTCTCTACGAGGATTTCGGAAGGTACCCTAACACTTCGGATGTTCTTTTTTGAAATAATAATTGGCACAAAATAAAGTCCACAATTGACTGTAATGGAATCTGTCTTCTGCCGGTACATATGTGTAATTAGAAATTCATACCGACCAACAGACGTTCGCACCATCAAACGATCACACCATCAATGTCCCAAAATACGACAGATCATCAAACCATCATGCCATCAAGCCATCAAGCCACCAAACCATCACACCATCAGGTTACGATCAGGTAATCAGAACAGCAATGTCCCAAAACACATGAGACAATCCGCCTGATGGACCATGAGGATTTTTCCTGGTGATTTTTTCGATAGACGCGCTGCATTTTACAGCTTCTTAAAAACAGCAGAACTTCGACGGGTTTCTAAGTTTTGGTTTGCAATCGGAGCGCTTCTGGGTACCTACGGCACCGCACCCCGTGGAGAAATAGTGCAACCAACATTTTGCTTCGCTCTGCTCGCTCAATGCAGCAGAGGCAGCTTGCACTATTTCTCCACAGGGCGCGGTGCCGTCGGTGCCGAGGAGCGCTTCGATTGTAAACCGAAACTTAAAAACCCGTCGAAGTTGTATGGTTTTTGAGAAAGGTGTAAAATCTAGCACGTGCTTTCTATCGCACTCCAACTTTTTCATTTAGTATTTCTGATGATGCTCAGCAAGTTTCCAAATGAAACCGTGCCTTTAGACTCAATGCTTAAAAATAATTACACGAAAATGATTAGCAACTTAATTATCCTGAACTTTATTAATTTTCCCTAATAGGCCCTTGGCTTAGAATCAAAACGACACAACCTTTTTTTTTTTTTTTGGTGCGATGCGTAGTTTTCGCAGTATCGAATTCGTCCACATTTCTTAAAACACCCTGTATACTACAATGTATAATGTTCTCTCCATGGTATTAAAATGGAGGTTGGAGAAACCTCTTGTATGTACTACCATACGCTCTTCCAGATTTTTCTTCTAGGTAATGTAAATCATAAAATTGTTTGAAAATGCGCTCAAAACGGTGAAAACACCCATATGTTTAAAATTTATTAAGAATCTACAGCCCTTTCAGGGGAAAACCTAAGGGTCGTACGGCCTTCATGACGTCTTCGTAATGAACCTCCGAAAGAATCAACACTCTCGTGCATTCCTGAAACTCAGGTTTGTGTAGCGAAATTCGCCCACTTAGTGACGAGCGGGTGAATCTACTTAAGGGTGAACGGAGTATAGCGTGATCGCTAGAGCGCTTCGCGTTCCCGCCGCAAGAGGGCGAGCAAGGAGGTGGAGAAACGAGTCCGAACGCCCGCATGAGCGTTTATACCTCCCACTGCCATTCGCGCGACAACTAGTGACACGGGACAAGCGAGAAGTGACGTTCACACTGCAGGCAAATGGCGAGCCGCTTTCGAGAGTTGCCTAACGACGGTCAACGGTGGACCGGCGGCTGCCTGGCATCGTCACCCGCAGCGGAAAAATTTCAAGAGCAAGCTACTCAAGACAGCGAGGATGCCTGCGTTGCCAAGGCAAGATATGAAGATCGTCATGCGTCCCAGGGGAGGCCTGAACCTTGGAGAAATTTCTAGATTCGAGATCAGCCGAGCCATCGCCCCAGCTGCGAACGTGAGTGGCGAGGAGGTAACGCAAACGTCATCTGCCCGGACAAACAGCAAAACATAGTCGTTTTAGTACGTATAAACGAGAGAAAGCAGACCGCTACCCGGCAGTCAGAAACCTCACTATCAACGGCATTGCACACGACGTCAGCGCCTAGGAGACCGCTCCCCACGGCACCGTTAAGGGCGTCGTCAGGGGTGTTCCGTCGACGGACACTATTCTAGAAATTGAAGAATCTTAGTTCAAGACTATAATTCGACTACTGTGCAAGTCAACCATATCGGTAAGACGACGACGGTGATCATCGCATTCGGCGGCGACAAGGCCCCGAACCACAGATACGGCAACCTGTGGGTCGAGTGTTCGCTGAATCGCAAGCAGATCGATATGTGCTACCGGTGTGGTCCCCCTGCCACCAAATGGACGTTTGCCCAAACCCAGAAGACAGGATATGCCGTGGTCGTGGAATGAAGAATCACGAAGAAAGCCACGTCTGCAGTAACCCCAATTGCAGCCTCTGCGGGGAGAACCACCTCACCACAGACAAGAAGTGTAAAGCAAGGTTCAAGACGCCATACGTCGTTGGTAAACGGCGTTGGGAACGTGAGCAACGAGAAGAAGAGATGTAGCTGCAGCAGCCGAGGGTGCCAGCGTGACAGCAGATAACGTGGCAGGCGTCGGACGGGCGTCGCAGCCGCTCCCAGAGAAGGCGAGGGAGAAGCAAGAGCGCTACCAGGTCACCATCGGCAGCTGGGGCTCGCAGGCGCGAATCTCAATGGAGGCCCAAGTCGAAGGCCCGGCGGAGCGACCGCGCCGAGAAGCAGGTGGGCCGGGCAGCGGGGTTTCCCGTCGCTCTCAAGAATAGCAATTTCCCTTCCGTTTGCTCCTCCTTCCCTTCCAGAGACAGAGTGTTGACACTGTTTGGAACTCAAGCAAAAGGTAGAGAGGCAGAACAATCAAATCAAGAGCCAAAACAATCAGATGGAGGCAATGATGGAGTGTATCGAGGTACTCAGTAGACCAAAGAACAATGCTAATGACGTCAGCGTAGCTAAAAGGAACGTAGCCAAGTCATACACCACCTTCGCCGCTCCCGCGGCGCCGAAGGCGATCACGCCACCGGCGCTGATCACGCCACCGGAGTTGACGCAGTTAGAGATGCAAGCTCCAACGACAGAAATGGCACTCGTTTCCATGGAGGAAGAGAAGGCCGAGGCCGCCGTTCCGCCGACAATGGAGACGGTCATGAGCATGCTTACACAAATCTCCGAACAAGTTTCTCAATTGCCTGAGCCAGTGAAGAGTCTAACAGTAAGAATGAAAAATGTGTAGGCCAAATGCAGAGAACCCTCCGTTAGTTGCATGCGAAAACTAAGCATCTCACGGTTGCCAAGATGAAGCCATTACGAGTTAATCTACGGGTCAGGCAGCGAGAAGTTGGTTCCGTGCGCAAATCTACCGCTCAGAAAGTAGAAAATGACGAAGACTAAAGGAAAGCAGAAATAGACTGCGACGTTACTTCAATAGAACTGTACGAGTGTTATAAACAAGATACAGAAGTTACAACTATACGTTGATAAATTGGACCAGTAACCGGATATCATAGCGTTACAAGAGACCAACGGCCGGGCGAAGCTTGCGGTATACATAACGTATACGGACCCTAGCGAAAAGGGTACTGCGATCTTGGTCCGCAGCAACGTGGCGGCCACACAGAACGTGACCACTCAGCGAGGCTGCGAACATACGCTCATGAAAATTCAAAGCAGAAGAGTGGGGGGTGACAAGAACATCTTTGTCCTGAATGCGTATTGCCGACCGTCCAGCAGGGTCATTGACTTTGAAGGCACCATATTGGACTGCATTACAGCAGCAAGAATGAAACCGATCTTAGTGGTAGGAGAGTTCAACGCGGCCTACACGGGGTGGGGTTACAAATATTCGTCCAAAAGAGGAAACCAAATGGTAAAAGCTGCAGAGGATCACGACATGGAGGTGGTTAACGAACCGGGCGTGCCGACCAGGACAGGCACCAGCACCGGTCAGAAACACCACTCCTAATCTAACGTTAGTTCAGGGGAACCTCGACGTTACTTGGCGTAACACGGGAGAGAATCTTGGCTCAGATCACGACATCATTTGTGTCACCCTCGGGGGAATCGATATGAGGGCGAAACTGGGTCAAGCCACCATTACAGACTCGGACCGGTTACGTAGACGCGCAGACTGTGAAAGCAAGGACGAGGACCAAGACACCAAGACGTATAAGGCATGGGCCAAGAAGCAACACAAGTTTGTGAAGAAATTTACACAGAAGATTACTACGACTACGCGAGTTCCCTTCTTAGACAGGAGGCTTAGCCACGTGTGGGCGGGCAGGCACGGTCTTACTCGAAGATGGAGGAGGCGAAGACATAACAAGAAGCTTCGGAGATGCATACATGACCTTAACAAGCAGGCGGTCTATAATGCGCAGCAGCTATGCAGGGAAAATTGGATGAAAATGTGTGAAGACCTGCAAGGCACACTGTCTACAAGGAAGACTCCGAAACTGTTGCGGCACCTGATGGGGAAAGCGCTCGAGACTTCACAAGAATGATCAACAGTTACGACGGGGACGGGAGAAGCTCATCCGTGAACTCACAAGTAGATACCTCACGACCGAGAAGAGAGGTAATCCGACTCTGGAGTACGAAGGGGATAGCAACGTCGAGATGGAGGAAGCCTTCACCGAACTGCAGCTGGTTGCGGCCATCAATGAAAGTAATCAAGGCAGCGCACCAGGCATAAACGGCGTTATACACAAGATGCTTAAAAATATGAGTGTCGAAAGCCGAGCGGAACTGCTAAACCTCGCCAACGCGTCCTCGCAGAAGGGTTCGTTACCAAAAGAGTGGAAGAAGCGGAGGTGCGTTTCATTCCCAAGCCGGGGAAACCACCCCACGTCGACAACTTGCACCCCATCTTCCTCACGTCGTGTGTGGGGAAGGTGGTCGAGCGTATGGTTTTAAGAGACATTTGGACATCGACCATGTACGGGTTCCGGAGGCACGTGGGCACGCAAGACGTCTTGGTGCAACTACACGAGCTGGTAATCAGGAAAGCAAAGACTCCTACGCCAAGAGCTATCCTGGGGATCGATCTCAAGGGGCCTTCGATGACTTTACACAAGCAAGTATTCTCCGTAACCTGCGGCAAACGGGGTGTGGAAAGCGAACATTCAAGTGTGCACAGGATTTCTTAAGCAATAGAACGGCAACGATCAAAATTGGAGAAAAGGAGTCGAAACCGATAGCCCTGGGAGACAGAGGCACCCCGCAAGAGTCGGTTTTCTCGCCACTTGTCTTCAACCTGGCACTCCTCCCGCTCTCGGCCCTGCTTCAAGACATAGAGGGCATAGATCATGTTATCTACGCAAACGATATCACTGTGTGGACGTCGAAGGCAGGGTCGGAGAGTTGGTTGGACTAGACCCTTCAGGGAGTGGCAAAGACCGTGCACCAGTTCGCTAAATCGTGCGGCCTCAGATGCTCGGCAAAGAAGTCGGAGTTACTCGTCATCAAGCCAAGAACAAAGAAAGGAGAACAAGAGAACGTCGGCATCACCATCGACGGGACAAGCATAACGCCAACCACGCAAGCACGTATCCTGTCCTGGGTGTCATCTTCCCGAACAGCGGCAAAGCGGGGGCGTCGATCGAAAAGACGGAGGTTTCTAAGGACTAAAATACGAACATGATCAGAAGAGTCATGAACAGAAGTGTAGTGTTCCAAGAGTCAGACAAGAAGGAAAGCGGCGATAGGCCAGGATAGAGAAGGATAGAGAATTTCTCTGGCTTCCTTTTTTCTACCTCAATAAAAACAAAAGAGAAGAGGAGGATGAAGAGGTGGATAGAATAAAAGCGGCAGTTTTGATCTTGACGCGTGTTACGAACCGTTACACTTGGCGCAGTCGAGAAGATCACATGAAAGATGTGGTTTTCTTTAATTTTGACGGTTGGCAAAGAAGGACAGCCAATACTGGAGAGCTACCAGCTAAACGGTGAGGAAACAGTTCCAATGGCCCGGGAAGCTAACAGCATAGAACTTATCTCCTTCATCGCCAGGAAAGCGAAGTTGTCGCCGAAAGAACTTCTAAAACGGAAGGTGAAACTAAACATCATAGTGCAGGAATTCTAGGAGTGGTTTCAGAAACCGACCACTACTTCTGGTGAAGTGATTTCGGCCGGTAGAGACTTGGCATCGGTTGTTGCTCAGCTGCTGCAGTTGCAAGTATCTCAAATAGAACGCCAGAGGAAGTTCATGACCACCATGTTAGAAAATATGAGAGTGGAAAGACGTAGGCGGGAAAAGACAGTAAAGCCAGATATGTTTAACGGCGAATCTTCAGCTGCTTCTACGTGGCTGAACTTCTACAAATATGCCTGTGAAAAAAACCGCGGGACAAAAAACAGCGCGCGGATCAAGAATTTAAGGCTCTTTCTCGCAGGGAATGCGAAAAAGTGGTACGAATTTCATGTGGGTGCGATTCGTGGGATACGTAGAAGGAGAGCTTCACAATATCTTCTGACAAAATGCGGTTGAATGTGGGATAAGGCAATATTTTACAAACATCGAGAAGGCAGCCTACTAGATTAGTTTTATGAGAAAGAGCGACTTGTACAGCTCGCCGATTCTAATTTACCCGAAACATCGATCGTCGCACTGGTCATCCACGGGATGAGCAAAGAGGCAGAAAGACAAGTGAGAGCGCACTCTCCAAAGACCATTGAGGACCTTCTGTATTCACTGAAGGTTGTGTTCGTAGACCACTCCATTCCCCACGGAAAACAACGACCACTAACGAAGCTCAGAAGCGCGACCGTCAACACCCACAGCGGCCAAAAGCTTCCAGTAAACCGGGCAAGTAACAAGCCTTAAATGAACACAAGACCCAATTCAGTCAGCCACGAAGCACGTGCGAATGCATGCGCGTGCCATCGCATTGTGGAAGGGCCGCAATGCGCGTGCTTCGATACATGCCACCGCATCGTAAACAGCGGTGCTAACGACCAGACGGAAATCTAATAAGAGGGAGCACAGTCCCTCCCGATGACGAAGAAAGCGACTGTCTACTTGGTTAAGTACAACATCCTTTATGCCCCTGTTATCGTCAGTGGGAGACACGTGGATGCCTTCGTTGATACTGGAGCATCCATCAGCCTTGTCAACAAGAATATCGTGGACCCAGAAAAGATACGAAGTCGGCTGCCCATCGACGTTTACAGCTATGATGACAATGTTAAGCTAATGCAAAACTGGACGACGTTGGAAGTCGAGTTTAAGGGAAAGAAAATCCCGGTCAAGGCACTCGCCGCAGAAGACGTCGAGCTCGTGTTCGTTTTATCACGACTCGACATGAAGCACTTCCAAATGAACATAGCCTGGAAGGACGAAGTAACCCTAGACAAGGATGCGGATAGCTCACCTGCTGCTCCAGGTCAAATGGTCAGAACTGTGAAGAGGTCTAAGTACGTACCAACATCGTTCCCAGATTTGATATGTGTAGAATCATATCCATCAGCAACATCGGTTATTGAGGTTCCATTCAAGCTACGCGACACATCTGCAGTGCGGAAAAAACCCTACAGCATGTCCCACGAAAAGAAATTATGGCTTAAGCGGGAAGTGTAGAGAATGCTAGATGCCAGGATCATCAGACCCTTGACGTCAACGTTGTCATCCCCAATCACCATAGCCCCTAAAGAAGATGGCATATTTCGTCTCTGCACAGATTATCACCAAATCAATTCCCAGACAGGACGTGCTCCTGGTTCTACAGGATCGATCTCTGTGAAGGCTATTGGCAGGTCCCTCTACAGGAACACATCAAGTCCTTTATTGCCTTTGTAACACCAATCGACGTGTACGAATATAACCGACTACCATTTGGTTGGAAGAACTCTGGAGCCAGGTTTCAGAAGATGATATTGTCACGAATGACAAGTGATGAGGCGGCGAATAACTGAATAACCTGAATGTTTAACGGGGCGAACTTGTGCCCAAAAATAAAAGGAAAAATAAAGATAACAGCAGAGCGTCGCGGGCGTCGAAGGCGGCGAAGCAGTAAGATCGAACGCTGATCCGAAACTAATTGTGGTTCGCCACGCGGAGTTCTTATGTGCACACGTGCGGTTCTGGAAGATTCGGCATAGAAGGTTCTGCGTGTAGAACATTCTGACCTCGAACAAGCAGCACGGTTCTCGAATTTACCAGAACCTTACGTCAGCGTCAACAAAAATGCGTCCCCGCGACCAGGACTCTAGATTTCTGCGTGGAAGGCACGCTCGATAACCGTTAGGCCACGAGCGCACTGCCTGCTTGGTCAACTGCGCTCGCGGCATCACTCCCCACTTTAAAAAAGTGCATCGCCCCGATGCAACACAAAACAAAACAGAGCAAATAAAAAGGAAAGTAGACTAAATAATCATTTGGAACACATAAGGTCCACAGTCCTATCGAGCGTAGTACGGATTCATTCAGGCCGTGGTGGACGGCGTGATGATGTTCTTGTTCCGTCGGGCATCACCTCGTAGTTCAGATCTCCAAGTCGACGAAGTACCTTGTACGGTCCGAAATACCGTTTCAGGAGTTTCTCGCTGAGGCCACGGCGACGAATGGGGACCCTGTCTGCGGGCTGGAAGTGGACGTCCCGACGACGAAAGGTGTAGCGGCCAAAGTCGAAGCGTTGTTGAGCTTTAATCCGGAGTCTGGCGAGCTGACGGACTTCTGCCCGTTGGGCAACCATCTGAGGGTCGTCGCTTCTGTCGACAGCCGGTTCTTGGGGTAACATCACGTCCAGCATTGTCGTTACCTTGCGGCCATGAACCAGTTGAAAGGGTGTCTACCCAATGGACTCTTGCACGGCCGTTTTGTAGGCCAACGTGACGTACGGCAACACTTCGTCCCATGTCTTGTGCTCGACGTCGACGTAGATGAAGGTCATATCGGCGATGGTCTTGTTGAGTCTTCCCGTCGGCCCGTTGGTCTGCGGGTGGTACGCCGTGGTGCGACGATGGCTGGTGTGGCTGAGAAGAAGGACTTCTTGCGACAGCTGGGCCATGAATGATAATCCACGGTCTGAGATTGGGATATGGGGAAAGCCGTGCCGGAGGACGATGGACTCGATGAAAAACTTGGCAACTTCGACAACAGTCTCTGCAGGAAGGGCTTTCGTTTCGGAGTACCGGGTGAGATAATCTGTGGCGACGATGATCCACCGGTTCCCCGACGTCGACGTCGCAAAAAGGCCGAGTAGATCCATTTCGATCTGCTGAAAGGGTGCAGTTGGAGGAGAAATTGGCTGCAGGAGTCCGGCCGGCCTCATCGGAGGATTCTTGCGTCGCTGGTACTCGTGGCATGATCGTGTGTATAGGTGGACGGTCTTGGGGAGCTTGGGCCAGTAATACGTTTCACGAATACGGGCCAGTGTCCGGGTGTAAACAAGGTGTCCGGACGTTGGGTCGTCGGGGCAGGCTTCGAAGATCTCCTCTTGAAGGTCGGTCAGAATTACCAGCAGCCAGGACAAGTTGTTGTCCCTGAAGTTCTCCTTGTAGAGTACACCTTGTCACATCACGAAGTTCGACAGGGCTCGTGAGAAAACACGTGGCGTGGTACTCCCGCGCCCTTCCAGGTGCTCTATTAGTGCGCGCAGCTCAGGATCGTCTCGTTGACGTCGTGCCATGTCGTCAATGTTCACTGCGCCTAGGAAGCACTCGTCTTCATTGTCGTCGCTGCTGCCGGAAGGTGTTTCGACGGGCGCTTGAGACAGGCAGTGGGCGTCGCTGTGCTTGTGGCCGGACTTGTAGACCACAGTCATGTTGAACTCTTTTAGCCGGAGACTCCATCTAGCGAGGCGTCCTGACGGGTCCTTGAGGCTGACAAGCCAGCAGAGCGAATGGTGGTCCATGACTACGCGGAACGGGCTCTCGTACAAGTACGGACGAAACTTCGTGATTGCCCAGATGACCGCAAGGCGTTCTTTCTGAGTCGTGGAGCAATTTTTCTCCGACGTGGATAGTGTCCGACTTGCATAGGCGATTACTCGCTCGGTGCCTTCTTGTAGTTGAACCAGTATCACGCAGAGTCTTGCGTTACTTGCGTCCGTGTGGATCTCGATTTCCGCATCCTGACCGAAATGTCCAAGAGCACGAGGAGTCTGGAGTCGTCGCCTCAGCTCGTCGAATGCCTGCTGCTGCTCCTCGGCCCATTCGAACTTCTGGGCGTCCTTCGTGAGGTTTGTGAGCGGTGCAGAAATCCTAGCGAAATCCCGAACGAAGCGCCGATAGTAGGCACATAGTCCAAGGAACCTGAGTACGGCCTTCTTGTCTGTCTGCGCTGGAAATCCTGCGACAGCGCGAATCTTTTCTGGGTCCGGGCAAACGCCTTCGTTACTAACCACGTAACCTAGGATCTTCAGTTCGTCATAAGCGAAGCGACACTTTGACGGTTGGAGAGTGAGTCCGGCGGTTCGTATTGCTTAGAGAACAGCTCGGAGACGTCGCAAGTGCTCGTCAAAGTTGCCGGAAAAAAACTACGACGTTCTCGAGGTACACGGGACAGCTCTGCCACTTCAGTCCTGCCAGTACGGTGTCCATGACATGCTGGAAAGTTGCTGGCGCCGTGCATAGGCCGAAAGGCATCACATTGAACTCGTACAGGCCATCCGTCGTGACGAAAGCTGTCTTCTCTCGGTCGCGTTCGTCGACTTCGATTTGCCAGAAGCCACTCTTCAGAACCATCGATGAAAAGTATTGAGAGTGGCGCAGCCGGTCTAACGTGTCGTCGACGCGGGGAAGTGGATATACATCTTTTTACGTTACCGTGTTCAGCTGCCGGTAGTCCACACAGAACCTAAGCGTTCCCTCCTTCGTTTTAACCAGTACGACTGGAGAGGCCCACGGACTGCTTGAAGGCTGGATTATGTCGTCGTTCAGCATCTCTTGAACTTGCTCCTGGATTACCTTCCTTTGTTTTACGGAGACTCTGTACGGCGATCGATGCACAGGGCGCGCGTCGTGCTAGGTAATGATGCGGTGCTTCGCAACGGCGATTTGGGGTACCTTCGACGATGTCGCAAAGCAGTCGGTGTACTCGGCGAGGAGGTCGATCAGCTGCCCTCTTTTCGGGCCCGGAAGCTTAGGGTCAATGTCGAGCTGCGCTGGCGACGTACTGTCTTGCTGAGGTGGCGAGGATTCTTCAGTAATCCCAGTGATTTGGGCGGAGCTCCGGAGTTCCTCGACGTGACCCACGGCTGCACCTTTCGTGATATGTTGCGTTTCATTTCGGAAGTTCGTCACGAGGACTACAGTGCGGCCATCCCCAAGTTCAGCTACTCCTCTCGCAGCGCCTATTCCTCTTCCCAGTACCAATTGAAGGTTTCCCTCCCGAAGAATGTCGCCGCGGATAACTGCATCAGTCACGACGCTTACGACGACACTTGATCGCGGCGGCAGAGTAACGTGGTCGGCAGCGACTCGGGCGGCAGCTGACGCTATTCGGGGTGTCCCTGAAGGTGGAAGAGGTGTACGCAGCGTCAATCTGTTTTTACCAAGGTCGATAAGAGCGCCGTATTCGCACAAAAATCCATGCCGAGGATGACGTCTCTGGCAGAGTCTTATAGAATAGCGAATTTCACAGGACACGTCTTGCCGTGAACCTCGGCGGGAGCAGTGCATCTTCCGACTGGCGTGATGAGATGTCCCCCGGCGGTCCGTATCTGTGGGCCATCCCACAGCGTCGTCACTTTCCGAAGGCGTTGGGAGAGCCTCCCACTCAGAACGGAGTAGTCTGCTTAGTGTCAACGAGAGCCGACGCGTCGTGGCCGTCGATAACCGTGGTCGGCTAAGAAAAGGTTGTCGATCCTCTCAAAGGGAGGCTATGCCGAGGTGGTGCGCAGGGGCCCTGCACCACGCTCGGAGTCGAGGGCCACCCAGGTCTCGCCAGAGATGCTGGCAGTGGCCCTCAAGCCCCCAACTCCTGAACGCAGGGAGCTGCACCCTCAGAAGCCTCGAGGGAGCAGGGAAGCTGCCCTCTCACAGAGTGGGACGGCGGCAGCCATGCCCACTGTCCCTCCTGGACCCTCCCTGAGAGAGAAGGAGCGAAGCCCTCGCTCCAACTCGCTTGGGAGGGGCTCTTCTTCTGGGGAGCGGCGCGACTCTCGCACCGCCCCTGGCTCTAATGGAGTGGAACCGATGGAGCAGGACAATTTTCCCAGCTCCTCCTCCACTCCTCCCTGTGGATCGGGCCGAGAGCGGCAACCGCCCTCTCGAACACCCGATCACCCGAAGCCTGCAGGCAAGCCTGCCTGCAAAACTTGGGAGATGGAAGTAGCAGCTGAGGCTGCTGATCCATCCACAAACCTGTCTGACTTCGAAGACACGGATTGACAGACCCCAAAACCCAAAACCCAAGAACAAAGCAAAAACGCCTCTTAAGCCTCCGAAATAAACCCTCTACCCAAGGCGTTTAATTTCACTCCATGCATTTTCCTTCATGTATATACTCCATATATTTTAATTCTGGAGCTCTCGAATTTCACATTGTCTACTTTCTCATATGTATTGCATTGTGATACATATTTTGAGATCAGAATAACCTTGCTTTTTAATATTAATTTTATTATTCATTTTTAGCGATCTTAAAATTTGGTCCACATTCCTAATGCCCCTTTTAGCTGAACACATTTTTATGGCAGGAGGCTTTTTACAGTGGAATTGCAGAGGACTTTTTCACAACCTGGATGATGTTTACTCCTTGCTTCAGGAGTACACACCCTCTGCAGTATGTCTCCAGGAGACATATTTGGGACCGTCGAATAGTAATTTCCTGCGATCATTACAAGTCTTTCGCAAAGATCGCATAACAACGTCTGGCAGTTCCGTAGGAGTTGCCATTGTTGTGGGCGGAACGGTACCAGCTGTTGAAATTTTTTTGAACACTTCTCTGGAGGCTGTCGCTGTACGGTTGATGTTAGATCGCCTTATTAGCATATGCTCCCTCTACGTACCCCCTTCATCTTCCCTGAGGCTGACCGATCTTGAACGCCATGCAGACCAGCTTCCAGAACCTTATGTTCTCCTAGGAGATTTTAATGCCCACAATCCGCTCTGGGGAAGTCAACGGGTCGACAGCCGAGGATCTGTTATAGAAAGGTTTCTCTCCCGAAGAGCTGCCAGTCTCCTAAATACTGGTGAGGCCACATATTTCAGCTGGACTCACCACTCCTTTTCCTGCATTGACCTATCCATTGTTTCTTCATCCATGTTCACAAATTTTACCTGGACTGTCCTAAACAATCCACGTGGCAGTGACCACTTCTTTATCCGTCTCATCGCCACAGAGCCCCCACCTATTCTCCCCTGTTGCCCTCCTCGATGGAATTTTCTATAGCAAACTGGGAACTTTTCCAGGAATGTGTAACGTCTTCTGTCCTGCCTGTAGCACACTCTATTGAAGAAGAAAATGAAATCATCACAGCTGCCATTGTTGATGCAGCTCTTGCTGCTATTCCACAAACCTCGGGTAAGCTACCCAAGCGCCCAAAGCCTTGGTGGGATAGGGAGTGCCGAAAGTCTAGAAATCGCCAGAATTGCGCTTGGGCTAAGTTTCGGCGGTATCCCACCCCCACCAACCTTCTCGCATTCAAGCACCTGCGAACAGAAGCCCGACGCGTCAGGAGAGAAGCGAAACGCCGTTCCTTTCACTCGTATACTTCCTCCATTAATAGTTTTGCTCCAGCCAAAATTGTATGGGACAGGGTAAGGCGAATGGATGGTGATTACGCCCACTTTTCAATCCCTCTGCTATCAGCCGACGATGGAGAGGCGTTTTCACCTTTGCAGGAACAGGCTGATGCACTGGGTAGACATTTTGCGCAGGTCTCCAGCTCTAAGAATTATACGGAAAAGGTTTTGCGCTTTAAAACCAAAGCCGAGAAGGTCCCAATGCGCCGATCTGATAGCTGTGCCGAAGAATATGACCGGCCTTTTACTCTTACTGAGCTGCGTCGAGTCATTGCCACAGCAAAAGCAACATCTCCCGGGGTTGACGACATTCATTACACTATGATTTCCCATCTGCCTGAAGCATTCCTCGTCATTCTCCTCCAGTTTTTCAATAGAGTGTGGGCAGAGGGGAAGCTGCCGAGCGTGTGGAAAAAAGCTAGTGTCATCCCTATCTTCAAACCGGGAAAAGACAGAAGTAAAGCCTCAGCTACAGGCCTATAGCCCTAACTAGCTGCCTGGGAAAGACATTCGAGCGGCTGGTTAACAATAGGCTTATCTTCATTCTTGAACGGAACTCGCTTTTAAGCAATTTACAGTGTGGCTTTCGTGCCGCCAGGTCCACTGCCGACCACCTCGTACGATTGAAAACGGCCATCCGAGAGGCCTTTATAAACAAGCAGTTTTGCCTTTCAGTATTTTTTTACCTTGAAAAGGCTTACGATACCACTTGGCGGTACGGTATCCTTCAAGACCTTATCAAGATGAATATTGGCGGGAATATGTTTAATTGCATCGCAGACTTTTTGCGGGATCGCACCTTTCAGATGCGATTGGGAACAACTCTTTCGTCATGTTTCATCCAGGAGAATGGAGTCCCACAAGGACGTGTTCTGAGCGTTAGCCTCTTTTTTATTAAAATCGACTCTCTGTCCCGAGCAATACCACCTTCGGTCTCCTACTCGCTTTATGTTGATGACGTCCAGGTCTGCTTTTCGTCATGTAATTTAGCTATCTGTGAGCGCCAAATCCAAGTAACCATTAATAAAATGAGTAAATGGGCTGATGAGAATGGTTTCAAGTTTTCTTCTGAGAAGACCGAGGCGGTTTGCTTCTCCCGGAGAAGGGGAATGTTTCCCGAACCATCGCTTCACATAAATGGCACACCCCTTCCCGTCCGACCGGAACACAGGTTCCTCGGTGTGACGTTTGACAGCAAGCTTACTTTCGGCCCCCATATCAAGGCACTGAAACTGAAATGCCAGCAGAAACTAAACATTTTAAAAGTTCTTTCACATCGCACCTGGGGCGCGGACAGGGTATGTCTTTTACGAATTTGCAGGGCTGTAGTGCGCTCTACCCTGGATTATGGAAGCCTTGTTTACGGATCTGCGAAACCATCCACCCACAAGATGCTTGATCCCATTCACCACCAGGGGATCCGTTTAGCAACGGGGGCATTCCGTACGTCGCCGGTACTTAGCCTGTACGCTCAATCGCATGAGTGCTCGCTGGAGAGACGTGGACTTTTTCTCGCTGTTCAGTAATTTCTAAGACTCCGTTCTTTTCCGCAAAATCCTGCTTATGAAATAATTAAGAACATAAACCATGAGCGCTTATTTCAGCACAAACCATCTGTAACCCCTCCCTTTGCACTACGTGTAAGAATTGCTGCAGAATAATACAATTTTGATGCTCCCTCTCCTGTCCTTGAAATTCAACAAAGAAATGCACCCTGGAAAGTTGCCAATACTTGTTGTAATCTTTCTTTGACCAAGCACAAAAAAGATACAGTTGGCCCTAGGTCCTCAGACAAGAATTCCTAGAGCTGTGTACCTCGTACAATGGCTACAAGCACTTCTTTACTGATGGATCAAAAACCACAGACTACGTTGGCTGTGCTGCTATCGGCGAAGGCTACAGATCTGTAAAAAGGTTAAACGAAAATGCCTCAATTTTTACTGCCGAGCTTTATGGTCTGATAACTGCAGTTGACCACATTGTCAGACATCGATATAGAAAGTCTGTCATTTTCTCCAACTTTCTGAGCTCACTGAAAGCACTCAACTCTCCAACATCTTGGAAGCACCCTCTGCTTGTTCAGCTTTGTAATACACTAACACAAGCACTGGCAAAGAAAATACAGATAGAATTCTGCTGGGTACCTGGCCATATTGGCATTGAAGGCAACGAGCTAGCTGACGGCGCAGCTTCTGCGTGTGTAGATAGGACAGTTGACCATTACAGCATCCCTGCTACTGATTACCGAGTACCACTAAAAAGGAAAATAAAATATGCATGGCAGAGGGAATGGGATTCCCAGCTGCAAAACAAACTCTATATGATTAAGCTCATCCTGAGCGAGTGGCGCAGTGCCAGACACCGAGAGCGTTTTTATGAGATAGTTTTATGCCGATTGAGAATAGGACATACTCACCTTACCCATAGCTACCTCTTGCGTAGGGAGAGTGAACCGACCTGTGACTTTTGTTCTGAACCATTAAGTACACTTCACATTTTGATAGTTTGTCCACACTTTGAAGAGAACCGTCGAACCTGTGTTTCTATATTCTATCGGGAACATGTACCATTTCACTTGGCTCTTTTTCTGGGTGACGAGCCTCTTGTCCCAGTCTCACAACTTGTCAATTTTTCGGAAGAAACTAATATTCTGCGGAAATTATAAGTCTAGTTCCTAGTAAGGTCCGCTTTGAGGCTTTAGTCAGTCCGAAAAGAATGTAGGCCTCCTTTACACAATGTTTTTGGCGCACTATGGCCCCGATGCTGCTGCGCCAAAAAAACCCAAAACCAAAACCAACCTCTATCACTACTAATTCTTGTCTTCGAACTTGAACCTCCCTGCTTCGCATTATTACGAATGATAATATCCGAGGTTATACCCTTTGCTTCGCAGAGGTGAAGTTACTAACGTGTGTTGATGAGGTGCCGCTTTTCTGTTCGAATGAGAAGAGGGTAGAAAAAGGCCTTCAAATAACAGGAGAACTGCGACCCAACTGGAGGGAGAATGAACACAGGAAAATCTAATGGCTTCTTCATAGGCGCTTGCGCAACCGTGCCAGGACAGTTTGCTGAGTTATCATGGAAGCGCTGTCCCTTCATGTATTTCGGCGTTGCTCTAGATCAGGGGTCTCCCGCCGGCCCGCGGCTTGCCACGGTACTTCCAGGGATGCCCTCCCGAAGCCCGCTTCCGGCAAGCCTGCTGCTACCGACGCAAAAATAAGCTCGCTTTAATTAAACTCCGCCACGACGCGCAGCAAACGCGCACATGAAGATAGCAGAAAGGACGAGAACTAATAGTTTTCTATACT
Organism: Ixodes scapularis; assembly: GCF_016920785.2. Lineage (NCBI taxonomy): Eukaryota > Metazoa > Arthropoda > Arachnida > Ixodida > Ixodidae > Ixodes > Ixodes scapularis. Next base: position 3,719,749 of record NW_024609839.1, on the reverse strand, counting down.
TTAAATTTTCATACTTATATTCCGTCCCTCGAAACTGCGACCGACATCCCAATACGGCCGCTTAGCCAAAACGTCTAGAGATCAAACAAGATTCGATAATCTATATTTAAATTCCGTTGTAACTGAGATTAAGCAAAAAATCATTAGTATGGAGGGCACTATATATTTCAATCTTCGCAAATGCAGTGGTGTGCAACATTTTTTAAAACTATCTAAACTACTGTGTGTCTCAAAAGGTATGACACCGTTACCGTCCAAAGGTACAAGCTTTCCATAGAACATTTGGGACCTATATTTGGAGCTCAACTTGGGAACGGATGAAACGCGATTACTTATTCATGTCGTTGCAAGCTGGTGGCTTAGGTCTGGCACATTTATTAGTTCGCCAAATCGTTTTGCGACTTTTTTTTTTAAATTTATCCGATCCTTTCCTGCTTAGGATCGTTAAAACAAAAGCTGACACATCACTTGCCCTCCATGGTTAATTTGACAACGAATTCTGCTCCAGGACAACGCTGAGGCTTTTGGAAAGAGGTAGTTAATACCTTTATGTTTTTAAAATTCCGCTTTTCATTAGAATACCTATTTGAAGTATCAAGAAAACGGCTATCACAATTTCTGAATAAAATTTTCTTTCCTATTCCACTATCAATGGACACGGTTTAGTGACTGTAAACGACAACATGTATTAAAACGAGCAAAGCGAATGTGTATATTTCAGAGCGCTTAAAAACGTTTTTCTTTCAGTTAAAGACATCAACGCTTCTATAACATCGTGGATCCAAGAGTGTGGTATTTTGTACCATGGTCAATTGATTGTCGATTGTGTCACCCACCGGAAACATTAGAGCACTGCTTATCTACTGTACAAATACCGTTTTCGTCTCGAATGTCTTCCAACAACCTCTTAAAAAAGATACAGACTTTATAAAGACCATAGTATTCGTTTTTTACACATACCTAGTGAGGCAAACATTTCCTTTAATTTATTTATGCCGATAGGCCTCCGCAGCATCTGGAAATGCCCGAAAATTGATAGGAACGCTGACATATTACGCACCAGAAAATCTATTTTTGTATCAGATATTTCGAAAGTATGAAGTGTTTACGAAGCTCAACCACCAATACCTGAATGGTTTGTACTGTTCGATGCGTGTTTAAGACTTCCTGACTTTCCAGGTTACAGTCTGCTTAGAACTGTGGCGTTTGTTTGTGAAAGAGCGCTATAGGACTGCCGTTTAGGCAGACATTCCGCTCAACTTTTCACCCCATATCTAACACTCTGTACATAATCATCTTTTCACCTTTTAATCTTGTAGCCTTAATTTGTAACCTAACTTTCCATGTAATAAAGACAATAAAAAAAGTGTCTGCGTGGCATAGTGGGTATCGAGTCTGGTTTGTATAGGAAAGGTCGTGGGTTCAATCCCGATCCGACTAATATGCTTCGAGGTTTCTTTTCTTTAAGGCAAAGTAATTGTTTATCGAGCAATCAAAATTTTCCCGTTCCACTGACGCCGACGTCGACACCGACGCCGAATTCTCTGCGTCCCGCGCTCCTAAACGCTATCGCGTTAACAAGAACAAAAGGCGCGATGCTCTGTTTTGAGGCGCACACTGTTGTGATGTGTAAGCAGTGCGACCATGAGTTAGGCGAAATGGCGGCTCCTATCAAATTCGAACCCAGATCTCCCTATCATACTTTTTTTTCCCAATATAAAAGTTCCCGGGTATTTAGCATTTTTGCAATCCTTGGGAGGTATAAGTCTAGCGGTTTAATATATACATATACATACTTTCTTCTTTTAGGCAGCGGCACCCTATTTGACCTCGAAGATGTTATTTACCAAATCCTCCTGCGAAGTTGCTCTTACAATGAAAGGCTGGCAACTTTTGATGTCACTGGAGATAACAAAACCCGAGGTCCCATTGAAAACCTCGTCAAGTACGTTATGCTACTATTAATTCCGAAAAAAAATAAATTACAGAACAAACTAAGGTTGATTTAAATTGAAATCAGTGATGTTAACAAGTTTCAACGCCAAACTACAGATCGCTATTTGTGACGACTAAAAATGTGTTTCAAATATTCCTGTGCGCGAATTTGCTTGTACCGTGTCATCTGCTTATCCTTGCTAGTAGCGCCGAAAAGCAGTAAGTGAATTCAACAAAAAAAAAACTGCTTTTATAATTTGCGTTTGTCAGTAGACATGTTGTCAATTAACAAAGGTGCATAACAGTGAAAAACGCTCACCGCTGGTGACATCGTTGATGTTAGAAAAGCAACGCAAGTAACACAACGTGGAAACCCCGAGAGAAGCCACAACTGCCAAAAATTCTTAAGGTTCGCTTCGTTTCTTCGTCATTTCTTCAGCAAACCGGTAAATTTTTGGTGTCTTACGCTTCTTTTTAGAAAATGCTAAATTTTTTAACAACTGAATCTTACAATATCCGAGACCATTCAATAAATATACGTTGCGCTTATTAATTATTGTTTAGTTTGAATTAAATCCTATCTTAAAATGTACCTCTGTACTCTACAAAGATCTAATCGTAAAATAACAGTTCGGCGTTCTTTGGCTGGTTCATATTTAGTGCCCTAAGAAGTTATTTAAAAGACGCCCTAAAAGAGTCATTCGTGAAAAATCTATAAGGGGTTCTTAAGCTCCTCTCTTGTTGCGAAAGAGTTCTTCGTCGCCCAGTTGACATTCTAGCACGTCAGAGTGCGAGAGTATTTGAGGCGGAACTTTTTTGACGACTTGAAAGAGGTCTTGATGCGTCGAAGGTCCTTTGAAAAACCGATTTTGTTTGTAGAGTGTATTGCATAGATTATCCAAGGAAGCTCTTGGATCATTTGGACGGTCCTTGCAACATGTGCGAATCAACACGGTATAATTCACAGACTAAAGCCGGGGTCACACTGCTCATACATCCTTCAAAGACAGTTTGCAAACACGAGTCATCGCTATAACCTTGGCTCGAATGCCGCCTTCCAAGTTTTACCCTTGAACTCATTGCCATGCGGCATTCGAGGCACGGATTCGCGGTGACGAGCGTTGGAATCTGTATGCACGCTGTTTTTTGTATGAAGTATCAGCTGTGTGACCACGGCTCAAAAAATAACTCTGGTCGAAAACGAAAGCAGAATAAATGACTGGTGTCACTTTAGTAGCATGAATGTGATAACAGCCGAAATATTACCTCAAAGGGGCGATACAAAAATTGTTTGTACTTTGCGCAAATGAGGCTTAGAACGGATCCCTGACGTTAATGACCTATGATACACGCGTTCGTTTATAACCCCGCGCAATAGAAGTCCCAGAAAAAAAATTAAAGAAAAACGAGCAGCGTTCACCTCCTCAATTCGCAGCCAGAACAAGCGGCCGCGTGATCTGGAGCCGATTATATGCCACCAGTGTTGATCATAGTCACGCGCTGGGGTTGGCAAAGCACAGGACACGCGCTGAGTTCCAGACATTGTCATGGCCCGGCTATTGTCGTCGTTGCAGCGATTGGACACGGGTCACTACCGAATGCTCCTCGAGCTAGAAATTATCACGGGCCCAAATCGAGTGCCCACGCAATGCTCGGGTCCAATCTATGGGCCGCATTTAAATATCGTCATTGGGGTGCATTGCGATCCCCGCGTTACGTCATCAAATTTTGCAAAGGAGAGATTAAATGAAAGTGATCGCTTTTGTACTTGAAACTACACCGCAACAGAGGACTTTCTGGGCCAGTGGCGTAGCCTGCGAGTATCCTCGAGTCGCACTAGTGCCAATAAGTTTGTGCAAAGTGAAAAACATTCTAAGCGAATATCGTTTCACCGCTCCTTTAAAGTGAAACCGCGTACCCCACAAAACCCTACTTTAAAGATGCGACCAGCTGCTCTTCAGCTGGCGGCAAGCGCGTTACCTTTTAGTTAAGGAGCACTGGCGCAGCACATTTGTGACGTCATGTCGCAGTAGAGCTGCGGTCGCTTGGTTGTACCCAACGTTACTAGATTATCTCAGTTGTGAAACTCCCCCGGAAGGGGGTACCCCCCCTCACTCACTTCAATCCGCCTGCCGTCGTTCGAAGCGCCATCTAAACTTTCGTCTCACAACTGTGCGTTCCATAGAGCAGAGCTGAAACACCATCTAGACGCCGTGCTTCGAAACGTCCGTATCGCATAGAATGCACTGCAGTTACCAAAGCAGCCGTCCGGCGCGTCAAGCGACGGCAGGCGAGTCGGGGTGAGTGAGGGGGGGGGGGGGGGGGGTGGCACTGCTCGTGGCTTGCAGCATCTATGAGCAGGTCCGTAACTTAGCTAATCTAGTAACGTTGGTTGTACCCGTTGTACCACGTACCACAACCCCCTTCTGACATCACGTCGCAGCCGGGTGGATGGATAAACGTTAAAGAGGCCCTCCGGAGCGTTCTCCGATGGTCTATTTATGGCGGTTACTCAATCTACAGGCCCTAAGGATCCTAAAAATCATAAAATTACGGTCATGCGCGGCGAATTTCCCTATTAAAATTGCTATCAAAGTCCCCGGCACGCCCCCCTTTCTGAGATGACCCCGGAAAACGGGAGGGTCATCTCTTTACGCGTCAGCCGATAAGCGAAGGATTCCGGCGTCACTGTGCGTCACCAACGCGGCCGACCGCCGACCCGCGGAGGGATCTCTCCGGACTTTGTGCTCGGCAGTCGTCGTTCGTCGCACCGCACCGTCGCGCTGCTATTGCAACACGCAGTCGCATTCCACAGATGACAAGGAAAAGTTTGATTCGTTGACATGGAGGGCTCGCAAAGCTGGCTCCGGAGTCGGGATCCACGAGAAGAAGGAGCACGTGTCCCGCAAACGCACGCCTGCAATCGCCCCGGGAGGCAGACGAGCCGACGCGCCGACGCATCACCCCTTAGCAACAAGCTTGCGGGGAGAAAACGTAGTTCGCTTGTTTTGGAGCGATAATTGCGGACTATGTTTCCCGCACCACAATCAGTTTACGTTTTTCTCAAACTCTACTTTACAACAAGCTTAAAAAGTGTTGCAATAATAACGTGCACGCTCTTTAAACGGACCACCAAATTCGGTTTCCTAACTTATTTCGCTGGGATTTAGTGCAGAAGGTGCCTGAAGTTGGTGGAAGCTTTCACCGAAATTGTGAGAAGATTGTGAGAAGATTCACCTGAGTGAATCAAGAAAAATCAAAACCTATGTTTTCCTTATACTTTGCATATACAGTAAAACTATTATATGTTACTCTTCCGTTTATTTAGGCTAAATTATGTGAAGAATAGGTAAGCAAATTCTATTTTGTTTACATTTCAAAATGTTTTCATTAATAGCATACGTCAGGATATCCCACAACGATTTTCTGATGATTTTGAGATAAAAAGGCTCAGCCATAATTTTTCCGTAGACAAAACAAGTTTTTCTTTTGTGTTTGTTTCACTGCGGAGGTTTTATGTATTTATACTTTCATTTGTTGAATACACCAGCTTCGAGCACCTCTGTAGTAAATTCAAGCGCGATAAGATAAGAAACTGGTTTATGCGGTCAGTTTAAAGTGCGTTCAATTCATTTCACCCACGCGGTAATTATGAATGTAATTATTTACTACTAATTAAGGTTTCCATTTGTGAAATAAAGTATCATCTGACGAACGGTATTACAGTAACTGATAAAAACTATCGCTTATGCTAGCTTTAATAGCGTCGGCGGTACTACGGAGATTAATCTTATCAACGGCGAGGGGCAGCAGTAGCCATGCCTTGAAGTGTTATCGCGATGCAGATTAAAGCTACAGCTTTAATCTGCATAGCTTTAGCTTTAATCTGCTCGATTAAAGCTAAAGCTACAGAGGGCGCTGTGGTCGCTGCAAACATGGTGAAAGAATTATCTGCGGGATCTTTTCAAGCATACTCGAAGAATGTCTGCTTTGCACATATGCAAAACATGTCTGCCAACAGTTTGTTTAGGGCCCGTGTCACAGTACCGCCATTCAAAAAAGAGGCCTTAGACTGTGTCTCCAGATATAGTTTTATAGGCGGCGTGAGCGCAGCTTAACGATACTGTTTTTCGATGCAGGTACACACCAGTCAAGATCAAAGTCGGCCCAGTGGTCTACCTCGCCGCCAAAGTACAGTCTCTAAAGCTGTCTGCTGTATACGTGCAGATATTTCACAACAACCAGTCTGGCGAGGAGGGTAAGGCGTACATATCGGAGCAAGTAGAACACGAAGACGAGTATACGTGGTCCGTCACCAAGGGGGCTGATCTCACCGTTAAAGCCAAGTTCAGTATAAACGTGCCACTAATTTATCAGTTCTCGACAGAATTTTCGACAACACTCAAGACAAGCTCTGGATCCACCAGGGTGGAAACACGTACTACGCGACAACTGATTAAACAAGATATAAAAATACCCCCCGGAGCCACTATCGAAGCCAAGTGGTACGTCAACGAAGCACAAGTGGTGCGTACGAGTCGGTATTTTTTGTTGATATTTCGCTTAAAGGTTGGTCAAATATCACACTGTGTCTATAAATACACCGGGCTTTTTTTTAGCCTCCTTTCCGGGGAGTGACGGTGATAAGGTCAGAACAAATCTGTGAACGCGCAATAAAAGAATTATAATTGCTTGCACATCGAGACGCCACGTGGAACCAACTTTTCGCAAATATTCTCGCATTTTATGTTAATGAGCGGCAAAACCTTTTCTTTCTATGGGGAATTATTATCAAAGACACAGAAAATCAGAACCGAAATGTTTATTCTACATACAAACAACTTTAGAAGGATTGTCCAGTGAAAGCCGGAAGTTACTCAGTTTTCGGGCTGGTCACGTAGAGAGGGCCTAAGCATAGTAAAATGTGATATTTATTTAATTAAAAACCCATATTTGTTAAATAAATTATTAACATCAATATGAAACGTGACGCCAAATTTCGCAAGTGTGCATGGCTTCTCGTCTCGTGACTTGACATCAGGCATGGTAATGTCAAAGCCGCCGACGTAGACTTACTTCTGGTTTTGATCAACATGGTGGATTATGCGTACAAAGATCGTTGTCAGAAAATATTGGTCTTCCCTCCATACCGTAAATATTGCCTTTCTTAGGAGTAGGTTATTTTACTGAGACAGCAGTCAAGAGCTGCCGTGGCTCTCTCGCCGTGATGTTACGTCAGAGCTTCCGCATTGGCCAACAAAAAACGGTGTGCGTTTCGTGGGTGCAATCTGAGCATTTGGGTGCTGTATAAAATTGAACTACTTGTGCTGCGAAGTATGAAAAATTCGGATATTGTGACCATGATATTCCTATAAGCAATGACAATATAAACATTTGACCGGAAAATCCCTCGAAGTAAATTTTTATGGAGATCGTTCAACCTTCCTGGCTACCTAAAATAAACCATCACGTAGCTAACAGCGTAAAACAAAACGGCACCAGTCTAACACTAGATTCATAAAAAAAAAAAGTCAACTGAATGCACACCCGCAATAAGAAGGCTTGTAACCAGGATAATATGTAGGTTTTCTTCGCGTCGGTAATGTTTCCCGGCACTATAACGGATTGTCCAGGACAGAAAGACCACCGCCAGGTTTAGCTATGAGGCTGCTTATAGCGGTGCACAGCTGGTGGTTTCATAATCGCCTTTGAGATTTCTGGAGTTTGACTTTCCAGAGAACGCTACTTTTTTTTCGTAGCTCTTGTGATCTCGCAGAAAATGTGTTTTCTTCAGGTACTTTTTTGCCCTCGCATTCTTGGCGTATTTTGATCTGAACTACCCAAAAGAGTTTAGGTAGAATAGACGAATATATGCGTGGGTTCTCGAAGGCTTGCTTTGGATGTGTAAAGCCTGGGTCCCACTGCTGATACAAAAGACAATCTGCAAATACGAGTCACTGTGACATCCGGGGTTCGAATGCCACGTGCAAAGCTTCCTCCTTGAAATCGTTGCCATTCGGAATTCAATGCACGGATCTCGCGGCGACTCGCGTTGGAATCTCTCTGCAGACTCTCTTTTGTCTGATGTATGATCAGTGCGAGTCTGACTTAACACATCATTCAAAGGACAGTGTGCAGGCACTGTCTGAGGCTTATGAGGGACACATTGGGCGCACAAAACCTGCCTGGACATGTACGAAGCAAATATGCTCCCTACATGATTCAGGTGTACCTTCAGGTAATCGTGTCATCATGTGGCAGCGAACAGTCTTTATTTTGTGATATGTACGACCATGTCTTAACGAGGCTCGACGTATTTGCCGCATGACCGGAGGCTCGCCTGCGGAGTCCAGTTTTCATGTAGAAAGTAAGTCATTGTGGGGTGCGCAAGGGTCGTTTAGGCCGGGGCAGCGCAAAGGCACGTAGGAATCCCCGTCTGTGTGGAAAAGTGCATTTTGCGCATATTTATTTGTTTTGCTGGCTCGATTCCTTCCCCATCATTCATATCACGCCACTCGAACTTCTGGTAACCCGCCGCGAGCAAAGCGCCCGCAATACAACATCTAACGTCACATTTACAGTGTTGCCATTAAAGTTTTCTAAGCCGGGATCACACTGCTTATACATGGTACAAAAAAAACTGTCTGCACACAGATTCGAACGCGGGTCACCGCGAGAACCGTGCTTTGAATGCCGTATGGCTATAAGTTCAGGGAGGAACCTGAGGACGTGGCATTCGAACCAGGGATATTGCGATGACTCGTGTTTGCAGAATGTATTTTGTACGTGCAGTGTGACCCCGACTTTATCCTCTTGGAACAAACTTAAAATATACAATAAATTAACAAAACAAAAATTATTGCGACTCGTAATTCGTATTACTTGTTTAGATCTATATATTAACGTGTTGCATTGATTTTGAGGAAAATCAGCGACAATCAATATTTTGCCTTACTTCGCTGACGATTTAATCGAAACTTGGGTGACACCATATGTCTGTGTCTTCAATATGTTGCATCTTTCAGGTGGTGCCATGGGTAGCCGACATCTTGATGGAGGGATACGTTGCAGCATTATTTGAAACGCCCGACAAGAAACTAACATGGGGGTACTTAAACGTGCAAGAGTTCGAACACGACCACCTAACAAAATACGAGGAAGGCGTCACGTTTCAGGCATTGGGGCTGTTCCAAGCGAACGTAGCACAGAGCTACCACCTCTCTACCACCGAGAGAAAAATAGCGCAGCGCACCACAAGCATGGCCAAATATACTTTTGAGCAAGAAACCTCATGAACCACGACCGAGCGGATGGAAACAAGTTTTCGAAATAATAATAAAAAAAACCAATGAAAGCCGTTCTAATCTTCACTTTTTTTGCGAGTAAGCGGGAAAAGAAACTTTGAAAAAGTTTTGTTGATCCCTTGAAGGTTATTCCGGTCTTTAAGTCTGGAGACGTATTGCTTGCTAATAACTACCCTCCAATTTCTCTAACAAGCATACCCTGCAAACTTCTGGAACATATGATCTACACCCACCTCGCTAATTACCTTTTAGATACTAACTTCTTTTTCCCGAACCAGCACGGTATCCGAAAGGAACGATCTTACGAAACTCAAGTATTTGAATTCATTACCGATATACATGAGAACATTCACTCACGGGTGCAGGCGGAAGCTATTCTTGTCGATTTCACAAAGGCGCTTGACTGAGTCCCGCACCAACGCCTATTACACAAAAATAGAAACATTAAACATTCACCAGTCTCTTGGTCACTGGATCAGGAAATTTTTTTCCCTTAGAACTCAATCCGTTTCAGTGTCCAACGTCTCTCTCACGAAATTTCGGTGAAATCTGGAGTCCTTCGGGGATCGGTCCTTGGTCCGCTGCTTTTCTTAATTTATGTAAATGATCTTCCTAACTCTATTTGTTAGAAAATTAGACATTTTGCGGACGATTGCGTAATATATAGGCGTATCGTCTCAACAGAGGACAGCCTCACCCTGCAGCGTGATCTAGATTCTCTATTCCCATGATGTGAGAAATGGCAAATGACCGTCAATATGTCGAAAACTAAATTTCTTACCTTTTGTACGAAAAAAAACACGACAATTACCAACAACTACAAAATAAGCGGCTATAGTCTTGAAAAGGTTACGAATTATAAATACCTCGGTGTTACACTAACTGAAAATCTGGGTTGCAAAATGCATATCGATTCTATCGTTAGTAAAGCAAATCGTACCTTCGGTTATTTCAGAAGAAATTTGTATATGGCATCCTCTGATGTATGTTTGCTGGCCTACAAGTCTTTTATTCGTTCGACGGTCGAATAAGCTGGAATATTTTGGAATCCCTGGGAAGACTACTTAAATAAGAAACTCGAATCTGTGCAAAAGAGAGCCGTTCGTTTTATTTTTAGAGGCTGCTCTTTTTCGTCAAGCGTGGCAGCTCTCAAGTTTAAAGCTTGCCTTACATCACTATGCTCTAGCCGCAAAGTATCACGCCTCCCATTTCTCCACCGAGTTTCCTACCATAATCCGTATCTTAAAACTGTGATTCTACTGCCCCTCTACCGATTTTTTTTCTCGGTCGAAGAAAATCAGGTTGCCATCCAGTCGCACAAAAATGTATTTCGAATCTCCTTTAAACCTAGTTATTGGCGAGTGGAATAACCTACCTGAAAGCGTGGTGAGCAGTCCTGTTTGCGTTTTATTTACAAATGCTTGTGAAGACTCATTCTGCTAATTTTGTTTGTATACATGCAATTTGAATGAGCAGTTACCCTTTACTTTTTATAGTTTTATGTAATCCCAATTTTCGATTTTTTTATTCTTGCGTATTTTGTGTAATACAACGTGTTTGCACTTTTTTTCTCCCCCTCGTGTAATGCCATCGGGCGATTCGAGGTAATTAAATGAAATGAAATAGGCGCTGCCACCGTCAACATAGGCAGTGGTTACAATGCGAGTTTCCGAAGTGGTAGCGAAACTTAGTTGTAAGATGTCTGCCTCATACGTAGCAGACCCGGGTTTTATTCACAGTGTGGGCTGACTTCTTTTTTTTTTTCCTCGAATTTTTTGTTTTGTCGAGGCATTTGGCGATATATATGAAGTCTCTTTTTTACGATTGACACTGAAAAAGAAATAAAAGTTGTCGACGAAACATTGGTGAACTAAATCGCATGGGACTCTATTTACTGATGTGCATGGGGGACAGCGGGGCTTGGGTTGCCGGCGGCGAAGCGGCGTGTACTGGGGTAGAAGGGGGGGGGGGGGGGGGGAGGGGGGGGGGCTAAGTGGGTTAATAGTTTGCGATTAGCAGCCGCACACTGTCGCCATGAAGCGGCGTGAACGCAGGCGCGGGGGGGGGGGGGGGGGGGGTAACGCGCTTCGAGTGATACACACGCCGTCCGAATCTGAAATTTAAGGTCCCGCGCGTTGCCGAGCAGCCAGTCCGGCGTGAGCGTCATTGCTAGGGGGTCTATCACCTCCGCCGTAAAAGTTAGTGGTGGACCGAATCTGCCGAACTTCATTTCGGCGAAGTTCCTCGCATGCCGAAGTTTAGAAAGAAAGTTCGGCAAAGATTCGACAAAAATTCGGGAAATGTCTGCGCACGCGCACGAACGGGACGGGGCCACGGATCGCAACTGGACGCCGAGCAGTCGCGCGATTACCATCGTACAGTTTAGTACAGCCAAAGGTTCCTGCGAGGTGTGGAGTAGGCGGCACGGTAACTGTGCGTTTGTGACCTTTTGTGAGAATGGTTCTCTTCAATATTGTCGGCCTCGAGAACAGAAGATCGACCAGCAATTCACGCAGTCCACTGCGCAAGTGACAAATGATGCGGTGCATTCTGGATAACGGGATTTTAATTTGACCTTTCCATTGATGGAACGAGGTAGTTGAAACATTGACTGACAACTTACAACTACGCTCAGTATTCGCAGCCCACTGCCGTCATACGGGGCAGAGTCACGAGAGCTTGCCAGAATGTATGGGATGCAGCTGGCATCCTCGACATAATGTGATACATGTTTTCCCCCTTCTTTTCTTTCCTTTTTACGCACTTTCTGTAGTGTGTATTTTCTGTACATTTATATATCGGTTTTGTTTTTTTACATGTGGCGGCGGGCTGGAAGGCGCTCTGCCTAAGGGTTTTCACCTATCTGCCTAGCCCCGCACACCACCACATGGGCCCCTTCCAGGATGAGCAGATAGAATTATTATTATTATTATTATTATTATTATTATTATTATTATTATTATTATTATTATTATTATTGAAGTGAAGAAGAACATGTCGCCGGAATTGGTCGTTCTTTTTGATCATACTGAATATTTCTCTTTACGTTCATGGGTTTCGTCGATGTAAGACCACTGGTGACGTCTTACAATCTGCACAAGGCGGAGCAAGTTCCTGGATCTGTGGCCCGAAGCTCTTTCAAATAATGGCGAATTCACTGGTCGTTTTGGAGCGCGCCGGGATCGACTTTTCTGGAGCAAGCCTATTTCACTGGGCGATCGGGATCGAGACCGACGTGTTTCACTGGTCGTTTTGGATTAGCTCCCGCTCCAGATCTCTATCTGGATCCGAGAAAAGTCGCTCCCACGATTTCGGCGGATTCAACTGGAAGCCAGCCGGGCCAGCCCTCGGCGCACACACCTGACTTCCTTTCTCGTAGGGCATCTCGCCTGATCTCGCCCATCTGGCGAGATCAGGCTGGGCTCCTAGATTGTCTCGACATCAGAAGAATTCGTAATGGCCGCTTGCTTACCCCTTGGCTCGACAGCCGGTTCGTTTTCCAGGAAGGAAAAGAGAAGGTATTCGGCCGCGCTACGGGCATTCCGGCAATCTTTGCTAGAAGCGCCTGAGCCATTCCTGCCGCTCGTGCGTCGAACACGTGTTAGCGCCGCGATTGCGAAAACGTTTTCAAAGCGACCGCGGCGGCCGCGGAAAGGGGATTCCTGGGAAAGGCATCAGCCGATCCCGGAGCAGTGGTCATGTTCCATTTTGATCCGTAGGCGGCGTGACCCCGTTCGGATCGTGTGGTCCAGTCCGGATCTGGTGAACTGATCCCGGCGCGCTCCAAAACGCCCAGTGGAATTCGCCATAAAGCGGCCGACATTATCGTCTGGGGCAACCGCTCGACCACCTCCATGCTCGCCATCTTGATCGTCATCCTAATTCGACGGCCGGCCTTGTCCTTTTGAGGGTACTTCAGCGCTGGGCTTGCAGCCGGGCCTTTGGATACACCTACTCGGCGCGAACGTTAACGCAAACTTCAGCGCAGGGTCTTAAGTGCCCTCCTGATTCTATGCAACGTGGTGTGTTTGTACTCTACGGTTACGTTCGGTGAGCCGGCGTTTTCTTTACTGGATCTTTTGGCTGCCCTTCCTTATTGTGGCCACCGGGAAATGTCCGCTTCGCAACGTGGGATGGCTTCCCCCTAGCAAGCGATTCGTCTTTATGCTACGCTTGTCAAAAGGCTGTGCCTTCAGACGGACGAGTTTTGAGCTGTTCTTAGGGTCACGGTGCCTATCATCTTGCACCAACGTGCACGGGAGTTGTGGACGCTGCGTTCAATACCATGGGCAAGGCAAAAAGGGAGAGTTGTGTGTGTCCCAAATGCCGCGCTATGAAATACAATAAGAACGGCAGCTTTGGTGGTGTGGTTACAAGTACGATGATTAACGAAGACAACCTGACTCTCCAACTGAGTGCGATCGATGACAAGCTGCACGTGCTCTTCCCTTTGAAAGAAAAGGTTAATGGGTTGACGCAACTTCCAGCAAAAATGAACGATTTATAATAAAAGCAATATTTACACATCACAGTGAAAGTAATTGTCAAAACGTTAACTGAGACGATGAGGGGCCTCGAGAAGTCGTTGGAGTTCTCCGGGCAATACGATTCATTGCTGGCACAGGTAAAAGTCAATGTTAGTGAAATAAAAGATCTGAAAAGTGAGGTACGCGTTCTGACATCAGCAGTAACCGAGCAGAGGTCCGAAATACGCCGATTACAGGCAGAGTTGAATGACTCCGATCAGTACAGCCGATTAAGCCACATGGAAATCCGCCGACTACCTTACCAACCAACCGAGAACGTCAGGGGTTTGGTTGACAACTTGGCTTCTAGCCTAAACATTAAGGACTTTCAACCCTCTGACATAATGACGGTTCATCGCCTGCCTCCGAAGAAGGATTCTAATTTCGCTCCTCTAGTGGTTGTAAGGTTTAATTCCGTCACCAACAAAGAGACCTGGATAGCAACGCGGGGCAAACTGAGATCTCTGCCCGGCTTCCCTATACTATACTTTAATGAAAACCTCACTTGAATCAACAAGGAACTTTTTGGAAGGCTAGATCTAGAGGCAAGACGAAGGAATATCAGTTCGTGTGGGTAAAAAACCGCAAAGATTTTTGCAAAGCAGAAGGACGGATCTCCGGTCATTCGCATTAATAGCCTAAGGGGCATTGACAAGATGGGCTAGAGTGATGGAAGAACGGTTTTTTAAATGTCCCGACTTGTTATCTTTTCGTGAACTGTTATGTCCTCATTCTGGTGAGACGATTACCTTTTTGCATGTGAATATCAGAAGTCTAATAAAATACTGGGATCCGTTTTCAGCACTCGTTAAAAATAGTTGCAAAGATTGTGATGCCTCTGTTTTAACTGAAATTAACGTCGATGACAACCTGTTTTATACTTTTTTATTTCTGGGCACAAAAGTTTATTTCGCACGCGACAAGGCGCCAGGGGTGGCGGAATCATGTCCATATTTCACTTTTGAATTGATAAAACATGTTTCTGACCAATTGGTTTTTATCTTTCTTTGCTGAAAAAAATTATCGTGGGATATTTGATCGATCCGGTTTTTTATTGTTTCTGGGTTGTATAGAATTTTATAGGTTCTTTTCTCTAATTTTCGTGTTCAAAAATCTATCTACCCCGCACTGCTGTGTTAGAACTGTAAAGGGGACAGAGACCTCGTCAGGCATCACGCCTTTAGTCTCTGCCCAATTCCCGGTCAATCCGGAAAGAAAGAAAGAAAGAAAGAAAGAATAGGAATTCTAGTTAGGGAAGTTTTGCTTAGTGAGGTTACCGATATTTATTTTGCTCATTCAGAGTCATTTTCTCTGAACCTGAGTAACGAAAACTCCTCCTGGTCTCTGTTGGCGTTTTACAGGCCCCCTTCCAGAAATCCTACTATTTTCGTAAACGAGCTAAAAAGAGTACTAGCGGGACTCTCATCAGTAGAAAAGATCTGCCTTGTAGGGGATTTTAATATCGATTCTTTGAAAACATCAAGTTCAATTGTCTGCGACTATCTCAATGTCCTATTCAACGTAGGATTTGTGAACGTCATTAACTGGCCAACACGGGAAGGATACATGACAGATAAGTTAGTATCATCATGCATAGATCATATACACTTGCGTGCGTCATCTAGTATTATTACGTCAACAGTAATATTGCAAAAACTGGCGGATGATTATTTCACAGCGTGTCAAGTAATTTGTGAAGCGACAATCAAACAAACAAGTCCTACAATAAAGCAGGTCGAGGTTGCAGATAAAAAAATGGACAAACTGGTGAAAAGACGGTGAGAGTGCAGGCGAGCTGGTGGTAGCTAATCATGTCGTATTACACCTATAACACGTAATACACGTATTACACTTTGAGACGTTCTCTGTGTCTGTTCCTTCTACTGAAAGTTCTTCCGATTTCTTCCACCGCAGTTTCAGGTGCGACAGGACAAACTGGTTTCGGCTTACCAGTGGCAAGATTTGTTACGGAACGTAAACTACGACGATGTCTGCTCTAATTTACATTTAAGTTGGAATTCTTTTATTGAAGATTCCAAAAAAGTTCTTGCAATTCGACAACGCCGTGGGGAGTATGTTTGGTTGAATGCAGATATTCTACAAGCCATTCAAGATAAGGATATTTTGTGGAGAAAATGCAGGCGTTCTCCCCAAAATGCACGACTGAAAACAGAATATCGTTGCGCACGTAATCGTGCAAATGCGCTCCTCTGGGCCACCAAAAGGAGACACTTTCAAAAGGAATTTTATCGTGCAAGATCAAATGGAGCAAAAACTTGGTCTCTACTCAACCAACTCCGTGGAAAGAAGCCTTCAAATTCAGTAGATGAGGAGCTTGAAAAAGCATTTGGCCCAATAACATGCTCAGTTGTTGATAAATTTAACGCAAATTTTTCACAGTTTTCGGGCGTTCCGCAGAATGATGTTGCCTATTCAATTCACTCGAGGGATTCGAACATGACGTCAGCTTTCCTTCCTGAGTTATCAGAATGCGATCTGAAAAGTCTGCTGTTTAGTTTTAAACCTAGAAAATCACCTGTAGTTGATCGTATCAGAGCAAATGACGTCTTCCTCAATTATGATGCAATTAAACATGTCCTTTTGCATATGTTAAATGGTTTCATTGCACAAAAAAAATCCATAATAACTTGAAAAATGCAGAGTTAGGCCTCTTCATAAAGGAGGAGATCGTCGTAAGGTCGAAAATTATCGTCCCATCTCGATTTTGTCTTGTATAAGTCAAATTTTTGAGAAGCATTTAAAGCAAATAATGAGTCAGTTTCTTGAAAAGTTCGAAATCATATCCAATAATCAATATGGTTTTGTCACCGGACGTGGTACACAGCCATTACTTGAAAATTTTGCAGATGAATTACATTACGCATTCGAAGAAAATGAGGTCGTATGTGCTCTTTTTGTGGATGTTTCAAAGGCATTCGACAGTGTTAACCACAGCATTCCATTCCAAAAGCTTTATCATATTGGCTTCCGAGGTCCATTTCTGGAGCTACTAAAAGATTATTTAACTGGACGATCTCAACAAGCTCACATAGGTCCCAAAAAAAGTTCAAAGCTCGCCTTGAGATCCGGAGTTGCACAAGGATCCATCTTGTATCCGTTACTTTTTAATGTCTTTGTCAATGATATATCAAATTCAATAGTTAGCTGCAAACTGTATCAGTATGCTGACGACACTGTACTGTTGTTGCGCCATATAGAATACGAAAATTCAATTTTTCTTCTCCAACGTAAAACCACACATTTGATTGAATGGTTTCAGCAAAATGACTTGCAAATTAAAAACACAAAGACACGTCTGGTGTGTTTCCGGAGTCCGTTAAAATTTGTTATCCCAGATACTCCACTATTTTTACATTCATCAATTTTTCCCTCGTATAAATGCACTCCAGTGGGTTATGTGGACCATGTAAAATATATAGGTATTGAATTTATCTAGGTGACCTTTTATGGAATGCGCACAAGGGAACTGTATGTAAAAAGCTTAGACGTGTTTCCTGTCTACTTTATAATATGAGATTACTTGTTCCACAGTATGTTATAAAGATGGTCATTAATGCTTTGGCTTACAGTGTTCTTCGCTATGGAATAACCATTTATGGTGGCTGTTCTACTTTATGGCAAAAGTAAATTGACAATATTTTGACTGGAATTTTTAGAAGTATTATACAGACTTGTACACGTTACTGAAAAATAGTAACGAATTACATTTACAATTACTCAAGGCTACATTGTAATTTATTACAATTACAATTACCCTTCCATGAAAGTAACTGACCGTTACCCCAAAACGTAATCCGTTACTTTCGTGGCGTTACTTTCAACATTATTGTCCTCAAGTAAGAAACACAGCGAAGAGGGTTATTCAAGTTCTTATTCTTGCCACCTGTTCCATTTAATGACCTTGAGTATTTTGAGCAACAGCTGGCCCTCGAAAGTCTCGTCAGGCATTTTGCGTTATTTCTTACTCAATATGTCGACTGCTACGCTGAACACCATTTGAGCTGAGGCACTGGATGGGAGTGCCATATTGTTCCTCACGAATGCTTCATGTTTTGCATTGAGCTTTTTCAGCGAAGCAAGGGAAGTACTACTTACCTCGAATGTAGAGCAAAGCTTCGTCGTTGCAGGCGTTGCCTGCTATTCGAGAGATTTAGTAGATCCTTCCGATACCTCCGATACCCGCGATAACGATATGATGCATACGCAAAGACGGTGGCGAAGTATCGGATATCGTTATCGGAGTCATCGGACCGATCTAAATTCTCCATTGTCTAAATCGCGAAGCTGTGGAAGTCATCAATAGCAAAACATAGTTGTAACAGTAAGGTGATAACTAAATAATAAATAATGTTTGGCTCGATATTCTTCTCCTTTGGTTCTGAACAGTTCGAGCCTAACTTGAGACGTTGGTGAATAAAAGAATGTTTCCAGTATATAAATATAAGTAATAAAAGAAAAAGGACACTCATAACAACAATTAATTAGAACGTCGGTTAAAATAAGGAATTGTAAACGCACGTTTGCCGTGTGTACCTTTCTTGGCGCCGTTCAAAAACGCACGGGGCACGAACCGACTGCAGTTCACTCCGGTGTTCTCCAGATCGACGTCCGCTGATGCCAATGGCAGCAAAGGGTAGAAGTAAGCCGCGCTATGGCCCCACTCACGAATTTAACTCTCCTCAAGCCCAGAATATCAAGTCTACGTCAGCCACCATTATGTTTTTTTTTGTAAAAATATCTGCTTGAGATAAGATGGGCCCTGCTGGGGCAAAACAGGAAGAAGAAGGGATGACTATTACCATTTTCTAAGTGCTCGCAAAAAGCTGACTCACAGAAAGGGTAGGGTAGACGGAGCGTTGTCTCGTGTTGTGACATTATGAAAATGGTCGTAGAAGGACATTGTTAATTCTTTTCAGTGCATCTACCAGCTCGAGCTTCTCGAAGAGGCGCACAATCACTTGGTGTCCTCCCCTCCCCGTCTTCGATCGTAAAGAAAAAACAGAGGGACTAAAAAAAAGCGGAAATACCTGGCCCCCTCCGCCCTCCCTCCCCCCCCCCCCCTTTTTTTTTATGTAGAAATGTTTATTTCGATTTTTCGACATTGTTGTTAGGGTCTAAAAAAATAGGTTCAGGGGCTTGATGTTGAAAAAAAAAAAAAAGTCTTTGCGGAACTGAACTGCCAAGCCTCCCTTGCGCTGGTCAATTCGCGTGATAGTGAAACTGCGCTCGACTTTACAAAAATGAAAAAAAAGAAGCACTTTATTTAGAAGGGGAGGGGGGGTTGGTTCTGACAAAAAAAATGTAACGGATTACAAGGAATCCGTTACGTCAAAAATGTAAGGGAATTACTTTAAAATTACTCTAGAAAATATGTAATTATTCCGTTACTAAATTACTGACAAATATAAGGGATTACAAGTAATTTCGTTACTTGTAACGGATTACGTACAAGTCTGCTATTATATACGGCACTGATACCGAAACAGAACTAGAAAAAAATTGATCATATTAATCTTCCATTATGTCATGCTCTGTTTACTGAGACGGTTGTTTTAAGACATTTTTGGGATGACAGTTTTAAAGTTCCCCACATTGCACCCTCGGGCACTCAGACATACCACCCGTTATGAGGTGCCGAGAATGTCAACGAGGTATGGCAGAAGACAACGAATATACCATGTACCGGACATTTTCAACAGTCTCCCTGAAAGAGTGTGGGACCTGGATTCGAAAAAAAAAGTTGAAACAAGCCCTACGAGACCTAATTTAAATCAAGTGTGCCTGCACGAACCAGATTCATCTTCTGGACGTCTTAAACTGTGCTCTAAATATTTTTTTTCTTAGGCCAGTGATGGGAGTTTTATTACAACTCAAGTACCGTGGCAGCTTGACATGGACCTGTGCTTCATTTTTTTAATATTTCGATGTATGTGTGCGTGTTCTTCATGTAATGCGACTATCCACATACCATCAACTCTGGACTCTAACTTTACCAATGCTTCAATGTTATTTTTTCTTAAAACTTGTGTGCGTGTGTTTGTGTGTCTTATGTGCTGATGCACTCTTCACAATGTTGAAATTAATTGATTTATAACTTTACTACTGGTGGTTTAGCCACACAAGCCAGTTCTGGCTTCGGCAGACCCAAATCCTACTTCGTCGCATCCGAAAATAAACCATATACCGTTATTATTATTGTTACAACTAGGTGACTGGTGCGCGACCAGAAAAAATCCTCCTGGTCCGGATATCGGTTCCGGGTTCCATACCCGTACCAGGCGGATTTTTTCGGTCGCTCAACAGTCACCTAGCTGTGTTTGGAGATTTGTTTTTGTCCTCTGTCCCTCTTGTTCCCCTTCTCCAGGGATTATTTTCGTCAAAATTATTGTTGTCACGATAATGTCGGACCTCCAGGAAAGTGTGCAAACTGATTTGAGTAGTACGTAAGCGGCGGAAATTCAACGGATAAAACGTCAAATGATTTCGTCCCCTACGAAACTGTGATATTTCTGGCAAGGGTACGTTGAATCTCTTATGTCATAAGAAAAAACTCCCGATTCTGTAATATTTTTGTTTATTTAAACACAAAGACGCAGGCTGAGAGTTGCAGAAAACTAGATGAAATTCAGCGAGGCGGCTTGAGGATCGCCGAGGCGTGTTAACGGCCACAAATGTCCCTCCAAAGGATTCACATCGGGAAAGCGAAGACCGAGAAAGGCGAGGGAACACACCTGTAAAGCCGGCAAAAAAACTGCGTCACCTGCAACATGAAGAAAAGGTTCCAGGACAGGGAATTGTACGTAACGAGTGACTTGTACCTTTGTACTTTTTTCAGAAACGAAGTAACGACTTAGTTATTTCTGAGGAGAAAGCCCGAGTAGCATAATTTTGTTACTGTTTAATGAAGTAACGAGTGACGGTGTTCAGTTGGCGAGGGGGACGTCTACAACACAGTGTCCAACCTAGTTCTCACCCCGGCTGGGGCCTGTAATTTGCACGACGAGAAAACGCTTGATAGATTATTCAAAGATGTGCACCATGATATGTCGGTGTAGCAACGGTTATCTCCGCATGAGCGCGTTCACACGCCAGAAATCATAATGACAGGAAGCTGATGCTGTTTCATAAACACAACGGATTCAGAGTAACCAGAAAATAGCGCGTTACCTTCGCGCTGAGACAAGGCGTTTCTTTTGAATCGTAGTAATGAGTAGTGTACTTAGTTCCTTTTCGAGGAAGTACTGAGTATGAGAATTTAGTTGCTATATTTCAGCCACGTGTCTGGCAGAGACATTAAATTTCCCGGTTCCTTGCCGTGCGTCGCACATGAACTGCCGCGACACAACTGAGGTGCTGCACAGCTTGCTGAACAAACTCTGCTGCACACAGCCGCCAAATTTAGAGGACAACTTTTCCGCTAAATTTATGGAAAGGTTTCTACGTTTCAGCCAGGAAATGCTGCGTACGCTTCCACGATAAAAATTCTGGAAAATCTTCACTATATTATGGTTGAAAACAAATTTTCCGAGAAACGACTCGGATCCACGTGACGTCATGTGACACGATGCAGTCGTGCAACTTTGTGACGGTACGTGCCACGACGACTCTACATGGTTCACATCCAGGGAATCTGCAGCGAAACAACGCCGATAACGGCTTCAGGTGATTTATTTGTGTTAGAAGACTACGGAATCAATAATTTCCTACAGCGCCACATATATTTTTAACAAAATAAAAAAAAAACTACACTGCTCGAAACCAAAACCTAGACTGTACTGAGGAGCAAGAAAAAATATCGAGGACAGAATTGGCGGAAATCACGTGGCTGTGCAACTTCTCTTTGTTTTTTTTAATCAACTTATTTAGAGCTTCTTAGAAGCCACAAAAATGTGTATCATATTTCTCTTCTATTGTTAATATTATGTGTGTGCCTTCGATGACCTAAGACTTTGATTATATTTGGTGGTTGTGTCGAAACCATAGAAAACGGCTCGTAACCGCGGAGAAGAGAGTGAGCGCGACTCAAACCGGCCAGTTCTCGATCGGCGGTTTTCGGGCGGAAAGAAAACGAATTTCGAGCCGCAAACTGTTTTTTTTTTTTCTCGGTACTTGGGATCTCATATGTCATGTACAAATAAAACCTTGGCGAGCAAAAATACCCTGCCAGTGCCCCTTAAAAAGGGAGCTGAAAAGGTTTTTGAATTAAAACAAACAGTAAATGTTGAGGTTTAGGCATCTATGGCTTAAATTTTATTTCGAACTTATAAATAGCAGGGTCGTAATAGCAAATTGAAAATTCGACGTCAACTTGCCCATTGCGGCGCGTCAACAGTAGGAAAGCGCTAAACTGGAGAGAAAACCATGCCAAAGTTACGTCATTAGCAAGGTCAGTTAAACCTTGCTCACCATTAACCTGACTCTGGGATGCCTTCAATGACGTCCCGACGCTCTGGACAGATAACAGGCGGAAGAGAGGGAACCCGTATTTATTTCGTTTTTTTATTTGTTTGCACACCTACATCGCCTGAAGAGGCATTATAGTGGGGAAGGGCACATACATAAAATGTGTACACTACAAACACAAGATGAAACACAATTATTCAAGACGTAATGAACTGCGGTATTTAGAGGTAACATTGAATATTTTTAAAAACAGCTCTGATAATGCCGTTTCAACAATGTTCCTTGGCAGGTTATTCCAATCTTCAATGGACAGCGGGAAAAAAGAACATTCGGGAACACCAGTTCTGCTGCGAAATGGAAATTTTTTTTTAATTATTTCTTCTCTCTGATACATAGGACGGCTCAAAAACATACTTGGACCTACTAATTGCGCTATGGATGTAACCAAACCAACAACGCGCGCGAGTTAAGGCAAGAATTCCCCATGGCTTCATTAAACTGTCGTTTTGGGTAGTGAAGAAGAACCTGTCTTTTAATTAATTTTTCCTCTAAATCTAACAGGCAAACTAACTTTAGCACAGAAGTCACGTGAAGTCAATATCCCTTAAAAAGTTAGCAGGAAACTAAATTGGTTTATAGGTCACGTGACATAAATTCTCTCACTAAACTTAGCGGAGTAAATTAATTTCTGTGTCGGTTTCGTGACGTCGGGTCACGTGACAACAAATTTTTTTTTTTCAAATTATAATAGGAACATTAAATTGATTTCTGGGCGACGCGACATAAATTTCCTGTTAAATTCAATGGGAAAGGTACGGACGGACGGAAAAAACGTTTGGATTGAGGATTTCGTCAAAATACATTTCATGCAGGGTGGAAATATTTAGGTAATTCAGATTTACTTGATTTACATCAGATAATTTGGACAGGATGTTAATACCTGCCGAGGTTTTTATTTGAACATGGCCTGGGAGCCCACCTACCCAGAACACGATTTGTGGTTCAAAATTGTTTTTCTTTCCGCCCGGAAGCAGTCGCTCGAGAATTGGCAGGTTTCAGTCGCGCTCACTCTCTTTTCTATGGTCACGTGGCGGTAAAACTATGTGCACCAAATATGTTCAAAGTCGAGGGTCATCTAAGGCAGACATTCAATATTAAGAATGAAAAAGTACGTGAACTCCTTTTTCTTGGCCTCCAAAAAACTGGAAATGCGTTGATAACAAAAAAAAAAAAAATATGAGCAGATAACAGGAAGTGGTTGGAGTTCCTGAGGAACGAGAACTGTGTTTTTCAGCTCCGGTAAATAAACAAAGCATCGCAGAAAGCTCTAACTTCGTGAGAATGTGACGCTAGCGGTTCGAATAGAACTCGAAAGTTCGAGAACATGACGTCACGTAGTTCAAAAGATAATTAAGAAAGATGAATCTTCTCTATGAGCCGACGTCCAGTTAAGCCTAATATCGTCAAAACAAGAAACCACACTGTAGGCGCTTGTAGTATCTAATTCAATGGAAACACAAATTGTCAGCAGCGAAGAAAACAACATCCTCTTTCTGGCTGAAAACATTTCTTCCGTTTACCTTTCACTGAAATAAATGCGATATGCTCTCACCGTGTCATTTCTTGTTTTAACGATATTAGGCATAGGTAGACGTCGGCTCATATCGAACATTTGCTTTTTTTTATTATCTTCTGATCGAGATAATGCCTTGTTATAAAACTTTTCCTTTCTATCTCAACTGCCAGCGTCACATTTCCACAGAATGTTAGACTTCCTGGGATGCATACTATGGCTGCCCTGGCCGAAAAAACATGGCTCGCGTTCCTCGGAAACTCTCTGTACTACATGTACACCTCATTCTTCCCCACCCCTGCTCTTCTCAATCTGTATGAGCATCGTACCGGCGTGAGGTACGATGCTCATACAGATTACTACTGCATTACTACTGCCTGGTGTACGTTAAAGACACCAGGCTATAGGGGTAGTACTGAACTTAGTTAAATTGCTCATCTAGCGCTGAGAGACAAGTCGCCCGTTGACGCAGAGTAAGTTCAGGCCGTATAAACATACTAAGAATACTTGCTGTATCGCGTTTGCACAGATACGCCTATGCGCAGAAATGTGGCCACGGTCGGCCATCTCTAGCCATGATAATAATATGGCAGACAACGCTGTGGCGGCAGGCAGGCTGCCATAAAGATAGCCGTGGGTCTAGCAGATTGTACCATGGGTGATATTTCGTGCTTAATGTAAATCGCTCGTCGAACCAAGCAGATTCTTGAAACTCAGTGGATGCGACAGAGGAAGGTCGATTATGCCGTCATGTTGTGCGGCGCGCTGTTTAAATCGCCCAGATCGCGAAAAGACAAGAACTTACCATCGGCAAGCATTCAGTGTTTTTGTGACTATCCTGGCGCGTAGTGATACGCTGGGGTAAAAATTATTTATTTGTTCCCAAGGTTTCCACGAAGTCGCCCTGCCACCCTTCAGCCAGCTGCGGGTGGAAAATGTGTACCCTATCTAACGGGCGGTAGATTGCGCCACCCTACTATTATGGTGTGGCTAGAGATAATATAACACTACCAAAAATATGGGCGATCGTGGTGGCATTGGCCGCACTCGCGGAGCGGGCGAACGCGAGTGAATCCAGCAAAGAGTCATAGTGATCAGTGGTTATTCTCAATATAGCGTCGTAGCTGGACGACGCTATACGACGCTGCACGACGAACCAACACTGCAATGGACGTGGGGCCGCTACTTGGGAAATGTTCGTCTTCCCTCGTCCCGAGTTTGTTTTATTCGTTCTTTTGCCAGTCAATGTTGCCAAAACGCTCTTCAGTTCATGTTGTTCGTAGTTCCGGCGAATCGATCTTCAAGCGCAGAACGTCGAGCCGAAGGGACATGAGTGCGAAACAATCGCACGATAATGGGTGCACGCAAGTTCGTCGTCGTTGTTGTCTGCTGCACTCGCCCAAGAAGCAGAGAAAAAAAACGCGGTCGGCGGGAGCCACGTGACTTCTGGCATTTCCTCGTCTACATTTCTCCCTCCTCCTTAATACACATCGTCCACGGGTCTCGGCCATGAGCTTCAGTGCTCATGTTTCGGTTTCATTTTCGAGCACTTCAGTTTTTATCTTTATTAAAAGTATACCTGACTCTATAGCAAAATATAGATTGGGTAGTCTCTTGACACCATATTCAATAGCCCGGTGAAGAATAAAAAAATAAATTTTGATTGCTACGCGTTTCTTTCTCTTCGAATCACTGTAACTAGACATGGTGATTTCCTATGACTACCTGTATTTTTCAACTTGGCAGATTGACTGGTACATTCGTCTGATAACTAAAAACTATGCGGACGAAAGCGTTACTGGAAATCTAAAGTTCAATTTATTAGACCGACCTCGAGAGTCAAGTTCGTTACTCCACAACTGCAGGCAGAGATTGGGAAAACTATAACCCCGCTGGAGCTCTCAGAGAGCCCAGCACGAGACGGCCGGAGCCATCTTGTGCCATGACGCCTGTCTCCTGTGAACTACAGTTATGAAGGCGTCACGCATGCATGAAACGCTTAGTTAGATCGATCTATTAACAACATTTATTTCTGTAATCCCCGCCATATTTGACCGAAAAGAGCTTGATCTTAACTGTTCTGAATTAACCTGACACTGGAGTATAGAAGAAACATCAAAAAGTAGAAGAGATCGAAAATAGACATGGTGACGTCTAAAGAAACTTGATCTTCTTTTAGAGGGTCAGAAAAGCTTCGCTTGACGTGTCGTTCTTGTCGAAGGACATCCTTTTCTAGTTTCAACTTTTTGTTTTCGCGTTTGGATCTTGTTGGTCTAGGCCGTCATGCAGCCGATGAACTTATGGTAAGGTAGAACGAAAGCCCTATACAGCTCTTGCTTGCTTAATGATTTTTTTTCGAATGAAATACAAAATGTGGCTGCATATAATAAATCAAATATTAAACAAACAATGCATTGTTTTAATTATTTTTTGCTGGAAAGGTTTGATTTAAACCATTATTGTAAAACTAAGCTGATTTAAATCACAATTTAAATTATATTGATTTATATTCTTCACCCTGATTTCATGCTTTAAAGAGAAGCTGAAAAGGTTCTTGAATTTGAAGAAATAGTATAGCGGAGTAAAAGCTAGGAAAAGTGGCGTCGCCAATGGGGTCAGATGATCCTTTCTCGTCACTAAGCTGACCCTCGGATGACGTCAATGACGTCACAACACTCTGGATAGGTTGCAGGCGACAGAGGGGATTGTCGTATGCCCGGAGGCGATTGCTGCACGCATATTTCAAAATAAATACCGTTTGCGTTTTCTTCTCCCGAAGATAAGTGCGATCACCAGATTACTTAGAGTGCTTGAGCTTCCCTTTGAAATAAAACGCGATGGAACGCAAAGCTGCCATCCAGAAGTCGGTCAGGTGTACTTTGCCTAAAGCCACAAAATAATACCTATGCCAAGAGTAGCGAGATTACGGTCAGTCCGCAGGTGAGCTGGTGGAAGTTTGCCAGGATGATTTTAACCCAAAACTGGAACCGAAGGAGAAGTTCCTTTTTTGACAGTGGAAAAGAAAGTAACAGGGGACAGATAGCGTCTCAAACTCCGCAAATAATTTTAATCAATCAACCTCCTTATACACAAAACTACAACCGCAACCAAACCACCGAAAATCCTGTTTTTCAAGGTCGCGCGCAGAACACTCACCCACGTTATAAAACGAACTAAGTGATGGCTGGTACAAAACACAACCACCTTTCGGTTTAGACAAAAAACCTAAACAGCTAGAGGTCACAAAAAAGTACAATGCTTTTGAACTGCGACATCAACACAGTGATACGTTTGGTTGGTTTGGGGGAATCACTGTGTGTGTGTGGTGCAGGAGCCCCGGGTAAGTCGAAGGAAGCACGCATGTCTCGTTAATATGGGCCCCGTTAATATTGATGCCCCCCTATGAGGACGCCACTTTCGTGGACAGACTGGGAAAATACATGCATTTTTGTTTCGTTATTATGGACAACTTACATTATGGACCATTTTTGTTTTACGGGAACGGAGGTGTCCATAATAACGAGACATCACTGTATCGTCCCTTTGGTCCCTGATTTTCTTGTGGGCGCAGCCATTTTTTTTTTCCTAGAAAGACTGCGTTATTGGCGATAGCTAGCCTTCGAAACTCCGGATCCCTCGGCTTTGAGCATGGTGTCAGGAAGTTTAAGTAATGCCGTTTCGCTTGGCGCGTCAGACTGGTTTAACACTTCCGGGGGACCGGACAGCGTTTTCCGCGATTTCGCCTAAAAGATTTTTTTTCTTTTTTAACTGGCAACAATGATTCGTAGTACCGAGAGGGTAGAAGTGCCGTTACGCTGACCCGTATAGCTTCGCTCGTGACTCCAGGCCCAGTATATACACCAACGCGCTGCTTCCAAACAAGTCCGCTTCGGGTGCGCAGAAACCAGAATCCAGTGAAGTGAACCGTCGCGTGCGCTGTTCCGACACAGCGCCACACCAGGGGTGAGCCGTCAGAGACGCGTGTTGGTGGCTTGCGGACCTCAGATCTTTTTGCTACACTGTTAGCAAGTGCCGTGTATTTGGTGAATATTTGGGGTGAAAAACACGCTATTTACACAAATTACCATAAATTTACACGATGAGTAACGGATAATACGTTCAGATATCATGCGAGGTTGTAAAAAACGTGTTTTGGTTCGGTCATACACGCATAACCGTGTAGCCGACCTCGATAACACGCATCGCCTCCGGCGACGACCGCGGCATTGCCGGCTATCGAAGCACCGGAATGCTTGGGGACACACTTAGAAAGGACCGTCGAGACAAATGCCGCCGAAAGAAACATGTCTCGGAAACAGATATGCACCAAAAGCAATTACGCCATGTCGCGGGACGTTGGCGAAACCCGCGCTTACCGTGGCTCGCCGCCATTTTCTGGTCGATGGCAATGCGGCTTCCCTCATGTCGCCCATGTTTGCATTTAGTTTAGGGCTCTTGATAATAGTTTCTTACACACCACAAATAAAGTCATGGGTCCAATTATTCGTTCCAAACAGTTAAAATGGATATAAAAAGCGTGTCCTCGATGTGAACACGTGACATTGCAGTTGGTTTCGTTTTTGCTTCAACCTTCAACTGCAAGCGATCTGGCCACGGCGCAAGTGCAACGCCGATGTACGCTGGAAGCAAGCGCCGGTTGGCTTTCGTTCTTTTTGTTTGACTGGAGAAATTTCTGGCAGTCGCTATTGTTTTGGTTTGACGGGACGCGAGAAGCTTCGCATAGAGCTTCGCAGTTTGCGAGCACATAGTGAAGACGTGACCGGAGAAGTGCCCCTGTGACGTTCCCGGAAGACGGAAAGTACCATTCGTCGTGTGTGCTTTGAAAGCGAGGGGAGTCACGGGTCCACGAGTGCGCAACCACAAGCCAAGGTTCACGACAGCGCTGCGTTCTTCGGCGATCTCGTTCTCTTTGGGGCAACACGGCGATGCGAGAAAGGGCCGAAACGTTCGTGGTGTGTGGTGCGGTGCTTGTAGGTAGAAACCCGCACTAACGCGGAGCTCATATTGGTTGTTGTGGGGTTGCGTTTGGCGGGTTTAGCCCCGTCGTCGTCAGCTGATCCGGTCCAGCTGGTCGGGGAGGACGCAGCGAGCGTTCTTAAAAGTAAATCTTCCTTTGTTCCGTTTCAAAATGTGGAAGATTCCCGACGCATACCGTGAGTAAAATGCTGCGGCCGTTTTCAACAAAATTACGTCGTTTTAATTGAACAAGGGACTTCGGATAGTTTCCCTAAATCTGCCGTTTCTATGCTTCGTGTCGTTAGACTGCATTTGCACAGCGACGTGTTCGCACAGCGACGCACACCGCTCGAGTAGATGATTCGGTCCCGCAAACGACCGGTTATACAGAATTTCAGGGAAACTTAAGACACCACCGATGTTTTCCTGTAAATCTCGTGTGACTCGTGTGAGTTTGTTGCGCTCATCATGCGGTGTGAATAAACTATAGGGCAAGATTTTCTACCTGCCCACAGATCCATGAACTGAGACCAATTTTTTACGTAGAGAACATAGTGGTTTTCCTTTACATTGGGAAAAGGCCCGAATATGTCTCTTTTCCCTCTGGCACTGCCCCAAGTTTCAAGTTGCAGTTTCAGTAGACATACCTACTAACAGGTACAAACTGCTCTAAAGCAGGTAAAAGACTGGAAAGTCAGGACGGTGCGGACACCGTGTTTTGCGCTTCTCGCAAGGTGACTGACGCTTTTGCGAGGTATGCGGAATATGCAAACGATTTTGTTATGCCCTTCGTTTGCGTCTCCAGAAAAAAAAATAAGATTATTTACAAATTTAGGCGCAATCACAAGCCAAGATTTACGATAACAGTGCGTTCGCTTCGGTGGTCCGTGTAGTGGTATTATACGCTGCTTTCTGCAACACCGCGTCATGACGAAGAGCTGGAACGGTCACGGTCTGTGCTGGGCTAGCGGTTGACAGAAACCCGCATCGCCCGCATCGGCACCGAGTGCACTTGGGCTGTTGATGCTCGAGCCTTTCATACGCGGCTTGTCGCCAGCTGATCCTGCTGCTCGACGGTGAGGAAGCGGCGAGTGTGACCTCTGAAGTAAATGTAAATCCTCGTTCATCCAGTTATCCAGTGTCAAAGTGTGGAAGATGTCCAACGTGTACTGAGGGCGGGAACTACGAGCGTTTTGCCTTGCTTTTATAACCGAAACCAGAGCAGCGAGATAATTGCCTTGCGTACTCCAAAATGACGCAAGCAATATGTTTCAACAGGTCGAGTACGTCACCGCGGATGTAGGCGAGACTGTGCACTGTTTAAACGCTTGCAGTATCCACGAGTGCTACCAGAAAAACGACGTCAACAGAGAAGGAGCTCGCGATTTTAGCATAATGCAGTGCCACGGGCTCGTGAATTTTCAATGTGGCTACATAAAAATATTAAAAAAAAAACAAAAAAAAAACGCATCAGCGCCACATTAATGATCACGAATAACACCGGTCACAAACTCCCAAGCCTCACCGCTTCGCTCGACACCAACACGACAGACGACAACAATCTGCATCAAAACGCCCCAAAAGTGAAGGCGTCTGCTCCCGTACGCGTACTACAACTAGCGGAATTGAAGTGTTGGGCGGATGTCCTTCACAATAATATATATAAAAAATGCCTTGCGCAAGTATAATTTCCATTGATTATTGAATACGTACTGATAAAATCCCAATCATTTGTTTTTCTATCTGATTCAAGCGAGTCGGACTGCTCATAACACTGGTCGACCATGAAAATAACAAAAATTTGAACTTTTTCATGGCCGGTTTAAGATTTATTGTTAGTACATCGTTGTTTTTCGCAAAGGACTAATTTTACAGATTTTGCCTCCATACTTTTTAAATGCAAACAGTTCTTACATACTGCTGTCCATTGTGCCGTGTTCTGTGTCTTCTTCTATAAATCGGTAACGGTCAGCGACCAAAGAGCTCACCCGTACATGTCAAGCATATATACGCCGCGGGGAGAGTCCGTTGTTAGTAGGAAGTGTCGGGCGTAGTGTCGGTGTTGTGTTTGTGTATGTGTCGCTGCTGTGTCCTACGTGGTGCTCGTCTTGTCTGTGAGGTATGTAGAGTAGCAGTCTACTCGTGATAGTTCCCAGCGTATTAACCCACTCCTGCTTTTTTTTTTCATTGGTTGCTAGAAATCGCACTAGGTGGCGCAAGTTACCGCCCGATTACAAGAGTTTGCTTGAGCTATTTATCCATGTAAATTCAATATTCGTTTTTTTTTTTTTTTTTTTTTGTCTAGCGGTTTTGTCGTAGCTGCCGACACCACCGACCGCCGACGATGCACGTACGTACAGAGCGCGACACTGTTATCGCGAACAAGCGATCGCCGGTTTTTCCAGTTTCTCTCTTTGTAACCAAGGGATGTCATCCAAGTTATTATTGCTACGGAAAGAGCTCATTTAGTTCTATAATGTAAGCGATAAAATTTCGTGCGCAATAATACTATTTAAAAGTAAAATGCGAAAATGCGCCGACGTCGTGTTCGCGCTAACAGTGTCGCGATGTGTACCTTTGCACGTAGCTACGTCCGCCGCTCGGAGACTGTTTACTGTGCATAAAAGACATCGAACGAGAACGAACGCGTCCTGTATGCTTTCAGTTCGGCTGAAAGGCGCGGCTGGCTGGGCTCGTCCCTCGCCTGTTCTCGGCTGCTGGCCTCCATGTTTCACAAGGTACACGTTGAACCGTGCTTCTCGGAAGGCAAACACGGTGTAGCGTGTTAACTTTACACAGCACCTCATGTGTAGACGAAAAACACAGATGGCTCCGTGTAAAACGAACACGTTTCGACGTGTCCGCTATGGTTCAACGGTTTACACGTCTGGGCGTGTTATTTTTGCTAACAGGGTAGAACATTGCCATGGCACAGGTCACCCAAAAGGAAGGGGGGTTGTTGTGAACTTACGTCGAATATGAGCTTAT
The DNA here is from genome assembly GCF_016920785.2 of Ixodes scapularis. Taxonomy (NCBI): domain Eukaryota; kingdom Metazoa; phylum Arthropoda; class Arachnida; order Ixodida; family Ixodidae; genus Ixodes; species Ixodes scapularis. Next base: position 3,688,022 of record NW_024609839.1, on the reverse strand, counting down.
TCAATGTCTTCCGCCGGAACGGGTGAGCTGTCGGCGTCGCCGATACAGTAAGGGGGGTCACATACGTAGCCAGTGAGGCAGCAGTGCTGATTGTCCGAGCAACAGACTGCATTCTTCAGGGGACAGCAGCCGGCATTGCACTGCGTTTCGGTGCCAGGGCATGCTCCGCCACCGGGGCGAAGTTGGCTCAGGGCTGTCGGGACAAGTTTTATTTCAGTATCAGCCACGTATCTTGGCTGCTGATACTAGACGCTGTTTGCTATATTGAACAAATTAAAAAATATCGCCTAAAACAGATATTAATGCCATGAACACTTGGGCATCGCAGTTCTTTGGGACAAAAATGTGCTTTTTGCCTGCGCATTTAGTGCCTTAAAATGCCCGAAGAAGCCAAGGTAGAACCAAAAGTGACCTTTTCGGCCCAGTCTGGGTTTTGCTCAAAATCGCCTATCAGGAGCCAGAGTTAGTTCTGGTTGTTGCAAAACGTGGGTCAAGTGAGGCGTTTGTTTCTCTAGCTTACTGCTTATGTATGCGAAAGCACATGGTGGGGTTTCCAATGAGCAGCGTTTTTATATAAGAATGCTATGCAATGTGACATGCGGCGAAGAGATTTGGAATGTATGGGGTGTTTGTGAGAGATCCGAACCCGGCTTTTCGCACCGCAAAAGAAACTGGACACCGCGGAGAGCTCGAACTCCGTCAGAACGTAGCCCCAACCTTTCGAGCAAGATGCCAAGGTTTCAGCACCAACCGTGATCTTACTCAGAAGTTATAAGTGATTTTTCTTTTAATTTTAATGGTAAAATGGGGCCCACTTTTGCCCGTTTTCGGTTACGGGGGCCATAGAGCTCCATGTATACGAGAGCTCCGTGGCGCTCGGTGGGAAACGCTGCGAGTCACGCTGGGGGCGAGGCTGGCGAAGGTTAGGTGGCGCTGCGTGTATCAACTAGTGATGACGTTTGGGGTGGAAAAGGTCTTGTCTTCTAGGTTGTATTGGTTAACACCCTCCCTCCCGATCATGGCGCTACACCATTATACACCGTTTCACGATAACTTGGCGAACTGTGGAAGCTGCGGCTTCCGCGGTCCAATAAGAGCGCCGGAGCAAGGCACGTCATAACACTCCATGGTCGAGGCCACGGGGGCCTCGTTACCGCCACGGCCATAGCGCCGTCCGCGACGAAAAGTAGTTCTAGGCTTCTTTTTTTTTAAACAGCAATGGAACTCGCGCGATTCCATCTCTAACTAAAAGATACGAAGAATAAAGAATAAACAATCACAAATTAATGTGTTTTAATTATACTTGAAGCAAAAAAGTGACGCCACATCTGTATCCACTCTCGATTTTTTTTTTTTCTACTTGTTGCGCCGTGGCCGTTGCTGACCGCAGCCATGCAATCGGCCGTTTCCACTCAAAACATCGCATTGCGCCCTGGCATTAGCACCTGACACCAATTCGCGGCTAAATTGAGCGTATGGTTGTCTCATGAACTGTTCCCGAAGTGCTCGCTATTCTAGCGGACGGAAATGTTGCTGCTGTGGACGTTCATCCGAAGTTAGTTGGTTTCGGAGCAGGCGACTCTTGGCTAGCAGACGACAGGCGGTTCCTCCGGGCCACGCGCCTCGCATTTGGTGTAGTGACACACATTCTCCCCTTTCGTCTAGTCACGTGCATCTCTCTAACGTTCTCATTGGACCGCAGAGCCGTAGCCTCCACAGTTTGAAAAGTTATCATGAAACAGAGTATTGTCACGCACGCTATGACGTTTGGGTGTGATTAAAACAAAAAAAAGGGGGGGATGTCTTAGTTGGAATGGTTTGTATACACCACTGACACCCTTTTCAAATGTAGATCTTAATAATTTTGAAAACACGTTCTGCGCTGACACCAGGGAGTTCGAGCAGATAGTTTCTATGCCTCCGATAACGATACCTGATAGCGATGCGAGGCATACTCAAAGAGTATCGTTATCAGAGGTATTGAAACGACATACTAAAATTCTTTATTGCCCTTCGCTGCTCAAGGTTCGGTATTAGTGGAGCTGTCAAAGTGCGACCTGAGATACGTATTGGGAATCTAAACTCGGCGTACGGCGTTTCTAGTTTTTAAAGAGATATCATGTGGCACGTACCGATAATGGCAAAGAGCACACCAGCTATAACTCTCCTCGGTGTCATGATCTGCAACATATGAAATATTTATGAGGTTGTGTCGAGCGACAATAGATTAACCTCAAGATATCTTACCACGTGCTCGCCTGGCGATAAAGCGAGTCCCGAAAGGGAGACAAAATACATAGGTGAAATATTTTTCTTCGTAGTATAAAACCTGTCTGCGTAACTTTTTTTTTTGTATTCCTTCATTTGTTAGGTTAACAAAGGTGTCTGCTTAGAACTTCACATTTTGGTTAAAAAAATAGGCAAGAGTTAAAAAAAAACACTGCTCCTCGTGCAGAAAAAAAAAATTAGCTCCAGCAATAATTTAATTTCAGAAGGACGAGAGTTCCTCGACAGTTTTCCTGGCGTTTCAACAAAAACAACACCAAACAGCGACGAATCATTAAATGACTCTCCGGCCTCCATTGAGCTGTCGACAGTTCAAGGGTATGTCGAGGATCTTACCGTCGCTCCCCAGCGAACGAGATATTGCTTAATAAGGAGGCTGAAGCAAAGATGCCTGAGAAGTAAGGCACGCCCTGCATTTATTGAGCTGTCAGTGACAACGGCCGCCTCGGTATTGCTATGCCCCTGTCATTTGAGTGAGTGAAAGTACCAACTTACTTTGGAAGATTTCGATTAAGTGCCTGCACAATATTTACCCCAGAAGACGCTCTTCTCGTCAGCTGGTAGCATGCAGTCGGGGCTCCGACCCTTTATAGTCTGTAGCAGCTTTACAACAGCAGGACAGCTCCCTGCTCGCCATGATTGGTGGTTTCCCCCTCCGCACTCTCCTTCTCTGCAAGGTTCGCTCTGCGAACCGTTCAATGCGATTCGAAAGGAAGAGGGTTTTGTCGGAGCATCTGTTCCGCTGTTGCTATAGCCTGCTACAGACTACAGCTCTCGTGGTTTTCAAAGCGAGCAATCAAACAAAAACGCGGTGATAAAAACTAAAGTGTAGGCATGACGAGAAAAATACGTTGATGAAATGCCTTTCCTACCTTGTGAAATCTATGAAAGTGGAATCTAACCATTAATTTTATTACTTTTTTATTTCTGCCTTTGATGATTCGTTGAGGTCTCAGAGGGTCCCACTAGCACGTGTATTGGACTGAAGCAGCCTCAGGAACAGCAGCATTCTTTTTTTTTTTTTTTAGTAAACTGAGATTTTTAATTTTGAAGATTTCAACGTACCTCAACAGGTACAGCCACATAACCGGTAAAGTAAGAGAAATCCTTCTTCACCGATGGTAGTAATTTTAACAAAAAATAAAAAAATACGACTGTTCAACGGTTGCTTTAAGAACGCTGTGTGAGACGGTTTTAACGTCGGAAACGTTTGCAGTTTGGACGCTATATATTGCCTGTCTTGGCAAGAAGAGAAAACACGCCACCTTGCCTTAATATCCCAATTTTACTTTGTATTTCCAAAGGAAAAAAAACAGACTATTTCTCGATCGGCGGCTGTCATCGCGGTCATGGGAACCACAATCTGACGTCATCAAGGGGTAGCTTAGTGAGCAGTGGAATGTTTTACTCAGTTGATGAATACGTTTTAAAGTATCTTTTAGCTTAATATTAAATGTGTTGAAAGCTTGTTACTATTGCCACCCAACACTTACTAAATTTCTATGGGCCTATTCACCCCAAATAAACAAGACCATCTCTCCTCTACTATCGGCCACTACCGGCGATGCTGGCCGGGTGCGGTGTGCTGTTGTGACCGAACCGTAGCTTGAAAAGTCAAGAATCGCAGAAAGCGTTGAAGACAAAACTCAATCGCAAACTTGATGTACCCTTAATGACGTCACGATGCAGGTTACGCGAGAGAGAAGGTATAAGAGTTCGGAATACCACAAAGATTATTGTGTTTCATTTTTTTTACCCAAAAACGTAACGCGCCAAAACAAAAATAGTTTCTTTCTTTAATGCTAGAAGTGAGAGACACTATTCCGCCCATACGCTAAAATATTTTACACGCTTTGGGGTGTAAAAACGCTGTTCCAGTGACTTTCCACCATTACTAAACCCTTTCAGTACCGTTACTGCACCATAATACGCCCTTTTCGATCATAGAATAGGGTTATGTTGCATTTAACACCCTTTATCTTAAACGGTGTAAAAAAAAAGGTTGCAAGAAGATATATGGTGAGGCGAACAACACTTTCGCCGCAATGACATCCGTTTTAGCGAGGTTGTTTTAGTGACGATCTCGACTAACGCAAGCCTCTACCAATGCTCTTTACTGAAGAAACATTTCTGAACTTAGATATATTATGCATTAAGCGAAATGTTGACGAAAACAAAAAAACCGAAGAAAAAACAAAGGCAACTCTGAATGTGTGTCTTTGAATAGTTGAGTATATATAAGGGGGTGAACCAGTCAGCAGGGTAATGGCTCCGCTTTCGTGCGTGATCTATTACGCCCGTACTTGCTGTTTCTCTGCGTGTGTGAGGACTGTATGTGGGGTTTGTTCTTTGCAAACTTGTTGCCCGCAAGAATATCCCTAGGATGCTGCTAACATCGCAAGCTATCCTCCCTATTCGTAGGGCGTACGCAAGCACCCTAACACTGTTCCGAAGACTTACACCAATGTTGTTTTGGTGTTAAACCAACACATGCAGTGTGTTACATCAATAGCCTAAGGGTGTTATGTATTTAGTGTGCAAATCCGAAAATCAACGCAGTGCCTTTCCAAACAGCCTTACGACTGACCCCGGGAATTAACAGGAGGGGTGTCATGAAGAGGTGCGTTGATTGGTTTGTTTCGTTATATTTGGCTTTTCGTTGAACCCTAATACGAATCCCCAAACCCCTGGTGCGCCGTACAATTAACGTGTAGAGTGCAAAGCCCTATCGAAAAATCTAATTGGTATGAGAAATTTCTGTGTCCAATAAACACATATGAATGATACAAGATATGTATGAACCATATGAGAATAGTACAGTATAAAAACCAGGGATGGGCAGTATTTCAAATACAAGTATTTGAAATACGTATTTCAAATGCTTTGTGTATTCTGCATTTGTATTTATTTACAAATTGGGTAATGTATTTGACGTCTGTATTTAAATACTAAAACGTGGGTATTTCAAATACAATTGTAATTAAATACAATTTTGTGGGCGAAAATACATCCCTCAAATTTATTGTCACTGTCCAGAGCAGTAAGAAAACTGCGCTCTGCACCGAATGCAGTCTCTCTCAATCAAGCACAAGCGTTTAGTGACTTTGTGATTACGGTGCTAGTCCAGGGCAAGAATAGTGACGAAATCGACGTTCACAGGCAGACTGGCTAAATAAGTGCCTGTGACAACTTCTAATGCTTTCCAGCCTGATTTCCATCCATATTTTTGGATGGAAACCTCAAAAGTTCACCAATTAACTTCGGTACATCAAGTCGCCTCGCCCTGTGTTCCACTATCTGCTACCACCCCCCTCCGAAAGCAGGCAAGTTCCCGATTCGGAAAGCAGTTGAAGAGTTGCGGCGGGGGCAACTCAAATTGCTCGAATCAGACAAGACCAGTGTTTTCGTGGTCGAATCAAAGAACCTATGAAGAGAAGGTCACGAATGCACTGGAAAAGAACTTTGATCAACTAAAGAAGAGGCCATCTGGATCTTTGCGCGCAGAGGGAAAAAGACTGTCGCACTTTGATGAATCTGCCCGCTCTCAAGAAAACACTCGGTTCACCTGCAAAACAGTATTTTTCCGTATTTTTCACAGCCAAGACGCATAAGGAAGGCGTGCCGCTCAGAAGCATCGTATCTGAAAGAGGCTGCTGGCAGAAACCCTTGGCCTTATTTCTACAAAAACATCTCTCCACGGTGACGCTCCTCCTGCGCTTTAGAATTTCAAACTCCACAGATCTTATCTCGCACCTTTCCCCCCTACACTCCACCACCCAGCCACTCTCCATGTTTTCTTTAGACATAGAAGAGCTTTACTACAGCCTAGACCCCCGTATTCTCTTGAATTCCGTGTCTGGATCCATGAACATGGTCTCTGTATATTTCAAAATACCTCAGGGATCACAGTTAAGGATTTCACAGATCTCCTTGCCTTATACCTTCAGCCAACTCTCGTTGAATACAACGGCAACATATTAAGACAAAAGAAGGGTGTTTGTATAGGCTCCTGCCTAGCCCCAATACTCAGTCAAGTCTTTCTCATGTACGTAGACCAATCAATTAAGTCCCGACTGGATGTTTTCGCCCCCGAATACCGAGTGTTTCGATACGTAGATGACTATCTTGTTATTCATCCGACCTCCATCTCCTCACGGGCCATTTGTGAAGCGTTCGATTCCTGCTCGTCGGGTCTTAGGTTTACAAGTGAAGAACCAACAGAAGAGGGACTCCAGTATCTGGATTTAAGGCTTTATCTTCATCCACAAGGCATATGCTGGAGTTTCCAGCAACGTTCAAAAAAAAAATATGAAAGCCGTTTACAATTCCCTGTAACGCCGGTTAGAGCGCAGCTCTTGAGGAGGAAGATGGATGCGTACTGAGGGATAGGTGACTCCTTGAGGTCACGTGACCAGGGGGTCACGTGACCTCAGGGGTCACGTGACCTCAGGGGGTCACGTGACCTCGCGGTTACGCCGACGGCGACGGCGACGCCGACGCCGACGCCGCTCAAGCCGGAAACGGGCCCCTAATGGCGTGTTCACACTGGAAGCGGATCCGCGTTCGCGAAGCGGATCTGCGCGTTCTCAACCGCAAAGCCGCTAGGATCGAGCGGTTGGAGCGGGTTTTGACCAACCGCTTCGGGACCGATTTCTCCCAACCGCTTTCACGAACCGCAAAGCGGCAACCAACCACAACGCGACGCTGACGTGACGTCAGTGACTTTCGAAACAAGATGGCACCTGTCGCTGGAGAGGCGTCCAAGGCGCTGTAGTCCTAGCTTTCGACAAATGAACGGAGAAACTTGATATTCACGTCCGTCATTTGAATACGATTTGAATCGTAATTTTAACGGGCTTCGCACCGGTGATTTGGTTCGGGTAAGAGTTTGTTCATTATTCCGAGTGCCACAGCCCAAGCTCGCTGCCTTGTTAATCTCTGCCAGTAGAACGTCGGAACCCGCCCCTGATCGACCGAAATGTCAGCCTTTCTACCCACTAAGATAGTCGCGTGAACTATTGAAAGCTTTCGACATCGTGCATGACCACCACGAAGACCGATAGAGACGTCGTGAACTCGATTGCGTAGCCAACGCACTACCGCGGAGGGGGCAGGGTACCTGCGCTAGCTCGACCTGTAGTGTTTACTACTAAGTAAATAAAGGGAACGTACTCAAGGAATAAATAAAATAAATAAAGGGAACGTACTCAAGAAATAAAGTGTACGTACCAGACAATGCAGAGGTAATCCATACGGCGTTTATTTGAGCTTAATGTCAAACAAACCCTAGACTCGATCGACGAGCAAGTGACGAGAGAAGAGTCCGCCACCAACGAAGCCCCGACCGGCTAGCACCGAACACATTTCCCCGCACCACGGTCCACCCCACCGCTCACAACTTCGAAAATGATAAGAGCGAACAACAAGTTCAAAAACGAGGGGGGAAAACTCGCCCTCTATCCCGAAAACAAGGTCAGCTATTCATGCGGGAAGGGTCCACTTCGAAGAAAAGATCGGGGGCATCCTGTTTTGAGTCAGCAAGGCGCGCCTAGCTGGGCTTTGCTTGTGGGCGAAGTCGAGGGAATCGCAGGCGAGTTTGGCGGATCCATGCTTTTTTCTTTTTTTTTTTTCGCTGCCTGAACTCGGAGTTGTAATGCGTGCGAACATCCCGGAGAAAAATATTCCGAGTGCCAAAATAGCAAAACTTTGGCTTTGGATCTTGAATTACAGTGGATTTTGGATTGTAAAACAGGGTTGCCAAACGCAAGTCTCAAAAGATCACGCGTGATCGCCGAGAAACCGCCAACCGCCTCTTGGTGAGTCTGAACGGGGTCGCTCGCGAACCGCATCCGCGACCGCTTCGCGAACGCGGATCCGCTTCCAGTGTGAATGCGCCATAAGAGCTGCGCTCTAAAAACCGGTCCTCCCTTTCTGCAGAAACCACTCTAAATTGGTAAAGCTTGGAATTATTGGAACCCTGTTTGCCTCTTCTTGTTCAAAATCCTGTCCCCATCTCTCATCAACAAGCGTCCAACGTCAGCATGACCGGCTTCTCCGAGCCGGGTATCCAGCAGACCTCCTCCGTACTACCATTCAGCATCTCATTACAGGGCCCAACCGCCGATCATCTAACAACAATGGACGCAGCCACACACGCCCGGCTTGTATTCCATATGTGCATAATACTTCCCACCGCCTGAAGAGTCTCGCTGCCCGCTTCGACACGAAGGTAGTATTCACATGTCGGATGAAGCTAAAACAAATGTGCCAAAGGGTAAATAAAGAAAGTCGTCCACCAGAATGCACCATCAAACACGTCAACAAATACGTCAAATGCCAAGAGAGGCCAATTTATTCTATTCCGCTCAGTTGTGGCCGTCAATACATTGGCCAGGCGGGACGATGCCTGAACGTTCGCCTTAGAGAACACTTTCTCGAAACCAACAAGGCGTCATCCGACTCCTACCATCCGATTGTTGTCCACGCCCGCACCTGCCAAGATTGCTCTTCTTGCTATGCAAACACTACTGAGCTAGGCTCACACAAAGACAAGTATGGGCGAGAGATCATCGAAGCCTTTAAGATCAAAACTGCCACAGACAATGTTTCCGAGCCCTCACTGTTGTTATCGACAGCAGAGATGGATTTCCTACCGCCGGAATTGTCATAGAAAAGATCTCCCGTTTTTTCTTCTTCCTTTTCAGGAAGTTAAAATTCCGCCATCTTTAACTTTTTCTTTATCGTTTTCTAGTACCTTCTAGTATTTTCGTCTTCACTTAATTTTCTCCGTATCCAAGGTGGTTCATCATAGTGTAATGGGCATCATTTAAATGTAGTTGCTCGTTTAAAGAACTGTGTGTGTCTGTCCCTCGTGTACTTTCTGTGTTTTTATTTTTTCAGTGTTAACTGTACTCTATCCAACGCGTTCTGCTATGCGTACATATAACAAGCTTGAGAGAAGTTTCTTATAAGTTTATTATATGATTCTTATATGCTCTTATATATCTTAGACATTTCTTGCATAGTTTTTATATGGTTCTTATATGTTCTTATATATCATATACAGTTCTTGCATAGCTGTTATATGGTGGTTATATGTTCTTATATCTCTTGTATGATTCATATGTATATTGGACACAAGATATTTGTTATAAAAATAGCTTTTTCACTAGGGAGAATATTTTTCAATCCTTGAAAAATACTCTTTACGCATCTGCTGGTAACAAAAAGGAGTGGGCAGGTCAGAGGTCTCTGGGGCGCAAGGAAGCGTGGTCGCCGCAGCATAAAGCACACGTCTTTTGTTTGACATTGTGAACATCACGCGACTAGTCTCAACCTGTCACGTGACAGGTCGTGCTTTCTTAGCTCATCGTACGCTTCTGACGCGCAACGGTCACAAGGTTGGTGCCACTAGGGCTCACACTTGGATACGTATCCAATAGGACCGAGCGACAGCGGATCCTCGTCGCCGCCGCTTGTCTCGTCGTTCGGAAAATCACTTGTATCCTGTTTACACTTTAGGGTAGACGAACTTCCCGTCAGTTGAGCAGCGGTATAAAAAAATGAAGCTGCTTCTTTTTTTCTTTTTTTTTTTTTAATCTGTAATTTTTTCGCGTCGAAAAAACGGTGCCGTTAGGCAGCAACATGTTACATGACGTACGATGTAGTTACCTCTAGGCGGCGTGTTCCAGGGAACTCTTGGCTCATTGCAGCTGTTTGAAACGATGTCATTGCCGTACTGTACACAGAACCCTGCCTCGTGCCTCTAGAAAACAACATGAAGAGTGAGCTTCAGCGGAAACTCTTTATTTTGTCTAAAGCGTCACACAGCTACTTCGATAACATCAAATAAAAGGTTGAAGAATGTTTGTCAAAAGACACGTGGTGCTAGTCTTATATGTTGCTGCGTTCCGCGGTGTTTTGAGAATGCGAATACTCAAAATGAGCTCGCTGACCGATCAGCGGCGTGACGGTGAACTCATATCTGTATTTCTCTTGAAACAGTGTTCTTTTTTTTACAGGAGAGCTGTTAAGGGCTAGTTTCCCCAGGGTCGTTTCCACCCCCCCCCCCCCCCCAAAAGAAATGTCGACACAAAACTCTGGACAGCTAGCGCCTTCTATCAGCAACGGCAGCAACCAGACAATCGGCTTGCCGGCCTCGCTTATAGATGGCGAACACCTTTCCAGCCTTTCCACTCTGGTTTTCACCAGAGTGGAGTGGCTGAATTTCTGTAAGCGTCGTCCTAGATGTCGTCCTCGAGGTCGTCCTAGAAGTCTTCCTTGAGGCCGTCCTAGACGTTGTCTTCGAAATCGTCCTAGGCATCCTCCTTGAGGTGTCTAGATGACGTCCCTGAGGTCGTCCTCTAGGCGTCGTCCTCGAGGTCGTCTTAGAAGTCGTACTTGAGGTCGTCTGACCATAGTACAGCTTCGCTGGTCTTCGTACTTCACCACAGTGGAAAGGCTGGAAGTGTTTTTTCTAATCGGAGCTATCCTGTGCTGCGACGCGTCGTAGCCTACTTGCTTGAAAAATGAATACATTATCATAGAATGTAATTTTATTGCGCGCACTTCTCTGTATACTTTAACTCACGGCTTTGACGCCTCGTCGCAGCGGTGGCGCTGCTGTCGGTACGGCTCATGCACAGACACTTCACTACACGCAAATCAGATTTCGGCGCAAGCGCAGTGCCCACAGCTGCTGTGGGAAAACGCGGGCGTGTTCGTGCTTAAAAAACCCTACGAAGTTTTTTTTTATTATTATTATTATTATATCATTTAGTCCACACTAAAAAAAAAGATTTTTTTAGTTCTGGAGTTAAGTTGGTGGCCATTGCGGACGCTGGAATATGAAAGCGGAACATTTTAATTAGCTCGGTGATTAAGTACACTATTTTATTGTACTCTTTCGAGTTCTTTGTTTTGGGAAACCCTTATATTATGATAATTAAATTAGGGTGGCGATGCGCTCTAGTTGTTTCATGCTTAGAAGATTCGACAGCGCACAAGAAACGCAGACGATGTAGAAGGCGTACACGGGACAAGCGCTTACTCTCATCTGAAGTTTTTATTAAAAAGAATCACCGAAGAAAACAACAGCATTCCACACCATCATGGCCAATTCACCACGTGTCCAGATAACATATCTCTTTGATATGTAGAAGCACCGACGTTTAGCCTTCACAGTGCTCAGTACCTTCTTTTTGATCATGTAGGCCATTAACAATTCCCTGGTCATCTGATCTCCCCGTTAGCGTACTTGGTCTCTGCGGTCGACAGCTGGGATCATTTGCCGCTCCTTTGTGCATACTGTGGATGCCAGCCAGACTTCCAGCACGTCATAATTTCTGGAAGAAGGGAGATCAAATGAATAGGGAAATTTTAGAGGCCTACGCGATCAAAAAAGAAGGCACTGGGCAATGTGTAAACCAAACACTGGTCTTTCAACATAGCAAAAAAGATCTGTTATCTCGACACGTGCTGAATTGGTCATGATGGTGTGGAATGCTGTTGTTTTCTTCGATGATTCCTTTTAATAAAAACTTCAGTTGAGAGTAAGCGCTTGTCCCGTGTACACCTTCTACTTCGTGTTCGCTTCTTGTGCGCTGTGTGTAATCTTCTAATAACAAATAAATACTTTAAATAATGTGTACGAGTGCTGGCCACCTTGTCAATATCCGAAGTTCGTGACTGTTGTGACGAACTCCCTCGTAGAGTGGAAGTTCATTGAGTAAAACGCGCCCCGGTGGGGAGGCTTGCGGGAACGAGTGATCCGAACGACGAATGACGCATTGAAAGGAGCAATTTGTGGCAGCAGCCTGCCGTTCGAGGCACTCTCAACCCTGCTGCCGGAACTTCAAGCCATACGCCGAGAAAACTGACGGAAAGGAGGAGACAAGAGCGCACGGGGACGTCAGATTGCAGAGCTCTGGTCGGAATGACTACGCTTAGGACTCGGTAAGATTAGGTCACCACTGCGCTCGACGAGCGCGTTAGAACGCGAAACGCCGGTGTCAGTCTTTCGGCTTTCGCCTTCGAACGCGTTCGACGAGTGCAGTGGAGACAAGCTTCGGGTCTACCCTCTAATCGTTCCAACCAGAGCTCGGCACTCTGACGTCACACCGCTGCGGTGGCGCTGCTGTCGGCGCATGGGCAGACGCTCCACATCACGCGAATTCGGTTCCTGCCATAGGAGGTGCCCTCCGACCATAGCAACAAGAGGGTAGTCATGCACTTTAATCCTGGCCGTGTAACGGGAGCCCACCTCCCGTTACAGTGCTGAGGGTGCAGCTGTAAACCGCCCTTTGGTGACGCTACAATTAGAGGAAGAGACAAAGATACAACGACGAAAGAAGTACTCAACACGTTTGACATTGTCACTCCGGGAGACTAGTGTGCGAGAGAAGCGTCAATAGCACTTTGGAAAACAATAAAATCGAATTTTTGCTTGCGAAAGTCAGAGGTGGCCACGTGGTGATGTGGCGGCTATGCGGGTGATAGGGCGAGGGGTTTGACTCGTGTGCGACTGAGGGTGCATGTTTGGTTTCTTCTTTTCATTTTCGTGCTTCCTGTTGCAAGTAATAAAAACTTCAGCTGCGAGTCTGCGTTCGTTTTGTTTGCGTATTTCTTCTGTTCCGTCAGTAGTTTCGGGCCTTTTTTTTACATTATTATTAACGTATACCAAATAGCCCTACTCAGCCACGTCACTTCAGTTGCTTTATAGACCGTTTTTGTATTACGGTTGCCACCTTAAAATATGACGTAAAGGGTTGAGCGACGGCAACTAAAGTAAATACCTAGTTTGATCATAACTGCAATAAAAGATATAGCCAAGAAAGAGGTAGAACTACTGGAAAAGAGCCCCTTGAATTCTATAGATGTTTTCTGTTTCCTCTCGTTCTCAATCACGTGGTTCCATATCTCGTATACGGGACGAAAAAGTAATAAAACATTTCAACGTGGAATAGGCGAGAAAATAGAGGTGAGCCGAAACAGCAATGTGTGACATTCACGCATTTCTCGTAAACACCTTCCAGCGTCGTGGAGAAATCAAAACGATGTTTTACCGCATACCAGAAGTGACGACATTCAAGGTGGCTGCGCCCTTGTGGAAAAGGTGCTTACTTTGTTTAGCTTAAGTCCAGGCGCAGCCGACGCTACGAGCTAATGGGACCAACCAAACAGTGCCAAAAGCGCAAGTCTCTGTACCTAATGTTTGTTTATGATTGGTTCAGAGATGATAGAACACGTTCAGAAAAAAAAACGACTACCATGATGGTGCCCTTTTCACGCTGTCTGGTTGGTCTCATGTGCTCTATAGCGTCCGCGCTGTCTGGACTTAAAGGGGTAGGGAAACGAAATTCCAGAGCTCATTTTCTAGCTTGAATGTATTGTATGTTCCACCCTAACCTCAAAAACACCAGTCTTCCGCTGAAAGGCACAAGAAAGCTAATTTTAAAGCTAAATAAACGATCTTGCAATGTGCACCTGGTGGATGCATGCGGAGCCTATATTTGGGAGGTAGTCTAGAAACGTTGTGGAATCTGCTACGTAATCGTGACGCAGCAGATTCTTTCGGAGCAGCGCCGCTCTTTGGCATTTCAACCTTTTCCCTCTTAGCTTTCCTCCTCAACTCACAAGTCGCGCATTGTACCAAACGGTCCAAGAAGACTGAAAGGAAGGACTCCCCTCTTTCTCAGACCCTCGTTTGTGCAACCGGAAACAGCCACTCTCCCCCTAGAAGATTAGCCCGTCGCTCAAACCTCGAGCAAAATTGCTTTCCCCACCTCGTTCAGCCCTAAGCTGACAGTGTTGTGGAAGCTACGTGCTCCTCGGGCCAGCCACACGCTCGTCACCGCACGGGCACTTCGAACGGCTCGGTTGTAACGCGCTGACGCTATTGACACCACCACAACGCTGACAACGCCACCAAGGACAAAGCTCATAACCGCACCTGCCTTGCTACTCCACGAAGGCGGGAAATCTTTTCCTTCTGTTTTTGTTTGCGCCGGACATCCCCATGACGCATCGCGCTCTCCGTTCGCTTCGAGTGCTTGCTCGAGCGCACCGTTTGGACCGACAAATATAGCCAGTCGTTCAAAATACAAACGTGCGATTATCAGTTACGGTTATTATCCGTCACGCTTTACTTATTTCCGAACGAAATCTGAATATTTCAATTTTTGTTTCCGTACCCTTTTGAGGTGAAACGAAGTATAGCATCTTCCAGTCGACGAATAAAGTGATGTGTGGTTCCTTCCCAACTCAGCTACATCAGAATTCAACATGGCAGCCACCACGAGAAACAAACGGTCTCTACCCAACGATTCGTTTACAATCCGCTCAATCAGGCCGGATGCCTATTGTCAACAGACAGCCGTTCACTCTCGTCTCCAGCCACGTACTCCACACATCCCGTATAGACCGTTTCTGGGTGACGGTTGCCATGCTGAAATAAAACGTGGTCGAATTGGCCTACAAAAACTACACTAAGCAGTTTCAGCGTAACTAGAATAAGAAAGTATCGCCATGAGAAAAGTAGAACTATTGGCACGAACCCCTTGATTGGTATAAGGTTTAAAAACGCAAAGAGACAGGGACAATAGGAAATAACACAAACGACAGGGACGAGGCGCGACTCTCAACTGATTTTATTGCAAGACCGTTCATCGCTTTTATAGACAACTCATCCACCGTTTACATTTCAAACAACGCCAACAGCCAATAAAACACCTTACAAACACCCATCGAGATAGGTCACTTCTTTATCTAGTAGGATAACAGATGGCGCACTGATGCACGTGTCATTCTTAGCAGTGAGAGAGTGCAGGCGAGCTGGTAATCAATCGTCATCTTGTAAACCCTGAGATGGGGAACGATAAAAAAACGAAAACTTCTTTTTAATAAAAAAGCCTCTATAGTCTCCCGCTCTGTTTTTTCTTTCGCTTTTTTCAAGAACATTGTTGACTCCACAATCGGCTCGCAACCACAACGCTTGCCATGCTCCGACAGATGACCCCCCGATTTGTTGCGTACAGATAGTTTGTGCTCTCTTGCCCTGTCATTGAAACAGCGTCCTGTTTGACCTATATAAACTTTCCCGAAACTAAGCGGTATTTCATAGATGACGTTAGTGACACAGTCTGTATATTGGCTTGCATGCTTCTTGGAGCACAAAACTTTCTTTTTTCTAGTCATCATCGGACAAATCTTAGCCAGTTTGCAGGACGCAGAAAAAACAATGTTAACATTGTATCTGCTGGCAATCTTTTTTATGTTGTGTGAAACTTTGTGCATGTGTGGAATGACATGCACACTTTTTTGTCTTTTTTTGTGATACTTCCATTCTTTTGGTTCTTTTGTTTGATTTTTTGAAGCAGGCTTTCACAGACACTAGCAATCAGCCATGAAGGGAACCCTGCATTCCGTAACCGTTTAATCTGTATATCAAAGCTAGTCGACTTTTGGTGATTACAACTTTTTGAAAAAGCTGCCTGGAGGCAGGTTATAGCGAATTCCTTCTTAATAATCTTAGACTGAGCACTGTCAAATGACACTAGGCTTTTCTTTGACCGCGGTTTATACATCCAACAAAAATGGTCTCCAGAAAAATGTATCGTAAGATCTAAGAATTGGATGCGCTTGTCATCTGGCATCTCCCAAGTGAAGTTCAGACCTCCTGATGCCTCTGTGAAGGCTCTGACAACTTTCACAACTTCATCCAAATTAGTAGCAGTATTTAAAATTACAAGGAAATTGTCAACATACGTAAACGCCTTTACTATATCTAATTGCGCGAGACCTTCAAAGATGCGTTTGTCCAACGATGCTAAAAAAATGTCACATAAAACAGGGGCAACGGACGAACCAATACAAACACCAGATTTTTGTATAAAAAACTGCCCACTGACGTTAACAGCAGTAGAACCCAGATAAAATTCTAAAAGCTCTAAAAAATGCTCACTACTGATACCTGCAGAATTCTGAAACACTACCGCCCCCGATTCAGTGATCCTGTTCCTCACAGCGCCCTTCGCGGTTGGCCGAATGCTGACTATGACGTCAACAAAGGATTTCTCATCGACGCAAACAAGAGGAATGTTAGAACTTTAGTTTCGGCGGTGTTGGCAGTGTTGCTTTGAG
Source organism: Ixodes scapularis (assembly GCF_016920785.2). NCBI lineage: Eukaryota > Metazoa > Arthropoda > Arachnida > Ixodida > Ixodidae > Ixodes > Ixodes scapularis. Next base: position 3,671,597 of record NW_024609839.1, on the reverse strand, counting down.
GACGCAATGATTTCAAGCTTCCACCATGCTAATTACAAGCACCATCGAACTTGTTGCTGGGAGGGTAATGACGTCGCGAGAGGGAAACAGGAGGGCGCCACCAAAACATCTCTCCGCCAATTGAGCAAAATTTCACGCATTAACTTTTAAGTAGTGAAAATAAACACATTGTTTTAATTCGAAAATTTCCGAGAATTATAGAAAACCACTAAATCAACTAATTTTAGAAATATGTAAGACAAATACAGCATTTTACGGTGATAAGAAAAATCTCTAAATTTGGAATTGTTTGTTGGTTTTGATTTCCTGTCAGATTGCGATTAATGTGCAGCATGTGAGCGAGTGTTGTGGTTTGGTACATTACCGAGCCTACCTCGTGTATAGACCAACCCTATTTTGTGACGTCACGCCATTATGGTGGCGCTGCTGTCGGCACTGAGCATGCGCACACGCCTCATTCAAAAATGTAATTTAATTTCACATTCGTATATTATTTATTTTTGTTCTTGAACAATATTCTCTACGTTCGTGTGGGTTCTAGGGCAGGCTAATGTAGTTATGTTTTAATTATTTTATTGGATAAATAAAGAGTAATTATTGCCAGGTGCTTACACTTTTTTATCGGATGTTTGCGTAACTGGCTGATAATGTTACACCACTCGCTAAGTGTTATAATACAAGTGGACAAGGATTTTTTTTATATTTTTGTTTTACGTTTTTCATAATTTTTACAAATTTCTTATTTGTTAATACAGAGTAAAATGAAAATTAATGAAAGTTCTGGTCGAAATTTTATTTTAATATTATACTACCAGTGCAAAATTTTCACGTTAATATAGGAAGGAAAAATAAGATACACGTGACAATATTTACTCGGTCATTAAATAATTAAGCCATGATTATATTAGCTTGTATTCGAGTATGTAGTTTTAGATTTCTTCGTGTGAATTAAAAACAATTTGTACCAATTCATGATGGTCGCCATAAGACCGGAGTCTTTTTTCCCCCGAGAACCGTAAACCATAGAGTTATTACAATAAACGCTAGAGGCTCAGCTGGCGCTAGTGTCTACGGGACTTCCAGTTGCGAATTGAAGGAAACAGCAAACAGTCTACGTTTCCAGTCTTCTGCGTATTCCTATGAGAAAACGTACGGGATATTTTTCTCTTCTCCAGGGAATATTAGAATTCAGCGTAGTTTCTTTACTCGTTACGGGTACTATGTAGCTTCCTTCACATTATAGAAGATTAATTTATTTAATTAATTGGTTTTTCTATTATTACTGAGCGATATTTAAGTCAGCAAAAATTTAGACTCAGGTCTACGTTGTACAGCATGATATGTCAAGCCAAACTATCAACTGAAGAAAAAAGAACAAATAAAAAGTGCATAGGGTTGATTCAAGCTGTAATCGCTTTGAGATAACGGACACGCAGCATGTTACTTATGCACAGTTTGTTACTAATCCAGTACGTGTTCTCCGTCCCATAACTCCATGCTTTGTTCTTGTTGTGTGTTTAGATTGTTTGATTTTGCCTATATTAGCATCCTTCTGGCATTTCATCAAGCTGATTCACTTTATGGGCTTCATAACATTGATTTTATGCGTAAATACGTGCCCTATAGTAGCAGTCTGGAACGTAAACGCGTATTATACATGTTGGGGTAGTTGAGCGCAGTGTTCACCACCATGAATTCTAAAGGAAAACGCTCTAACAGGCACATATTTTTGTACGTCCGATTGTAAAACGTTCCAATCTTTTTATTCTGTCACAGCACTAAGCAGACTCTGCTCTTATAATCGATCGCCAAGAAAAAACGCATCAGCGTTTTCCATGGGAATGCATTACCGGAAGGTAAGCTTAGACTGGTTGCTGTCTGCTTTAATATGCAATAGCACACTAGCGATACCTGAACCTATAGTGATCATTGTAATATCTCCATGTTGTAAACGAACGAAATAGCATACCAGATAAAATTGTCTCCTCGGCTGCAGCTTCCTCATTTTTTTTTTCGGTTCTGCAGAACTTTTTTTTTTTCGCTTACTGTCTATTTGTGGATTCGTTTGGTTGTGTGCTTGCCAATTTGCTGTTTTGTCGCAAATTTTATATTGTGTCATTATTTTTATACCTGATATCATTTGAACTGTTTTCGAATCGTACGCATATTTTCGATGTGTGTTTTATATTTTATTCGCCTTTTGGTATTGTCTTCGCCCTACAATAATGCCCGGGTAAGGGCGATGTAGATAACAGAATAAATCAATCAATCGCCGATCTTTGCAACCAATTAACCTAATTTAAGCAACGTCATGTTACGTCGGGAGGAAACGTTTCTGATTTCATGGAACAACTCGCAGCAGAAACGGACTCGCTGGAAAATATTATCACATGTGAGGAGGCGGACATTTTATAGTACGACGTGAAACAAAGCTACAATCGATGCTGTGAAAAAGTCCCGCATCGCCGACAATTAAAATGGCCAGACAAGGAACTGTGAACGAGACAAAAGAGGAAAAGGGCGGCGCTGCTGAAGGGCTGTGCCGGAGCTGCAGCATTGTTTCTAACGAGAAAACATTTTATGTATCATGCGCAACACCCTTCCTCCCACACACACACAGATTTCTGATTTTTGTAACCCTGAAAACAAATTATGAGCAGAAATGAGCTGTTCTACGCCCAGATGTAGCGCCAGGGGTATGAACTGGTTCGAGCGAGATGCCAGCGTTTCAGAACAAAAGTTACGTTGCTAACAAAACCCAGCGCAAAAAAAAAAAAAAAAGCGACGAAGGACAGGTAAAATTAGGGGACGCCTGTCGTGTCCATCTGTTGGTTCGGACCGCTAGGGTTACATGCGAGCGGAGAATGAGTGTTCAGCCACGTGTTGTTTAACAACCACTCCTCGTAAGTGGTGCAGCGAGGACCAAGTTGTTCCTTTACAGCGCAGACACATACGGCTCTGGAAACCGCTTCCTAAATACAACGTTATTTGTGCAATTTGGAACTATGCTAGTTCGGTTTCGACTAAAGCGCAGACCGCATGGCGCGTTTTTGCTCGCGACCAACGAGGTAGAGGGGCTTAGAGTGATAAACCGGAAGTTCGGAAGTGGCACCCCCCCCCGGTTGCCGCCATATTTTACGCAAATGTGACCACTCGTCACGTGACCTCCCAAGAGCCGTGACGTCACAGGTAAGATGGCAGCGCCCAGAGCTGGCGGATGCGAGTTTGTTCGGTGCGCGGTAGCCGTGATGTGCAGCTGCTTTCCGACGACTTCGGGCTTCTTCGTGCTCGCTGACGCAGGTATAATGTGAAAATATGAAGGAATGAGACTTTATACCGTTTTTGCGCAAGATCGCTCTGGATCATATCGATATTAACGCCTGTGAGACAGCATCAGCTCTGCATCGCCGTACCGGTGCTCGGATTCCGGGATGTGTCCGAGGATCGATAGAACTTTGAGTGCTTTTAACATAAAATTTTCGCATTCTCTTAGCTTTGTTTGAACGTTGAAATATCTGAGAATCTACGCGAAATGTATACGTCGCGTTAGGGCCTAAGGGAAGTTGTTTCAGCCCTCCGTCACCGAACAACCATAGCAACTTTTAGCGAGGAAGCTCCTGCGATTTTAACATTTTGTGCTAATCCACGATTCTACATTCGATCGCTTTTCTTCCTTTTTTCTTTTGTGTGTGAGTGCGACGTGCACCCTTATTTTCAGCTACGAGGTTGGCGTTTTATTAAGTATGGGGAAGAATAAATCGTTGCAGGCACCTGCTTCAAAGCAATTCGACTTGCTATAAGAACAACTGTTTTGGTGCATGCATTAACTGCGCATTTTTTTCTGTTTTGTAGGATTTATTGCAGCTATACCCTTTTCCATCAAGAGTCCATTGTATTAGTCGGTCAATTATTTAATTGTTCTAATTTCCTGGATAAGATGATTCATATTTGTGTTCATCCCTTGCCTGGAGAGCAGTCTTGTTGAAAAATGTTGACTACCATTCCTTTCGGTCTCTTCAATAGACTCTTTTTAAAAGTGTGGGCTGTCTATACTTCGCATCACCGTAACTTGGAAAAGGCCAACCGCCACAGTCCCCTCGAGCCAATCAGAGAGACGGAGCGAAGGTGTGTGACAAATCTGTGCAGACGAGCACTCTGGTGATATGCTGTCATGTGCCTCTCTCCAATGTGTGTATTGACTCACCGAGACTGTAGCCTTTGCCGTCTGCCAAATTCTGATGAAACAAATTACAGCAGCTACTACTGTAATTACCCCAGGCTTTCAGAGTTTGGGCATTTGTTCGACAAGAATGTTATGTCCGCCATCCCTGTGAATTCGGCTCAGCACCTATTGGACTCGAATGCTGCATTAGCGTTCGACGTGAACTGGGGCCCATTCGTGTGCTTTACGCCGAAAAACATGGTGACGGTTGTGTTGCTTGATAAGGTTCTGCAAAGGGTCTAGTGTGTCATACATATAGGAAGTGTCATGCTATATAACAATGCATCAACACATACTATTAAACTATATGCTCAGAGGTGTGTTTGTTTTTCCAATTAACAAGTTACAGCAGTGTGCTTTAATGCTATTATCATGTGTGTAGTTTTAAGTATCCTCTCTGCAATGCCTACGAAGGCCCCTGGAAGGAATAAATTAATAAATAACATTTTCACATCACTGGAGTTGGTTTTCGGATGCACCACATGTTCAGGAAAGGTTGAACGAGTGCAGCCCCTTGCTAGAAGTCTGCGAGTCTGGTATGACCCCTTAATTAATATTGAAGGGTCAGAGAAGCGAGTGTCCTCGTAAGGTCCAGAGCGTGCAGTGGACACAATTCTCGGTGTGTAGACTCTCAAGGCATGAAGGCAAGGGGAAATATGTTTATCGGGTTAGTGTATCAAATATGTTTATTTCCACTTGATTACATAATTATTGATTCTTAGTAAATGGTTCCATAACGAGTTCTTTCTGCGACAGTCTCGTGTCAGGCGTTCAGTCGTAGTACCTGTGGACCTTGTTGTCGGATAACGCTCCTGGCACGTCGGTGTTCAGTTTGGTCGAGTGGCAACTTTGACCGACTGATGCTGTCTTGTAATCATACGTCATGTGCGGCCACTGACGTCTGATGCACTAAAGCTGCAGGGCTGGCTTCTAATCCGAAAATTTTCCTGGTAGTTTTCGGCATCAATGTAGCAAGCTCGGGCATGTATTGCTTACGTGGCTGTGCCTTTTGCTGTACCGTTGACTTGAAAGCTGGCAACAATTTTTGTTTGCTATCCAAGTCTGGTGATGCTTGCAGTTCACTTTTGAGAGCAACCAACCATTCTATTCCTTCAAGTCACTCAGGGGCATTCTCCCTCAAAGTTGGAAATTGTGTACTTCGTGGAGTGGACACAGAAAATTGGTGTCAGCAAATTTTTAGGTATTGTCCTTGGACGACAACCGACACCAAATCCACTGTCACTGCATCGCCGTTCACCTGCTTTGTCGTGCTTACCTCTTGTTGAGGTGATGGACATGAGGAGCTTTGGGGTAATCAGGGATTCAGAATCTTCGTTTCAGCACCTTCGGCATCAGGGACAAAAGGTCGCCGAAGGTAATCCTTAATCTCCCGTGGTCGCTCCTCGAGACGTAATCGAGGGTCGTTTGGCACGAACCCTCGCCGACCAATTCATTGGTACGGGCTACTTTGGTAGACATGGTCGGCTTCACGCAGTGGTAGCAAAGTGGTTTTCGGTCGCACATTCGCATCACCTACGTTTTCCTCGGTGTACTTTGTTGAGCACAGACCTACACACGATGCCGGGAATGCTTCGGCGTTAGAGTGTCTCATTGAATTGGCATTGAATACAAAGGGGCAGCCGGTGGCGGTCGTCGTGCCATTGTGGCGTAAGTTGCCCTTGGTTTGTCAAGTGCCGCTTCGCTCGCAGAAGTCTCGGTTGAAATACCTGTCAAACTTGTTCCGAAACAGTCTCGGCAATCAAAATAAAAGCCGGGCAACTGATGGCAGGAAGTAGCTTCCTGATCTCCTCCCAGACAACGTCGTGGATGCCTGGGAGGCTGGCGTCGAAGTAGTAGCTGGACAACTCGAGTGTCGAGACGCCGGGAAGTTGTTCATAGTGGCAGGCTCGGGCATGCAGTGCACATTCCATGTTGGAAGCCTCAGTGATATGAACACTTCGACTGTTGTTGGGGGGTTGCGGACAAGGCTGCCAAAGGTGTTGTCCCTCACGTGAGGGGCATGGGATTCTTAGGTTCTTGTCTTCTGCAGCGTCAAGGTCGGCGTGGGCGTGGGCGTGGGCGCTCGATCAAGCGCAAAACATCCTCCACGAGTGCGGTGGCGCTCTCATTGGGACAGTGCCCTGGACAGAATCAAGAATGCGGCTCTCTCTCGTTGATGTTGGCTGACGAATGCGCGCTTCAGCTCGATCTTGCAAACTTCCCATGACGTTAAGGAGGATCCATGGTTCTCAGACCAGCGCCGGCAGTTTCCTCCACGAGAAGTATAGGTTCTGCAGGAGCTGGTTGTCTGTCCACCCAATGTGACGGGCGACACTGTCATATTGTTCAATCCAGTCCTTGACGTCTTCATACAGCTTGCGTGAAAAAGCGTCGGAGTGGGATTTGCGACGGGCATGCAAACAATGGTGGGAGGGGACACGGTTTGCTGCTACAGGCTTGTCATTGTTGGCTTAGTCAGCTTCGGATTTTCTGACAGGAGACCGAATTCCGGTGGTTTTTCCTGGTAGCAGCAACTGGCTCGGATTTCAGGTGCTTCGTGGTGTATTTCCGAGGTTACTCCTTGTGGTACTCGGTCGTCTTGCGGTTGTTCTGCCAGGCTCGGGTCAGGACTTTGCTTATGGCTCGACAGGGGCATAAGACGCAGGATAGTCCGCCAGCCGTGTCCCATTATCGGGTAACTCGGCTGAAGAGCCGCCGGGTTCACACAGAGTGAAGGGCTATGGGTAAAGTGCCCAGCACCTCCACCTGAACATACGATTAGAGCTGAGCATGACCTGCAGTGTCCCAAAATAGTGAATATTGATAGAAGAGAGTACTGGAACAAGGATCCGTGACAGTATAACAAAACTCGCAGAAGAGAATCTATCCTGAACACTGAAGAAGCTGCATTGCTTTAGTGGCATTTTGTCCGAATAAATCCTCTCCTTCGGGGTTTGGCGACTGCCGTGGACGTACTGAACTGAAATGGATGTGGGACCACTTTTCTGGCAATGAGCCATTGCAGACTGTTGCCACAAAGCGGCGTGAGTTGGGTACGTAACACGCTCGATGAAATGTCCGGACAGCTTGTAATTCGCGTAACGAGTGTGGATGAACGTTTGTGTTGACGAAACGTGCGACAGACCAGCGGGATCAATACCAACTGCAACACCTGTGCTCTGTGAAAGTGCACGTCTACGCCGGAACAATTTCGGAAGCAGCACAGCATCACCTAAAGAATGGCACAGGAACTACCAGCTTGAAGGCAGCTCTTCGGTGCGCCGCACACCTGTGCTCCGTGAAAGTGCACTTCTACGCCGGAACAATTTGTAAGCAGCACAGCATCATTCAGCACGGCACGGGAACTACCAGCTTCAAGGCAGCCTTCCGGTGCGCCGCACAACCGAAGTGAGCCCTCGGTCATTTGACCGAAGCTGCACCGCGATTGCACACCGCCAAGCACGACTCATGCAATTTCCGTCGTTAAACTGTGTATCCAAATATATTGCCCACGCTTCACTGCAAACCTCGAAGATTCCGATGGTCAATGAGAGCACAGAAACGTCGCCTTAAATTTTATCCTAGCGGTATCCGAATCAATCCGAGGTCCGAGCAACGTAGGTCAGATTGTCTCTTCCGTGGCAATATCCCGGTCGGTCACCAGCGAAATGCAGACGGTCACCAGCGAAATGCACACCGTTTCTCCGTATTTTCACGTTATACCTACGTCAAACACCACGCTGAACTCTGAACTCGCTTTCGACCGGCCTCATATGACGGCTTCCGCGTCTGAAATCAACTCGCCGAGACGAACGACAACCAAAAAAGCATCCGACAAGCTCCGGCCCAGCTGGGGCCAGCCGCTGCAAGGGCGCTGCCATCTTTCCTGCGACGTCACGTATTTGGTTTGGTCATGTGACGTGTGGTCAAATTTGCGTACAATGGCAGCCGCCTTATGGGGGTCACTTTCGAGTGCAGACCGGAACCCCGGTTTATCGCTCTAAGCCCCTCTACCTCGTTGCTCGCGACTCAGGCGCGTCAGTGTAAAACTGACGTCATTTCCTGCGCGCGGGCGCGCGTTTTCGCGGGAGCGTTGGTTTCCAGCCGACCCAGAACAAGACACGCGTGCCGAGGCGTCGAAGCGGGTCTCGCCCAATGAGGGTCGGTCGAACTATCACGTGATCCTGCACAGTACGCTCTTTCGTATTCAGCCCATTTCGAAGTGTTCAAAAGCATTTTTATTTCCCATATAAAATTAAAAGGTGTGTCTTTTGACACACAAACCAGTTTTATTTACTTATTTGTTCCTTTAGTTCTCATTTTTAATATTTGCGTCAAGATTTACATCGCGTGTTGAGAATTCTGTTATCTGGCAACGCTGATAACGCGCGGCCGGCGGTGCTTGGTGCCGCGCCAGCTTCCGCGCGAGCGTTCATAGCGCGTCGCGTTTTCGCGTGCAGAAAAACGCGCCATGTGGTCCGCGCTTTAGTCGGCGCTAATGGTGCGCAGTTGGTGAATTTAAGCCGCTCACACACTGCTCGTACGTCATAGAAACGACACGGGCTGCAGTCATGATTTCACTGCTTTCACGCCTCAATCAGGTTTCAAGCGTGTGTGCTTCGTGCATATGTATGCTTTTAACATGTCTAAAATGGGTTTTGATATGACCAGTGTGACGGGACCCTCATCTTCAAGGAAGGCCTCAGACAGTGTTTGCAGCGTCTCTTTTGTAAAATGCATAAGCAGTGGGACCGCCGCTTTAGCGTTGGACGTTGGCGGTAGCCGGGAGAGCCAAGACAATTCATGCTGTTTTCTCTAGCAGTGATATTTTATTTCCAAAGCTTGCAGAAAAAAAGTCAAAAAGCGAGAAATTAACGGAGCATATCGTAAATGGCAACTTCCGCTCAATTTAGTGCTTTTTTTTTTTTTTGCACCGAAGCAGAAATTAGAAATTAGATACGTTTGGATCTAAAAGCGCCCGTGCAGAAACCATAGTCGTAGTCCTTGATCTTCATCTCCACACTGTCGTAGGGATAATAGTAGGATTCTTCTTGGCCTTTGATGTGCCAGGTAACACCGAGGGCCTTTGTTGGCGAAGTGTAGGTGAATTTACGTCCGTTAAGATTTGCCTCGTTGCAATCCTTGAACCACCAGCCACCACTTAGTCTTGCGGAGCATCTGTCTCCGTCGGGTGGCTGCGTCATGCTCTTCTTGACGGTGAACTTCTGTCCGTTGTGGTAGGACAACGCGTCGTAATCTGTGCATGCCAAAACACCAGTGTCAGCCAAGCGAGGGTGTTGACGGCTCTTGCATTATGATATTCTAACAAGCAGCAAATATAAAATATTATGTTCTGTGATATAATATGTTCTGTTATAGGCAAACATCTAGAATCATTTTACTGCGTCAGTGAACACAAAATGATTTTCGTTACTTCCAAACTGATTTGCATACAAATTGTTTAGACGCATTGATTGACACAACTGAACTAGTAACTTAAATTACAAATCACAGTACTTTTTTTCTGAAGTTAATGCATTTTAAAATCTGGTCCGAAAGGCTCCATGGTAACATTGACAACACTGAAAACGCGACGCCAAAAACGTGACGCTAAGTGGAGCAAGCTACCGCCCGCTACAAAGGTACGGCCGTTATCATTCTTCAATCCATTTATTGATTCCTATATAGGATTACTATATGGGGACAGCACAGTTTGTACTTGTTTGGTGGCGTGCAATAAATTCTAAGCTAGCTCACGCCAAAAAAAAAAAAAAAAACGCTTAAAGTACAGTGTCGTTTTAAACTGTCTGCTCGACTTCCAAGTTATACAGCGTGTGACATCACACTGCTGGAGAACGCGGGAAAATTTGAATGTTGATTTTGGCAGAACCTTCATTTGCTGCTTTCTCAATTGCTAATCTGAATGGAGAGATAATAAATAGCAAGTTGGGAAGACTAAAGCCTGGGTTTTCCGAAAATGCATTTAGTCTGACTAGTTCGACAACCCACTTAAAGTGTCAATAATTAATGTCCGGAATCGTGCTGGGGCTTCAGCTGTACCAGTCACTACGGATGTATGCAGTTGAACTGAATGGTAAACAAAACCTGGTAAGAAACAGCAGTCAAAAGTTAACATGATAGCAAAGGGCCAAACCGCGGCTCTCGAGCCGCGTGCGGCTGTTCACGGGTCCAAGTGCGGCTCACGGCTCCTTGGTAAGTCTGCCCCCTTTCTCCTCCCGTGTCACCAAGACAAAACAATATTCTACAATAAAAAAAAAATAAAAAAGCTCATAGTCTTGGCAGTCTTGTACTAGACAACGTACATAAAACCATATTGCTTTTCGGCATAAAGATGCCCCATACATGGGTAAATTACTCTCAAAATGTAATTTAATTACATTTACAATTACTTTGTTTTAAAAGTAGTTTAATTACAATTACAATTACTAGTAAGTGAAAGTAATTCATTACGACTACAAATTACTTTTAAAATGTAATACAATTACTTATCTATGCGAGCGATTCGACTTGGGCCATATGACTTTAAGCGAGTAGTTAAGAATGCAACGCATTTGTTCTTTGCTTGCCCCACTTAGGAGGAGGCTTAGGCATCGCTGTGTAAATGTCATGTATTGTACGTTACTCGTGTGAATTATGTTAAATTATTAATACTACTGGACAGTCTGGGGCAATGAAGTCTTACATTCTTTTATTTTCAAGAAATAATATTAAATTAGCTCATATGCTCGAAGGAGCCAGATCGGTAAAGTAAAATCAGGTTGACACAATTTCGCTAGCCAGGCAAATAAATATACGACAATTAGTCTTCTCAGAATATTTTAATAGTGTTATTATAATCCACACGTGCTAATAGGAACGCATTTACACACAGACGTTTTATGGTATTGTCCTGTCATGTACCTAAATATGCTATGTGCCTTATATATATGTGTGTATATGCGCGTCTGTATGATGCGTATGTATGTATGTGTGTGTATGTATGCGTGTATATACATGTATGTATATACATATGTATATGTGTATGTGTATATATGTATATGATTTTTTTGTTATCTTTAACAGCGTGTTTAACTTATGCTGTTCTTCTGGTTCTTTTTTATTTATTTATTTATTTGCTTAATGTTAAAAGCTGAAAACTTAATGTTATTACTTCATGTGTAGTATGTCGCCGTGTGCCAATTGTAAGGCTGCAGAGGCCTTGTCAAGTCAAACTTTTGACTTTTTGCCCCTGCAGCCTACATCAGTTTCTGATGTGAAATAAAGGATTGATTGATTCATTGATTCATTGATTTATTTACATTGAGTTGGAACTATGATGGTTCAGAATTATGTAAGAACCGAATCGGGGCTCCTGAATCAATGGTGACAATATTCCCAGGTGAGAAGTCAGTCTCCAAAACGCTGAATCCAATATGATACGAAGTAAAGCCAACAGAAAATAAACTTGGAACTGCGAGTGTGTCACCGAGAGCTAGGCCGCTGGTGCGGGCACTGAGGCTTTCAGAGGCATTCCGCCAGAGCCGCAGTCTTGCAAAAGTAATTTGTAATTGTGCCCGAAATTTTGCACTTACTGAAGCTAGAAAGTAATTAAATTACTATTACAATTCCTTATAGCCCAAAGTAATTAAACGCAATTACAAATTTAGAAGAAAGTAATTAAATTACATTAATTCAATTAGTGTACTTGAATTACTACTTCCTTTTGTCCTGCGGCTCTCAGAACGTTTATAGTTTTGTTTGCATCTCTAACCCCATGTCACTCTGGCCACCCCTGTTATAGCACATCATTTTTACCATCTCATAAAAGGTGGATCATGCCGGCCTGTTTCGCGGAACATGAGCCGAATTGTTCGTGCGAAACTACACGTCACACAGAAGATTTTAATTTCGTTCTAGTTTCTTAAAAGGGTACATTCAGAACAATCATTACCGTCTGCGATAACGAAGTTCTGAATTAGGTTTGGGAATTTGAATTTCTAAATTAACAAATTTAAACGATGTTTCAGCTAGAAAATAGCTAACAACCGTCTAGAATCACAAAATCAGCGCACGTAGAAAGACAGAAAGCACCCCAAGCATTTACAGCCTTTCAAAAACAGTTTGGGCTTGTTTTCAATTTTCGGTTTTCTATCGGCAGAGCCGCAGAGGTCCTGCTCCCTGCTGACAAAGCGCTCAATAACACGCGCCATTCCACATTCTTCGCATTTGTTGCGAAAGGCACTGCGGCAGAACCGATACCTACCTTGATGAGGACCCTCGTAGTCGGCAACGGTCAGCTTGTAACCCTCCTGTTTGGAGCCGACGACGAATTTGTGATAGAGCAATACTGTCGGTTCCCTTTGTCCTATTTTTGTCAGTTCGATTCTGAGAGCTTGTTGGTTGTTCGGAAAACTCGTAAGTGCATGAAGATTATCAAGACCTTTGACGGAAGGAAAAAAATGCGCTTAGAAATAAACACGAACACCCTCTCCAAATGGTAAGACTGACTCATAAACCCTCCATGACGTGAGGTCTCACTCCTAACATGAGCTGCAGGAATGTGCATGGCGCTGACTAAAACCATAGATCAAACCAAGCTAACGATAGTAAATTGAAACAAGAAACACCTACAAGAGTAGCGACTCACATTTTTCGTTTCACGATGCTATATAATCATATGCTTCAATAGCAGAAAAATATGCATTGAATTATATAAAGATAATTGTTGGTATTCATTAGCAAGCTAAAATGCTGGCAGAATAAACTTATTTGTGAGAGCTTGTTTTGAATGGTGAGTATCAATGTTAGTTGCAAAGCAAATAAACACAGATAGGCTACGTCACCCGAGGGTATCTTTATTGACTGGTTTTGTTTTACATGTGAACCAAAATTAATATTAATACTACTGGTGATTTCTGTTTAACGCAATATTCTTGTTTCTTTTTGTTGGTTTGGGGGAGATTCTCAAAGGAGAGTTAACGTGGCTGACAGATGTGATGTGGGCCACGGGGCATTTAGCCCACTAAAGTCCGCGGGAAAGTTTACCCCGTGACGTGACGCGAAGGTGTCACGTTACACCCACGACTCCAACTGTCTATATGTGGCGCCACTCGTTTATCAAAATGGCGGTAATAGTGAGGATCGGAGATACGTGATGGTATACCATTTTCTAGGCCTGTCTCGTGGTGTGCTGACATTACTGAGCGACACGAATTATTCCCGCTTTGGCGAGGAAGCTGGAGTAGTGCGCAGGCAGGTCGCATTTTTCTCCCGAAAGCAACAAATATGCGTAGCGTAATATTGACTCCACGGTACAGTTTTTTTTTCTTAGGGGCGAAGCTCCTTAGGGTCTAGCCTTGTCCGGCGTCCGTGCTCACATCAATTGCACTGCCTCCGAAATCGGCCCATATAAAAAAAAAAAAAAGTACGTTTGTTTAGGGGCTCGAATTGGGAACCGCTTGCTTACGAGGCAGACGTCTTAACCACTACGCTACACTTTTTTTTTCTTTATTGCACACTACGCTACACTTCAACGTTGCATGTAGTCGCTCAACGTCTATACAGGAGATGGCGCTGCGGTCAAATGCTCAACTGCGTATATAACCACGATCCATACAACACATTCTCTTTCTGACATGGACCGTTGACTTAAGCGGTGGAGATGCGTTCCCCCCGCTTCTAGCGGATCCAAGCTGATCCGCTAGAAGAACCACTGGCTCTGCATTTCACCCACCATTAAGCAGTAATAATGAAGTTGAAACGCAATCCGGAACTCCGCACCACCTATGAACAATAAAATCAGTATCATCAGCACCACCACAGCTTCGCCGCAATGAACATCATTCACCACGTGGAGATGCGGCCCCATTTTTTTTAAACATAAAGTCACGAGCAAAACAGAAACCAAATGTATAAAGCAGGCGAGCTCCTTAACGTTCCACAGGATTCTAAACCGGCGAGGAACGGACGACAAAGGGAAAAACACACACATTTTCCACCTCATCACTTTGCTTCACTCATAAAGATTGAGACGTGTGTGTTTGCGCCCTTGTCGTCCGTTAGTTTCTGGTTTAGTATGGTGTGTACCAAAAATACTGTTTTGAAGTCAACGCCTCGGTATAGACGTTAATGTCGGTTTCACACCTACCGACAAATGTGTCTCAGAACGTAGTTAGTGAGTTAAATAATATTTTGAGGCACTTAAAGATGTGATCTTAAAAGTCATTCCACTTTAGATGTGTTAAACGGGTAGATCATTCTTTAAATCGAACACTCGTATGTTACACATCGAGTTTTGCGATTTTTAGAGATCCATCCCTACCGAAAAACCCAGTATAACGTTTCTCTATCTGGATTATAAAACTAGACATCTACATGGATTCTATCTGGATTTCATGTTTGCAGAAGTTATTCACTTGGCATCACGCTGCTGTTACCTGATGACGTATTTTATGATCATCCTTCGGGCACAGCACAACGCCGCCGACGCCGCTTGTTTCTTAAGTATTGTGAAAAGTGAAGTCGTCCTAGAGGTATAGGACGACTTCTAGGATGACCGCAAGGATGACGCCAAGGCAATGGGACAAGTAATATCGCTCGATGAGCGGAGCGAGCCGCTCAATCGTATATACATTTATCGGTTTATACGACGCTTTTTCGCTCATCGGGACAAGTAAGCCTTTCGCCTAAAAACATGTTTTACGAATGCTGTCTAAAATATTATTAAAGTGTTGTTTACGAAGCGTCTAAATCTCAATCTTGTGCTCTTGGAAAAGTCCGACCATAGCTTTATGCAAGACACATTGAAGTGGTCACCGACCACCACTCTTTGTGCTGGCTTGCTTCCCTTAAGGACCTAACCGGACTCCTCGGTCGGTGGGCGCTAAAACTGCAGGAGTATGATTTTAATATTGCCGCGCGCAAGGCTGAGAAAGCAACGCTCGGTCACGGTCCTCCAGAAAGTTCCCGTTTATTCATGTACCGCACGTAACTTCTATCATTTATCCCTGCTTTTGTTTTCTAGAAAGTGCGTGTTCATTCTCGCCCCGATCACGCGACGCTCGAACCGCTTTCGCCGAATCTTCGAGATAGCGGCGCACTCTAGATAAGAGGCCGCCCGCGACCTTGTCGAGTCAGTCTCGCCCCAGCGCTCGATTCTGCTGACACGCCGACTTCGACGCCCGCGACGCTCTGCTTTCTTCTGTTTCCTTCTTTATTTTTGGCACAAGTTCGCCACATTAAACGTTTATTTATTTCTGTTTATTTCTTGTTTATTGGTCACGACTCACCACCCGTGACATTCTGGTGGAGGTGCGGGGTAACGATCCCCGTACCTCTCGCATATCCTGATGCGCGGCGTGAAGCATATCCTGATGCGCGGCGTAACGATCCCCGTACCTCCTGCGTATCCTGATGCGCGGCGTGAAGGACGACATTTTCGGTGGCCTCGTACGCAACCCACCGACGACGATTCAAGAATTTGTAACCGAGGCGACGAACATTGAGCGTGCACTGCAATCCCGAGCCAGCCACTACCAGAGGCTACACGGCGTCAGCGCGGTTCCGCCGTCCGCTTGCGACCTTGGCTCCAGCATCTCCAGCATTCGCCAGATCATCCGGGACGTCGTCCGGGAGGAAATTAAGAAGCTCCTGCCTGCTACCCACCAGCCGGCTTCGGTGTCAATAGTCGAAGTTGTCCGCGACGAGGTTCAGCGGGCAATTCAACTGGAGGCTCCTGCCAACGTAGCTGCACCCGAGGAGCCCACCGTGACCTACGCCGCAGTGGCCCGACGGCCACCGCCTCCTCCTCGCGCCTATGTCGCGCCGCCCCGACGCCAGTCTCCTGCGCCGCAGCACGACCGACGCCGCGACGAGCAGCCCCAGTACGCCAGCCAGGAGCCCCGTGTACCCCGGAAGACCGATGTGTGGCGAACGGCCGACCGACGCCCGCTCTGCTACCACTGCGGGGAAGCCGACCATGTGTACCGCCGATGCCCATACCGACGACTCGGGCTGCGCGGATTCCACCCAAACGACCCGCGCCCCCGGTGTGGTGAACGCCCTCGGGAGATCGACGAGTACCTGCGACGACCCCAGTCCCCCGAGCCTGCGTCCCGCCGAGAGTTCCGGTCGCCATCGCCCCGACGTCCAGCTTCGCCGATGCACCGACCCCGACGTGAAAGCCTGTCACCCCTCGCTCCTCACCGGGGAAACTAGGCGCGGCAACCCCTGGAGGTGGAGTTGCCGAAGACAACCGACGTAAAGAGCCTCCAAGAACGACGGAGCGCTCCCACTCTCCCGACCCCAAGCATCACAACGACGCTCCTGCATCGGTGTCTAACAACCTGAACGTTGTGATCGACGGCCTCGACGCATCGGCACTCGTGGACACCGGAGCAGACTACTCAGTCTTGAGTGGGAGGCTCTCCCGCCGCCTTCGAAAAGTCATGACGCCGTGGGAAGGACCCCAAATACGAACCGCCGGAGGACATCTCATCACACCAGTCGGGAGATGCACTGCTCGCGTCGACATCCACGGTGAAACGTGCCCTGTCAAGTTCGTCGTTCTGCAAGACTGTTCGAGGGACGTTATCCTCGGAATGGACTTTCTCTGCGAGTATGGCGCCGTCATCGATCTCGGAACAAACCGGCTGACGCTACGAAAACCTGCTCCACCAGCGGAGGGACCCCAAGCGACGTCACCCACGGTCCGAGTCCTCGCAAACCACGTAAACCTACCACCGCGGTCGAGTGTTTTCGTACTTGTCGGGATCGATGAAGCTTCCTGTGGCGAAGTTCTTCTCGAGGGAAGCCTCCAGTTGCTCCTGGGAAGAGGCATAGGCGTCGCAAGGGGAGTAGCTGAACTTCAGGACGGGCGGACTGTGGCCCTCGTGACGAACTTCCGAAACGAAACGCAACACCTCACAAAAGGTGCAGCCGTGGGCCACATCGAGAAACTCCGAAACCCCACCGAAATCACCGCGATTACTGACGAATCCTCGCCGCCCCAGCAAGACAGTACGTCGCCAGCGCAGCTCGACATTGACCCTAAGCTTCCGGACCCTAAACGGCGTCAGCTGGCTAACCTCCTCGCCGAATACCGCGACTGCTTTGCGACGTCGTCGAAGATGCGCCAGACCGCGGTTGCCAAGCACCGCATCGTTACCGAGGACGACGCGCGCCCTGTGCATCGATCGCCGTACAGAGTCTCCGCTAAGGAAAGGGAGGTGATCCATCAGCAAGTTCAAGAGATGCTGAATGACGACATAATCCAACCTTCAAGCAGTCCATGGGCCTCTCCAGTCGTGCTGGTTAAGAAGAAGGACGGAACTCTTCGGTTCTGCGTGGACTACCGGCAGCTCAACACGGTTACGAAGAAAGACGTCTACCCACTCCCCCGCATCGACGACACTCTAGACCGGCTGCGCCACTCTCGATACTTTTCATCGATGGATCTGAAGAGCGGATACTGGCAAATCGAGGTCGACGAACGGGACCGAGAGAAGACAGCCTTCGTCACGCCGGATGGACTGTACGAGTTCAAGGTGATGCCCTTCGGACTATGCACGGCGCCAGCAACTTTCCAGCGTGTCATGGACACCGTGCTGGCAGGGCTGAAGTGGCAGAGTTGTCTCATCTACCTTGACGACGTCGTAGTATTTTCAGCTGACTTCGACGAGCACTTGAGACGACTCCGAGCTGTTCTTCAAACCATTCAGACCGCCGGACTCACACTCAAGCCGTCAAAGTGCCGGTTCGCCTATGACGAACTGAAGTTCCTTGGCCACGTGGTTAGTAACGAAGGCGTCCGCCCAGACCCCGAGAAGACGCGCGCCGTCGCGGCATTTCCAGCGCCGACAGACAAGAAGGCCGTGCGAAGATTCCTTGGACTTTGTGCCTATTATCGACGCTTCGTTCGGGATTTCGCAAGGATTTCCGCACCACTTACGAATCTCACGAAGGACGCCGAGAAGTTCGAATGGGCCGAGGAGCAACAGCAGGCATTCGACGAACTGAAACAACGACTCCAGACTCCTCCTGTGCTTGGACATTTCGACCAGGATGCGGAAACAGAAATTCACACGGACGCAAGTAACGCGGGACTGGGCGCAGTACTAGTCCAAGTGCAAGAAGGCATCGAGCGAGTCATCGCCTACGCAAGTCGGACATTGTCCAAGGCGGAGAAAAATTACTCCACGACTGAGAAAGAATGCCTTGCGGTTGTCTGGGCAATAACGAAGTTTCGTCCGTACTTGTACGGGAGCCCGTTTCGTGTAGTCACGGACCACCACTCGCTCTGCTGGCTTGCGAACCTGAAGGACCCGTCAGGACGCCTCGCTCGATGGAGTCTTCGACTACAAGAGTTCAACATGACAGTGGTCTATAAGTCAGGCCGCAAGCACAGCGACGCCGACTGCCTGTCCAGAGCCCCCGTCGAAACCCCTTCCGGCTGCAGCGACGACAATGACGACGAGTGCTTCCTAGGAGCAGTGAACACCGACGATATGGCACGACGTCAACGGGACGATCCTGAGCTGCGCGCATTAATCGAGCACCTGGAAGGGGGCAGGAGTACCGTGCCACGTGTCTTCTCACGAGTACTGCCGACCTTCGCCATCCGACAAGGTGTACTCTACAAAGAGAACTTCGGGAACAACAACTCGCCGTGGCTGCTGGTAATCCCGACCGACCTTCGAGGGGAGATCTTTCAAGCATGTCACGACGACCCGACGTCCGGACACCTTGGATACAGCCGGACACTGGCCCGTATTCGTGAAAAGTATTACTGGCCCAAGCTCCCCAAGACCGTCCACCTGTACACACGATCATGCCACGAGTGCCAGCGACGCAAGAAACCTCCGACGAGGCCGGCCGGACTCCTGCAGCCTATTTCTCCTCCAACTGCACCCTTCCAACAGATCGGAATGGATCTACTTGGTCCTTTTCCGCCTTCGACGTCGGGGAACCGCTGGATCATCGTCGCCACAGATTATCTCACGCGGTACGCCGAAACGAAAGCTCTTCCTTCGGGGACTGCTGTGGAAGTTGCCAGGTTCTTCATCGAGTCCATCGTCCTCCGCCATGGCGCCCCCGAAGTACTGATCACAGACCGAGGGTCATCGTTTATGGCACAGTTGACCCAAGAGATCCTGCGTCTAAGCCACACCGAACACCGTCGAACAACGGCATACCACCCGCAGACCAACGGGCTGACGGAGCGACTCAACAAGACAATCGCCGATATGATCTCTATGTACGTCGACGTAGAGCACAAGACGTGGGACGAGGTGCTGCCCTACGTCACGTTCGCCTACAATACGGCGGTTCAAGAGACCACTGGATTCACTCCTTTCCAGCTGGTACATGGTCGGAAGGTAACGACCATGCTGGACGCCATGCTGCCCCATGAGCCATCTGACAACGAGAGCGACGACGCCCAGGCGGTTGCTCAACGCGCCGAAGAAGTTCGCCAGCTCGCCCGACTCCTGATTCAAGACCAGCAACGCGTCGACGCCGGCCGCTACAACCTTCGTCGCAGGGACGTCCACTTCCAGCCCGGAGATAGGGTGTGGGTATGGACGCCCATCCGTCGCCGCGGCCTCAGTGAGAAACTGCTGAAACGGTACTTTGGACCATACAAGGTACTTCGTCGCCTCGGCGAGCTGAACTACGAGGTGATGCCCGACGGAACACGAACATCGTCACGCCGCCCACCACGACCTGAGGTCGTCCACGTCGTGCGCCTGAAGCCGTACTACGCTCGATAGGACTGTGGACCTTTTGTGCTCCAAGAGACTCTTTAGTTTATCGTTCTTTTTTATTTTGATTTGTTTTACACTGCATCGGGGCGATGCACTTTTAAAGGGGGGAGTAATGCCGCGCGCAAGGCTGAGAAAGCAACGCTCGGTCACGGTCCTCCAGAAAGTTCCCGTTTATTCATGTACCGCACGTAACTTCTATCATTTATCCCTGCTTTTGTTTTCTAGAAAGTGCGTGTTCATTCTCGCCCCGATCACGCGACGCTCGAACCGCTTTCGCCGAATCTTCGAGATAGCGGCGCACTCTAGATAAGAGGCCGCCCGCGACCTTGTCGAGTCAGTCTCGCCCCAGCGCTCGATTCTGCTGACACGCCGACTTCGACGCCCGCGACGCTCTGCTTTCTTCTGTTTCCTTCTTTATTTTTGGCACAAGTTCGCCACATTAAACGTTTATTTATTTCTGTTTATTTCTTGTTTATTGGTCACGACTCACCACCCGTGACAATATCGTCAACAGAAGTGGTCAAAAACATCAAGACGCTGATGGCCTCTGCCGATGTACGCTTACCCTTAAAGGGCCTCTGAAAGGAAAAAAAGAACTTTTTTTTTTAACAGTCTGTTGGGACACGCGTGGCACTAAACAAATTTTACGCGAAAAAAAAAATGTTTAGAGCGGTATTCACGGCGATAAATTTATTTGAAATTCTGCACGCAAAGTCCATGACGTCACGAAGTGGTCATTCGCTCAATGCGATGGTAATTCGCTCTTTCCACCTCGACGCGAAGGCGAAACCGGTCCACTTCTCCTCCAGGCGCTCGGCATGCCGAGATGAAAAACAAGTAGAAATGAGGTGACTAGCAACTAAATCGCGTCTCGGGTAGTGAATATTTCTCTAAAAATGTTTTCTTTTGCGTATTATTAATTTTTTGACACGGATGTCCCAACAACACTGTTAAAAAACTTTTTTTTTTCTTTCCAGGGGCACTTTAACACCATTACTACACTTGCACTATACACAAATACAACAGCTTCAATCACTCCTATTTCCTGTGAGACTTTGCCTTCCGAGCAGCGTGCAGATCGTGTGAATAATTCAGATACTCTCCCACTTGAGAGGCAGCAATCCGTCCAAAAGTTGACGTTTTACTAACAAAGCTCAACAATTGTTTATATTGACGGGATATTGTTTTGTCAAAATTATGATCCACAGGGTAAGCGTTGGCTCCTTGTCATACCTCAACACCTCTGACAAGAGATATTACAAAATCTGCAAGATGAGCCCCCTGCCCGCCATCTCGGATTCCTAAAACCTACACAAGAGTTTGTCATCCATGGGTTCTTTTGGCCCGGAGTGTATAGTGCTGTATTCAAGTGCGTCAGGAGTTTCCAGCTGTGCCAGCGTCGAGAGTGTCCCACATCAACTCCCCCAGGACTTCTCGAACCCATAGCTCCCCCTCATTTACCGTTCGTCGTTGTGTGAGTTGACCTATTCGGACCCTTCCCAGAACTGGATAATTGTGTATATCGACCATCTAACATGTTACGTAGAAACAGCGGTCCTTCCCAACGCTACAGCACCCTAAATTGCTGCGTTCCCGCTGAACCAGGTGATTCTCCGCCACGGAGCTCCACGTACTCTCATAAAAGATCGCGGACGGTCCCTTTTGTCTACCACCGTGGAGGCGCTACTTAGTTACTTACCACTAAATTTCTTTCTCATGTCAAAAAGAACTTGAGATGAACACCAGAATGATGCAATGACGTTACTTCCAAGCCATGTATATTGGAAACTCGGCCGAACACGCGTATCATTGTCTTTTGAGGCCATGGCGACGCCTTAGACATTCTTTGTTGTTATGGAATCACTATCGACGCTCTAATTTGTTCACGCAACGAATGCGAAAAACAGTACGGCCTTTCGACACGGGCTTCTGGCCGGGGCCATTTTTAGTGTTCGTGCGTATGGCATGCACGTGATGTGTTTGCCTTCAGAAGCAACAAACATGCGCGTCCTGGGCTGTGGAGATCGCACGCTGGGCTGTAAATTTTTAAAAATTGAAATGTTGGATAAATTGAGCTCTAACTCTACTGCTGATATATGCCGCAGCACACAAGACGACCAAGAAAATGACCAAGATCTGGAATGGGTTATACAAGCCAACGAAGCCAAACCAGCGCTGAGAGCCTAAAGACTCTGGTTAAAATTCACGCCCGACGTTTCCAAGTACGGACAACCACTGTTGTGCGAACATTAGAGACACGGCCACGAAAGATTGCTGCACTGCCATTGGCTTCCAAGAGCCTCGTGTGGCACAGGCATTGTGTACTGGCGCATTTGACGTTGCTTGCAAGGCAAACACAAGCACACCAAGGGACTTTGCTGAAAGTATATGCCTTTTCCGCTTGGTCTCGGGGATCAAAAACCACGGTGTCGTGTGCATGTTTTTATGACTGGATTGGTTGGCATAGCTGATGAGATCGGCCGCGGTCTATTTGAAAGTAAAGGCGATGGGCACGGCGGTAAACAATGCAATTTGGACGTTGCCATGGCATCACTACGTCGTACATCCGTTGCCTCTCATTGATCCCATTTATTGTGCGTCGTTGCCGACATAAATCACACGACGGGAAAATCTAGCCGACATGCAAAACTAGAGTACCTCAATGTCCTTCTGTTGAGGGTGAGGCCATCGTTCGTAGAACCTGATGACGACAGCACGCGCTCACATGGAAAATAGAAAAGTTGCAGGAAACAAAATGTCGCCCTAGCACAGTCAGCGCCACGAACGCGTGCAGGGACATGCTTTTTCACGCGCTTCAGAGCAAAGAAATAAATATAAGAGTTAAAAAAAAATTGGTAAGGTGTCATCACCCCAAGCCACCGAGCCCCGAAGCAAAGTGCTCATAAAGGCACGCTAGGCAAAACCGATCCTAGCAGCAAACGCGTGCCGCGAGCCACCTTTCGTACGAGCTCGAGAGAAGAAAACAACAGCAAATGCTCTTGCAGCTTGATTCTGCTGTCGCCATCTCGTCGAACTTAAGGAAAAAGAGTCTGTCCCGTCCAATTTATTTACACATATACTACAATACGCAGGGTGTTTCACTGAAGGTGGACAAATTCGATATTGCGAAAACTACGCGTTGCACAAAAAAAAAATGGCTTGTGTCGTTTTGTTTTTAGGCCAGGGGCCCACTTAGGCAAATGATTAAAGTTTGAGATAACTAAGTTGTTAATTATTTTCGAGTAATTAATCTTATAAATATTGAGCTTAAGGACATGGTTTAATTTCGAAACTTGCTGAGCATCATTGAAACACACTAAATAAGAGAATTGAAGTGCGATAGAAGACACCCCGATAGAAAAGACCATAAATAAAATATCATGGTCCATCAAACTTTCTTGATGGTTCGTCAAACTTCTCTGATGGCCCATCAAACTTCCCTGATGGCCCACCAGGCTTCCTTGATGGTTCACCAGACCTTCTTGATGGCTCTTGATGGTCTATCAGACCCTCCAAATAGACCATCAAAGAAATTTCGATGGTCCATCATACTTCCTTGACGGCGTCTGATGGACCATTGAAAACGTCTTCTTGGTTCGTCAGTTGCTCCAATGGCACCTGATGGTCCACCAGACTTCCTTGATGGACCATCCAGAGCGTTAGATGGTCTGTCAGGTACTTTAGTGGCAGCTAATGGTCCATCAAACCTCCCTGGTGGACCATCACAAGCGTTTGACGGTCGGCCAGAAGCTCATAACTGCATTTGATGGGTCGTCAGACCATCAGGCGATGGACCATCAAAAGTGTTTTGTACCATCAAATCGCATTTATTTATTTATTGCATGTTGCCCCGCAGTGCCAAGAGGAATTATTTCAGGGGAGGGGGGTGTAGGTGTGAGAATCCATTTGCACAAGAATTACGGTCGTCAGATACAGAAACATACAAAAAAAAAAAAAAACAAGTTCGCAAAAAAAATTGTGTTGCTTTGACAAAGTATAGGCATTTCCACGATTTATATTCTGCGGTGGCTGTTATATGTGACGACAATATTCCATCAGTCTTGGGCGCGCGTTGTTGCAGTGGTTCTGAGCGAGTGCGTATTCCTCTGAACTCGATCGCATGCATGCTTAAACCAATCGCATATATACTGTGAACGACTTAAGTTTCGCGAGAACCTAATTTTCGCGAATTTCGCAAATCGCCGGCAAATCGCGAAAAATAGTTCCCGCGAACAATTCCGGTAAAATTTGAACACATGAAAATCTATATTGAGATTATACCGCGTCGCAAAAATTAGAACCCGCGAGTTATTACAAAACTTCAGATTTGACCTAAATCGCGAAGTATTGAGCCGCGAAAAATACGTCGTTTACTAGTATATATATATATGAATACAATAACAGAACATTTTTAAACCCGCTCACACCATCAGAATTAACTGTCGATTGTACGACAGGCCTACTTGATGGTGCCTGAGAGACAATCAAATATTTCCTGATGGTGGCTGATGGACCATTAAAGGCTTCTGCTTAAAGGTCGGACCTTCAAAACGTTTCTTGCTGCGACTGACGGACCGTCGAAACGTTTTGATGTTGCCCGGGTGAGAGCATCAGGATATCTCGATAGACCATCAGAACGAAAAAAAGGCTGATGGCGCTTCTCATGTCATCTTTCGGTGGTGGAAATAATGTGACCACATTCAGGAGGTTTCAGGAGTGGCCGAGAGAAGGCGCCAATGATCTCGCGTCGCTGCGCATTCGTGAATTACATTCGGTGCATAAAGCTAACAGCGGCGTGGCTCGATAACAGGGTGTTCAATTTCTATTAATCCGCCTCAACAATTGTCCTGGCATACTCGAAAGGTAACGAAGGCACCTTCTTATAAACTCAGGTACGTTTTTGCAACCATAGTTTTGTTTTAAACTGTTTTATTGTCCGTTGCTGAAAAAATTTGTTGATCTGCTTTCTATGTCAAGAAAATCATGTTTACAATCCAAGTGGCAGAGAATGCGTCGAAAAACGCACTTTGCTTCATAGGAAATTTATTTACCAGGTGCACGTATACTATAAACTAAATATTTGCGAGAAAAAAAAGAAAACGTTTACGAAGCCGCGAATGCGCTAGTACGAGGCCTGCTGCATTCTCGGGCCGACGAGGCTTAGTGTATTGCACGCTGTCGCACGACGCCGTCATGCCCAGCATAGATGATGGGGACAGAGTGTAGATAGCCCCGCAACAGACACCGAGGAAGTTTCTGCGGATCGTGGAGTCTTGAAAGTAGTGAGTAGATTAAACGCATTTTCTCTGCTATTTTGTTTTTGCTGTTTGATAATTCAACGTCCAATCATTTCCAGATAGAAATATTAACATGCCATAACCTAAATACAAACATTGTTTGCAAGTCTCTACGAGGATTTCGGAAGGTACCCTAACACTTCGGATGTTCTTTTTTGAAATAATAATTGGCACAAAATAAAGTCCACAATTGACTGTAATGGAATCTGTCTTCTGCCGGTACATATGTGTAATTAGAAATTCATACCGACCAACAGACGTTCGCACCATCAAACGATCACACCATCAGTGTCCCAAAATACTACAGATCATCAAACCATCATGCCATCAAGCCATCAAGCCACCAAACCATCACACCATCAGGTTACGATCAGGTAATCAGAACAGCAATGTCCCAAAACACATGAGACAATCAGCCTGATGGACCATGAGGATTTTTCCTGGTGATTTTTTCGATAGACGCGCTGCATTTTACAGCTTCTTAAAAACAGCAGAACTTCGACGGGTTTCTAAGTTTTGGTTTGCAATCGGAGCGCTTCTGGGTACCTACGGCACCGCACCCTTAGGAGAAATAGTGCAACCAACATTTTGCTTCGCTGTGCTCGCTCAATGCAGCAGAGGCAGCTTGCACTATTTCTCCACAGGGCGCGGTGCCGTCGGTGCCGAGGAGCGCTTCGATTGTAAACCGAAACTTAAAAACCAGTCGAAGTTGTATGGTTTTTGAGAAAGGTGTAAAATCTAGCACGTGCTCTCTATCGCACTCCAACTTTTTCATTTAGTATTTCTGATGATGCTCAGCAAGTTTCCAAATGAAACCGTGCCCTTAAACTCAATGCTTAAAAATAATTACACGAAAATGATTAGCAACTTAATTATCCTGAACTTTATTAATTTTCCCTAATAGGCCCTTGGCTTAGAATCAAAACGACACAACCTTTTTTTTTTTTTTTGGTGCGATGCGTAGTTTTCGCAGTATCGAATTCGTCCACATTTCTTGAAACACCCTGTATACTACAATGTATAATGTTCTCTCCATGGTATTAAAATGGAGGTTGGAGAAACCTCTTGTATGTACTACCATACGCTCTTCCAGATTTTTCTTCTAGGTAATGTAAATCTTAAAATTGTTTGAAAATGCGCTCAAAACGGTGAAAACACCCATATGTTTAAAATTTATTAAGAATCTACAGCCCTTTCAGGGGAAAACCTAAGGGTCGTACGACCTTCATGACGTCTTCGTAATGAACCTCCGAAAGAATCAACACTCTCGTGCATTCCTGAAACTCAGGTTTGTGTAGCGAAATTCGCCCACTTAGTGACGAGCGGGTGAATCTACTTAAGGGTGAACGGAGTATAGCGTGATCGCTAGAGCGCTTCGCGTTCCCGCCGCAAGAGGGCGAGCAAGGAGGTGGAGAAACGAGTCCGAACGCCCGCATGAGCGTTTATACCTCCCACTGCCATTCGCGCGACAACTAGTGACACGGGACAAGCGAGAAGTGACGTTCACACTGCAGGCAAATGGCGAGCCGCTTTCGAGAGTTGCCTAACGACGGTCAACGGTGGACCGGCGGCTGCCTGGCATCGTCACTCGCAGCGGAAAAATTTCAAGAGCAAGCTACTCAAGACAGCGAGGATGCCTGCGTTGCCAAGGCAAGATATGAAGATCGTCATGCGTCCCAGGGGAGGCCTGAACCTTGGAGAAATTTCTAGATTCGAGATCAGCCGAGCCATCGCCCCAGCTGCGAACGTGAGTGGCGAGGAGGTAACGCAAACGTCATCTGCCCGGACAAACAGCAAAACATAGTCGTTTTAGTACGTATAAACGAGAGAAAGCAGACCGCTACCCGGCAGTCAGAAACCTCACTATCAACGGCATTGCACACGACGTCAGCGCCTAGGAGACCGCTCCCCACGGCACCGTTAAGGGCGTCATCAGGGGTGTTCCGTCGACGGACACTATTCTAGAAATTGAAGAATCTTAGTTCAAGACTATAATTCGACTACTGTGCAAGTCAACCATATCGGTAAGACGACGACGGTGATCATCGCATTCGGCGGCGACAAGGCCCCGAACCACAGATACGGCAACCTGTGGGTCGAGTGTTCGCTGAATCGCAAGCAGATCGATATGTGCTACCGGTGTGGTCCCCCTGCCACCAAATGGACGTTTGCCCAAACCCAGAAGACAGGATATGCCGTGGTCGTGGAATGAAGAATCACGAAGAAAGCCACGTCTGCAGTAACCCCAATTGCAGCCTCTGCGGGGAGAACCACCTCACCACAGACAAGAAGTGTAAAGCAAGGTTCAAGACGCCATACGTCGTTGGTAAACGGCGTTGGGAACGTAAGCAACGAGAAGAAGAGATGTAGCTGCAGCAGCCGAGGGTGCCAGCGTGACAGCAGATAACGTGGCAGGCGTCGGACGGGCGTCGCAGCCGCTCCCAGAGAAGGCGAGGGAGAAGCAAGAGCGCTACCAGGTCACCATCGGCAGCTGCACACTTAAAATTTTTACACTCTTATTCGTGTAAATGGCTCGTCCTCTGGCTAACGCCTTTATTCGTGTAAGGGTGTTAGCCGCCGGAGGTGGTGAAAATCGTGTTAACTGCTAACACCCTAAAAACAATATGGCGGCCAGTATGCGACAGGCGATACGAGCCTGGCGAGCCGTACGCGGCTTCTCGCCGGAGCAAGAGCATACGGCTCGCACGCTCGTTTGGTGTCATCTGTAGGCGCAAAAAACTTTCCAAACATCTCTATGTCCAAGCGCCAACACCGCAAATAATACGAGTAAGGCCGAAACCGCTGGAGACTGAACAGCCGAGACTGTCGCCGAAGTCTCGCTCGGCCTGCTCAATGCCGGTCGCATTTTCATCGCATCAGAAGCGCTTATAAAGAAGGGATAGCTTTACAAAACACTGACAGGCTGGCTTTATTGAACAAAACGCCCACTTGCCGTGGACAAGTTGACAACGAATCGCTCCGACACCCTCTGTCGACAGCGGCTAGGAGGTATCGCACTCGCGCTCCGTGTGGCTCTCGATTAACTATCGCCTGTGCTCACCTCTGTTACGTGCGTTATCCACTCATGAACGTTTGTGCGTGAACAGCGGCATTCAGCACCTAGAACACGCGCTGGGGAAGCCGCCTAACCTCCTTTTGTTGCAATCAGGCAGCATAACACGGCGACACAGCTGCCAGCGGAACCGAATAACTCGGAGCGATCAACACGACGGATGGACTAATGGCATCCAGCCCTCTAATAGTTATAGATCACCAACCGCCACACTTTTAAAATTGGGCGGCGACAACCCCCATCTAGCGACGAAAACAAAAAGTGATAAACATTTAAAAAAAGAAAGCAGCAATATTTTTTGCTGCCCACCGCGCGGTTACATTCACTCACAACATCGACATACACACAACACTGTACATACAGAAGCGCATACAAGCACAGATCAATAGCACAACACTCTACAAATAGTACATACAACCTACTAATACAAACCGACAACTGCCCCGAGCGGTATATATGCCCTCCTATTTCGCGCATCGGTTAGCCCAGTGACCACGCTAGTCTTAATCAAGATATGAAAAGATTACGCCAATTTTATTTTTCAATAATATTTTTTCTGCATTTGTCTTAGGTAGGTACACATATCCCTTAATAACTTCTTACAGCATAATGTATTATAATGATACGCGCCTAACTTCTAGTAACTCAACGTGAGTGACAAGAAAAAAAAATCGTGTGAATTCTGTCTGGCAACCACACTCGCGGCGTGGTTGCTATGGCGACGCTGTTGGTACGCGCGCCGGCAGCCGTCCAGCTGGTTCGGCCGTTCGGCTGGTTCGGCTACGGCCGAGTGCGCGAGTCCACGGTGAACGCCGCGAACGCAATCGAGAAAACAAAGCGTCGAGTACTGAAGCTGTACGTAATCGAGTTTCCGCCCGTTCGCTGCCGAATTCTTCGTAGTCTTCTTCCGCCCGTTCGAAAGGGAACAGCCTACCAGTACGATTACCGCCGTGGCTTCAGTGGCTTCATCTTCGGAGGGAACTGTCAACTGAATTAGTTCCAAAACGCGGGTGCATCAGGCAGCGCAACGTGGCGCGGTTCACGCACAAAGTCGGTAAGTAAACAAAACACTCAATGCCGTTCCATTCTTTTTTTTTTTTTTTTATTTACGGGGGCGCGCGGTGTTTCTGGGTGGCTCAAGGTATGGGAAAGCAACCGGAAAAATCGGCGTCTGATCGACCATGGGGTGAAAATTTCAAGGCGTATCGTACGCAAACGACAGCGTTTGCCAGCGGAAGACTCGGTCGTCCGTGGCGAACGCATTTTTAGTATTTTTAAGGATGTTCTAGCTGCAAAAGAAAGGAGCGCCTTAAAATTTCACAAGGTAAAATACACTGCTGAGGAAACGACGCCCCTTTGCGTGCAGGCGCCGATTTTTCCGGCAGAGTTTAGCGCGCTGTAAAATGCAGTGTGCATTTAGGGAGAGTTTTGGCATAATATAATGTTGCTCATTGGAAATAAAAAAAAGAAATGCTGGCATCATATGTTTACACACTCTTAGTCATTTTTGGAATCTTAAGTACCCTTTTTGTGGCAGGTATTGGACGCCAGCACATTTTACGTAGGAACGAAGAGTGGAATCCGGCCAATTCCCTTCCACATTAACATCAAATGAGTGCTGTGAAAGCAAAGAAGAAAGTGAGGGTGAAACAGTTCCTGCAGTAGTAAGTGCCAGAAACAAGAAAAGTGCCCCGAAGTGGAAAATATACTCCCTTGAAAAGGATCCAAAAGAAATAGAGGTTATCAGGTATACCGCCGAGCGTCACAGACCTGGACACTCCATTTCAGTTTTTTAAATGCCCATGCCCTGATGAGCTGTTTACAGCGATATTTGAGGGGACCATCCTGTATTGAACTCAATGCCACCATGAACACCATTTTCGGGTTCTGGTCACACCTCCACGCAGGATGTCCTGCTTCAGATCAAGGAGGATATCCTTGACAGAATCTCCTGTACGACAACGCGGGCGGTCCTAGCCCTGGATATAAAGGGCGCCTTTGACAACGTCAGTCACACGCTGGTGTTCGAGAACTTGGCCTCAACTGGGTGCGGGCCCCGGATGTATGATTATTTGCGGGACTTCCTGAGCAACTGGATGGCCACCATCGGAATCGAGTCCATCCGCACAAGCACCATCCCGATACCGAGCAAGGGCAACCGGCAAGGCTCGGTCCTGTCACCCACCTTGTTACCTGGCGATGTGCAAGCCGCCTCCTCTACTGGAACGGATTCCCCGGATGAAGCACACACTATATGCCACTCTATGTGGACGACCTGACGATTTGGGCTACGTCGGGATCGGACAGCGGGAGGCAAGACTTCCTCGAAGAAGTCATTGAGACGGTGCAGAACTACCTCGAGGCCGGCAACCTCCAGCGCGCCCCTGATAAGTCTCAGCTGTTGCTCCTCCGCGCGGGCAAGCCAATTCCCGAAGAAGAAGAAGGCGGACATCCGCCTCACGTTAAAGGATGGTACCCCCGTGCCGGTGGTGAAGCGGGTTCGGATACTGGGGCCTTCACCTCCAGCGGGACGGCGGAGCCATTGCAAGTACACGGTCGACCGACTCGTCAAGACAACCACGCAAGTCATGCGCATGGTGAGAAGGATAACGAGTCACAGACACGGGCTCTAGGAGTCGGACCTGATCCGGCTGACCCAACCACTCGTCATGAGCCACATCGCCTGCGCAAATCCGTATCTCAACCTGACCTGCTGTCGAGAGGTAAGGGCAAGATGGACGTGATTATTCGCAAGGGGTACTAGCTGGCACTGGGGGCGCCGCCGTACGCGTCGAACGCCAAGCTCCGGCTGCTAAGTGTAAACAACACCTTCCAGGAACTCATCAACGTGCACCTAGCCAGTCAGTGGGAGCACCTGGCCCTCACACTGAGTGGGCGGCATGCCCCGAGCTCGCTCGGCATCCCCATCCCCGCATCGCAATGCGAGGCTATCCAGCTGCTGCTGGCCCTTTGCGACAAGATCCAGGTGGCACCAATCCCGTGAAAGCTGAACCCATCTTTGCATCCAGGTCGCTGAATGGCTCCCGGTCCTTTGATTCCGCTTGGTCCCGTCGTGTAGCATAGGGCCCCTGGTAGCAATCGGTTGCTAGCCCAGCATTTAAGCATACTCCAGCCTTTTTGTATGTAAAGCAAAACAATTACTGCAACTGAATACTTCTTACCTGACAATAATCAAAGTTTGCACTGCTCAATGCCCTTCTGTTTTATCTAAAATACCGCAACTAAGTGCTCCGAGTACTGGTCGGAGCACTGCGGTGCAGGTGAAGTTTCTACTTCACCTGTTGCCCTTCTGTTTTATCTAAAGTACCGCAACTAAGTACTCCGAGTACCGGTCGGAGCTCTGCGGTGCCAGGTGAAGTTTCTGCTTATAAAAAAGTGTCTGCCCAAAAGCTTGCTTCGGTACCACGAGCTGCAACAGGAAGCCTGATGCAGAGGCTTTAAGAGCAAGCTCCATGCTTTGAATGTTGCTAAGCATGCGCGCTTATGCAGTGCAACTGTCGTTCAGGACAACGTGCTCATTCTTGGCATTTCAGTTTCACTTGCACTTAAAGGGATGTTGAACCGAAATCTGGATTCCATAAAACACGGCGGCAAAAGCGTGTAACAAGATGCTATAAACACCAAAACATCACTCATACAGCGATATTTCGAATGGATGACCTTACTTTTAAAAATAGGAGGCGCATTTGACAGATTTGTTTGTCTTGTTTCTCCGAGAAGGAAAGGGAACGACCTCGCGTCTTCTCCGCCTCGCCGCCTTGAGGGGGCGAAGCAGAGAGGAGAAAACGAGATATCTTGACGTCACGCGCCTCATCGGCCTTGTTCAATCTCAACCTCTTTCTCCAAAAATACGACCGTCCATTCGAGATATCGCCTTGTGACTACGAGTAGTGTTTTAGGGATTGTAGCGTCCCGCCTACGGCTTCTGCATCGTTTTCTGAAATCCAAATTTCGGTTCACCAGCCCTTTAAAGGGAAACGGAGTGTGGCAGCGATTGGATGATTTCTTGTGTCAGCCGGAGTTGCCTACCATTACCACTGTAGGGCAGCAAAGGCTACAGGTATGCAAGAGCGACTTTGAGAAGCGCTTTCGCAGAACAAGAGCTTGCGATAGGGCGTGTACTAGCTCGCACTTGTCGCCTTCGACCGCGCTGTCACCCTGGCAAGCCTTCGGCAACACCTTCAGAATGCCCGCATTCTTCAAGAAAGCCACAATGTTATGAATATACCACAACAATGCCTGGCCTTTATTTTTTTCTAAAAAAGAGCATTTATGAAACTTTGAAAATGCAGCAGTGCACGCTCATTACCTTCGGTACTGCTTAGTACGTGCTCACTCACGCTCACCTTATCCAGGCTGAAAAGCTTGTGCTCGGACGGGGCATATTGAACACTGGTGGTGTCTTTTGACTGAAGTAATATACAAAGTATGAACAGGAGTGATAAAGAAACACAACATTTAATGCCGGTCATCTCCACTTTTAAAAAGTATCTCAACGTGAGATTAATTTGACATTTCGTAGCAAGGGTGATGAATTCCAGACAGGGTGACACAAACCGTTTTGATAAAAGCGTAAAAACAAAATGTAACTACTCCATACAGGTGCCTAATAGTTTGATGACTAGGAAACAACACGGAGGACTAGAGAAATGTGATGAATATAAATGAATAAAGCTGGTCATGAATTGAAGCATACTTAGGTATGTGAGCCACACAACTTGCAGCTGCCATCTCAAGAAAAACAAACAATGATTTCGAAAATCGGAACAATCCTGGCAGGAGTTTCACAGACTTTGGCGATTGCACTATGTGATCAGCAATCAGGCTACAGGTGTTTTCTTGATTGTATTAGTCACCTTGATTGCAACTGGCCGTAGATGTGAGTAGATTAGAATAAGACAAAGCCTCTCAAGAAGGCAGCTCGTATTGTACGTTTCTGGCCATGGGCGAAGCTGAAAAGCCAGTAGGCCGCCATGACCACAGTAAAGCCTTCGAAAAGCCAAATGGTTCCCTCCTGCATATTAAAGCAGAATTGATTCAGTCAGAGAATAATAAAGGCCGCACTGATGAGTATGATTTTAAGCATGAAATGCTTTTAGCTCCCGGCCACCAAACTGATGACATATCTTTTCGGGAACTAATGCCAAAAATCACTTCAAAACATCCCAGGTTTCGAAGTTGACTTTTGCGTTGGTTTTCTTATTTGAAACCGGCTTTGAAACCTACTGGGTCTCGAAGTCAGTTTTGGATCAGAAACGTGTACACTAGCAGGGTTCAAAATTTGCTGTCAAAATTTTGTTTCCTTGAGACAAGGAAAACAAAAAGGAACATACACACCACAGTCTCAAAACCAGCACAGCATACAGCTGTCATTTATTTCCACAAGTCATCTTCCTTGTCATCCCACACGCTACACATGCTATGGAACCTATTCCTATACACACTATGAAACCTATTAATTCCGAACTACAGCTTTAAAAAAATTATCCAACATTCAAATTACTTTTTTGTATGACATCTCACTACCGAATTCTAAACCAAGAGCGCATCATTCGTTTAAACCGTTTGAAGCAATCGCCTGACGAGGAGCCCGTTGTCGTCACACTTTGACGGCGCACTTTAGTTCACCTTTCTGCCGCCGTCTTGGGGGGGGGGGGGGGGGGGGGTCTCAGGCATTGTCCCCGCGCAAATATTACCACAACTGTTTAATTGATTGGTGCGGCACACAAACTTCTGTTCGGGCCGGAACTTGGTCAACAGTGTCTGAGATGAGCCCGACGCCCATTTCAGACATCAAATAAAATTTCGAAATTGCTTTTATAATCTCTTTAAGAGTTTAAATGCAGGCGTCTGGAATTCGCAAAATTTAGTGGCTGTGATTATGTCCTCTGTGACCGATTTGCAAAAATAAATGGTTTTACAGTAATGATCCAGATTGTGATTTATTAGGAATTAACCAGTGCTGTTAATAACATGCTCTGTATAGTCCGCTCTGCTGGTGTTTTTTCTGCCGTCATTGCATCCACGCAGTTCGAAAGTGCACTGCTTTTGCGACAGGTGGCACGCACACACCGTGGCACTCCACTTCATAGCGTGGCATGTGGTGGCAGCAAAAGGCTCTGCCAAAAACATGCTAAGCACAGCATTTGTGGCGGCAGAAAAGATACAAGGCTATTATCTTGTTCCCGAGAGTATAGTATGTTGCAGGTTAAGACGGTACAATGAGGGGAAGAAGCTCCGTCTACACTCTTTCCACTTTAGCAGAAAGGATGCTATAGAGAAAAGAAGGAAACTGCCAATCGTGGCAAGCAAACCCTTTTTGGACTGGCAGAAGTGATGGGAGACGCCAGGCAGTGTAAAAAAAGGGGAAGGGGGTGGACTGCAAACGTGTTTACCAGTAATAAAAAGGGGGAAGAGTGAAAGGAGGTATTCTTCTGTAGATTCCTCTTTCTCCCGGAGCTGTGAATCTGCCATGGCCGGACTGGGCTCAACTCAATGCCCCAAATCATATTTAAAAAAAAAAATTATTGCCGGCAGAGTTTTGCGGACTCCTAAAATGCCTTTGCGGAGAGGTTCCACAAACCCTCTTTCCAGAACCGTTGGCCTAGATTGCGGGCATGGGCATCTGCAGTACGTTTTGCAGGAAAAGGAGGGGGAGGGGGGCAAACCTTGTTTTCTTTCAAAGTTATAGGTTTGAAAGCTACACCCCTTCAGAATAATCCCCCCCCCCCCCTTTTCCGCCACTTTGCTGACGCGCATGATTGTGGGCACCTCATCACTTACAAAATGTTTCCTAGGACCCATGTGTAGAAAGTAGGAGCCACCACTCAAGCCCCTGTCATGACTACAGTGCAGACATATCACAATAGCAGGGAAGAACAATAAATAATAATGGACAGTCTGACCGGAAACAATATTGGTACAGTTTCAGACTCGCCACTCAGCTTGCCAGCTGAGCCAGGCTAGAAAAACGAAATTGGCAAAGTGAATGAGTTGCGAGTATAAAGATGCAACAACAAAACCCTACTGGAGTTCTTAGAAAATGTTGGGGCCTTCTTGTCAATGGAAAAGGCACTCAGTAATTAAATCCAATACTCTTTCGGATAGTGAGATTGATATCGTGGTAAGGTGGGTGCTTGTCCCAAGCTCTTGTTTTAGCACCAGTGGGTGTCAAGTTACACACAGCCAGAAAACAAATCAGCATAGCCAAACGAAGCACAGGACAATTGCATCCGTAAAATAGCCGATGTTCCATATTTCAATTAGTTTTTGATCTCACTCTGCGCAGCACACAATTCATAGCAGACGATTGTCCCTTTTTGGCTCTGTTCGCAGAGCCAAAAAGGGACAATCGACGAACACGTCTGTTCGTCAAGCGACGAACAGACTTGCCAGTCTGTTCGTCGTTTTGTTTCTGTCAGAGAATGATACCTACCTAGTAGCAAACAAACTCATTATTATTCCCTCATGTTAGCAGACGATGCGTCTGGTAGCGGTATTTTATAGCGAGTTCGCTTCACACGCACTGGCACCGTTCGAGTTCTCTCCCAGAATGCATCGCACTCGCAGAGTGTTGCACTGAGAACTGGACTCAAACGAATTCGCCAAATGCACCAAGTGCAGAAGACTGATGCTGCCGCCATCTATGTTGTAGAAAGAATACCGACCTCAAACCGAAACTGGCGCCTTGCTGTTCGGAGTGATGGGTGGGAATGCGAGAGTACAGTCGCTACCAACGTTTATCTACAAACGCTGGTCGCTGCAGCTTGTAGTTTATAGTTGCGATGACTTCAAGCAACTCGGCTGTCATAGGGATAGTTACAGACGCCGTAAATTTCCGCAACCAGCTGTCTACAAAGCAGCTGGTTGCGATCTTTCAATTCTCATAACCGTTTACACTGAAGAAAATGGATGATGCTGTCCGAGCAGAAGCTTGATCCATTTCAGCATGGCATTATGCGTGGACCACTGAAAGGGTACGCCTTAAAACTAGTCTGCTGGAATACCCAGCAAAACTTTTCGATTTCGATCGTCATTACAGGTGGATCAGATATTAGCTTTGGTGAGGGCGTCAAGAACGAGAGCTTTCTCGAACAAAATATGACGGGGCAAGTTAGCTGAAGTAGGTAAATGTTAAACATGATGATGTTAAACATGATGGTGCCGTGAAACGAACTCGCTAATACTTCTTCAGTGCAAGCCGGTTGAGACCTCAATGACCAAAATCGGGCTCTCGGTGAGATGGAATGGCAAACTGAGAATGATTTCATGACCAGGGGCCAAACAAATAACAGGTGCATTGTATGGTGAGAGTATTAGCACCGAGAAGTTTGGGAGGCGACCTTTTACAGCGAGCCGGGGTGACGTCCTGCTGATGACAAAATTTACCCCCTCACTCGCCCTACAAAGGCCGAGACGGCGTTAGCTGTCGGCATATTACTTTCGTTTTTTTTTTGTTTTTTTGTGCACATTTTACGTAGGAAATGCGTATTATTATATGCGGCCTTATTGAGGTATGGTCTGTAGCTGCAGGCGAAACTTCAACCAACATTCCGAGCATGGTTTCCAGGGCAGACAGTGCATGAATCACAGATGGTATATGAAAAGGAAGAAATGCCACCACACTTGCAGGAGCATTGCAGTATATTTACATCTCGCACAATCAACGCTGCTGATGATTTGAATAAATTAAGAGGTTTTTTTCAACTTTGTTTCTAAACAAAAACGTCTCAGCGAAAAAGCTGCACTCTGCTCGAGCAACATGTTAAATATATTCTGGGCCATGGGGAGAAAATTACAAGTGAGACCGCCCAAAGGCCTTTGACTTAGATGCCATTTGTATGCCCGCAAAGCGGGGTCTGATGTTCTTTTAAAGCGCGAGACAAATGGACGGCAGAATCGTCCGATCCGACAGTCCGAACGCCGCTCCGAATTGAGACACACGCACACGCTTCCGACCTTGCAAGCGACACAACAATCCGTTCGGCTCCGCCCAGGAGATCCAACTTCCAAGCACTCCAGCGGAGGTCCGCGTTCATAGATCTCTGGTCCCAGATTGATGGTTTAGCTCGCACGAGCGAAGCTAGGAGCTCGTTCTTGTTAAGGTGTATCCACACGACGGACCAAATTGCTGTTTTGGTCCGCGGGCCGCGCATCACGTGATCTTACGTCACCGCTTTTCGAGGTCCGCCGGCGGTCCGCGGCCCGCGCTTCTGAGAAATGCCAAGCGCTTTTCTCGCCCGGACCTTGGCGGCGGACCGCGGCGTTTTTAGTATAATTGAAGTGCTAAGTCTGGCAACAAGCTGACTTTTGTTGTTTAGATTGGAATCGAAATCCAAAGTCGTGTTCTTTTGGCGCCAACTGTTGAAGACGAAGAAGACGAACCTTTTGTTGTGCGACGATGGCGGCATGGAGCGACGATGGAACTTTTTACTTCATCGCGCTCGTGGAGCATTTCCCCGCTCTGTGGGACAATAGATGCATGCCCTTTTCGGTTCACTTAAGTCCTCCTCGTCATCAATAGTCAACGCCAGGGCCACCGCGGCCAAAAGTCTTTTTCGTTGAACCTCCATTTTGGTTCCTTACAAATAGCCTCAAAGCAGCTGGTTGCATGCGTTTGGCAGAGCTGTGAGGTCGAGGGTTAGACCGGCACGTTCACTCTGTCGTCTGCTCTTTTGGTCCGCCGTGTGGATGCTCATTGCAGCCGGGTGGCCCGCGGGCCTCGCGTCACGTGATCAATCGGTCCGCGGCCTGGTCCATCGTGTGGATACACTTTAAGGTGTATCCACACGACGGACCGGGCCGCGGACCGATTGATCACGTGATGCGCGGCCCGCGGGCCGCCCGGCTGCAATGAGCATCCACACGGCGGACCAAAAGAGCAGACGACAGGGTGAACGGGCCGGTCTAACCCTCGACCTCACAGGTCCGCCAAACGCATGCAGCGAGCTGCTTTGAGGCTATTTGTAAGGAGCCAAGATGGAGGTTGAACGAAAAAGACGTTCGACCGCGGTGGCCCTGGCGTTGACTATTGAGGACGAGGAGGACTTAAGTGAACCCAAAGAGGCATGGGGACATCTTTAGATGATTATTTGAGTAGTCGTCGCGACTATTGTCCCACAGAGCGGGGAACAGCTAAATGAGCGCGATGAAGTAACAAGTTGCATCGCCGCACAACAAAAGGTTTTTCTTCTTTGTCTTCAACAGTTGGCGCTAAAATAAAACGACTTTGAGTTTGGATTCCAATCCAAACAACAAAAGTCAGCTTGTTGCCAGACTTAGTGCTTCAATTATACTAAAAACCCTGCGGTCCGCCGCCAAGGTCAGGGCGAGAAAAGTCGCTTGGCGTTTCTCAGAAGCGCGGGCCGCGGACCGCCGGCGGACCTCAAAGACCGATGACGTGAGATCACGTGATGCGCGGCCCGCGGACCAAAACAGCGATTTGGTCCGTCGTGTGGATACACCTTTAGGGGCTAGCCATGTTACACCTACAATCGTCATTCCAGAAATGGACGATGTGCAAATCAATATTGATGGTGTTATCAGT
Source organism: Ixodes scapularis (assembly GCF_016920785.2). Classification (NCBI taxonomy): domain Eukaryota; kingdom Metazoa; phylum Arthropoda; class Arachnida; order Ixodida; family Ixodidae; genus Ixodes; species Ixodes scapularis. The sequence goes on along the minus strand of NW_024609839.1, from coordinate 3,632,677 downwards.
GCCATTAACCGCTTGCCGACAAAATCCAGCCCGGGTCCTGATGGTGTATGCTCGAAGCTACATAAACTAACTAAGGATGCATCAGGTGCCGTGCTTGCCAGCTTATTCCAGCAATCGCTTAATACTGGCCACATTCCGAACGAATGGAAATCAGCAAATGTCGTGCAGATTTATAAATCTGGTAATCGGAATTGCCCAACAAATTATAGACCAATTTCATTGAACTGTGTTCTTTGTAAACTTTTAGAACATATAATATATTCATCTGTCATGAAACACTTAGTCTCAAACAACCTGCTATTTCCCAATCAGCACGGCTTTCAACGTGGTCTTTCGTGTGAAACCCAACTGTTTGAACTGGTAACGGATTTGCATACCTGTATTCACTCATCCTCACAAACCGACGCTATTTTTATAGACTTTTCGAAGGCCTTTGATCGTGTACCACACAGTCGTCTGATAAAAAAAACTACAATATCTCAAAATTAATGATAAGGTAATTACATGGATTCGTGAGTTCTTGCACGATAGAAAACAATCAGTACTTGCAAATGACATCACCTCACCACCTATACATGTCAAATCTGGTGTCCCTCAAGGATTCGTTATTGGACCACTTTTGTTTTTAATTTATATAAATGACCTCCTCAACAACATTTCTTCACAGATTCGCCTATTTGCAGACGACTGTGTGGTATACCGTCAAATATCTAGTCAAAGCGACTGCCAGGCCCTTCAAAGTGATTTGGATATCATACTTTCATGGTGTGACACGTGGCAAATGCAGATAAATATAGATAAAACAAAAATAATGACATTTACCAATCGTCGCTCATCTTTTCAATACGACTACAAAGTTATAGATTCAAAATTGGATAAAGTATCCACATATAAATATTTAGGAGTCCACTTAACTTCCAACCTCTCCTGGAACACTCATCTAGATTATATCCTTAGGAGGGCTAACCAGTCACTTGGTTTCTTAAGAAGGCATTTATATATGGCAACAGCAGAAACGAAGCTACTGGCATACTCTACCCTCATTAGGCCCAAGTTGGAATATGCAGCTATAATTTGGAACCCGCATCAAAAATATTTAATTAATAATTTAGAATCATTACAAAACAGGGCCACCAGGTTTATACTAAAAACGTATTCACCTATAAGCGTCAGTCAACTTAAGAGTTCACTTGGTTTATTGACTCTCCACCAGCGAAGATACCTCGCAAGGTTATCCCATTTTCATAAACTCTATCATAGTTCCTCAGATTTCCGTCAAAACAACATTCTCCCACCGGCTCGCATTTCCCCTCGTCATGATCATTGTTACAAAGTTCATATTCCATTTGCAAGAACTAATCTGTTCAAATACTCCCCGTTCGTACAAGCGGCGACTGAATGGAATGAGTTGGCAAGCGAAATTGCGACGGTCACTGATCATGATACATTTATGTTGTTATTGCGTGAATCTTTAGGGTGAATGAATCATATATTGCCCTGTATGTTACTCGCTCGCTGGGTCTATTGCTTTTTTTCTAGCACGTCGACTGCCTCCAATGATATGAGTGCGTGTGTGGCTTTTTTGTTATGTAATGTCTTCCCTTCATGGTTCTGTTTAGCGTGACACGATGTCTTCTATTTTTTCTTGTAAAATATTGTATGATTATGTAAAAGTTTATACGACACCCCCCTCTATGTAATGCTCCTTTGGAGCCTTTAGAGGTATGTAAATAAATAAATAAAAATAAATGTCCGTATGTCCGTCCGATGTCCGGCGTCGGGGGCTCGTGCTCCTGCTCGTGAGCTTACGCGCTCACGTGCTCACGAGCACGTGAGCACGTGCTCCCGTGCTCGTGTAGGACAAAAAAAAAAACGACCGCATCTCCACGTGGTGGATGATGTTGATTCGGGCGAAGCTCTGGTGGTGCTTGTCTGCGTAGACGCTGAGCCGCAGCATGCCGAGCCTTTCGTTCGTTTTCATCCATGTCAGAAAGAGAATGTGTGGTATGGAAAGTGGTTATTTACGCATTTGAGCATTTGACCGCAGCGTGACATGGATGAAAACGAACGAAAGGCTCGGCATGCTGCGGCTCAGCGTCTACGCAGACACGCACCACCAAAGCTTCGCCCCAATCAACATCATTCACCACGTGGAGATGCGTTTTTTTTCTTTTTTTTTTTTTTATTTGCGGTACAATATACGTACCTGTGAAGTCATGAGCCACGGATTGGCTGTCAGATTGAGTTTATTTTTGGGGGCTCCTTCAAACATGGATGCTGCTTGTTATAGAGAAATGAGTACTATTAAATAGCGCTGATCAGAGCTACCACAGAAACCACTGTGGCTCTTTATTTATGCTCCTTACAGCGACCAAACGTTAGTTATAGCAAATCTAGTTACGTTGCCGCGAAATGACAGGCATGTTTGTTGCAACTGCCGCAGAAGTGCCGGATGTTCGAGGCGCTGCTGACTAGTTCAGGGACCAAGTGACTCTGCCTCCGGTCCAAAAAAACTGGTCCGGAAGCGACTGCCCCGAACCAGTCATTCCTGTCACAAAAAGCTGTCGCGCTACCGTTGCAATTTCTAAGGTCGCCATTTAAAAGCAGTTGTTTTGTGCTCCAGGTTTGGGTTGCCTTTTCTGGGATGCTAATACAGAAGGAGTTATACATTTGTACTTGCCTATCCACGAAGCTCCCCCCTGTGTTTTAAATCCACTCTCGTAATGTTTGATGTCTTTCTCGAAGTAGTTGTTCTCGGCTTCAGATCTGGACCGACGTTGAATCACCTGGAAGTTGATAGATGAGTCAGCGCGAAGGGAATCAGAATGGTGCAATGGTGAGGGTGCAGGCTAGCTGGTGTAAATTGAGCAGAGTTGTAAACCCGAGACTGGCGATGCGGACCAGGGACAAACACACAACGACACGGACGAAGTCTCAAACGCAGCTACAAACTTTATTTCATAGGACAAACATACATGTCACTCGCCACCCTTTGTCCCCCTCTTTTTTCTTTTCTCTTCCCGAAACCCCTTACCCCTTCACTCTTCCTTTTCCCAGGCCCCCGTACATTCCAGTCAAAAATAAGCTCAGACGTCGCCAACTCGAATTTGCCGACAAATCTTGTGTTAACGCTCATACACAGCGACATCCCGAGGTCACTCCGGTGCTCCCAAACCAGTCACAAAGCCGCCGACAAATCTCCTGTCAACACACACGCACCGCGACACCCCGATGTCATCCCGGTTCCCTCAAACCAGTCAGCCGCAAAATATTTTCGGCGTCTGAACTTAAGTGGACGGATGTTTGACTGATGCATTCGGCAGACGTCTTTATCCTAATGGTCTCTCTCACTGATCTTTTCATGTCGTTGTTATCGATGCGAAAAGCATACGAGAACCTTATGAGAGTACATAAAAGCAATATAAGATAATATAAGAAGTTATACCAAACTGATAAGAAGTTACTTTTAACTTCTTAGATAATATTCTATTTTCCTTATATGATCTTATAAAGTTCTTTCATGCTTTTATATGATCTTATTTGATCCTATGCGTTAAATTGACAGAGAAATGTTTATTCATATCAGATTAATTTACTAGGGTTTATATGACTTTCTGGCAGCAGTATTTTATGAAAAATACTATATTCCCCTTCGTGGCTATTCGTACAATATGCGAGCACTTTGTTTTAATTTTATAAATAGGGAAAGTATAACATGCCATAAGCACAAAACGCTCATAGGCGAGACTGCGGGATGTTCAACTTATTCTTGAAGAATATAAAAGTTTTAAAATAAGCATGTGCTTCTTCTTGTTGCACGCTGCGAGTCACTTATAACATCCTCTGGACTAATATTACGGCGGCATATTATGGTGATTGCAAGTTCAAGTATTGCAAAAATGGTTCATATAACCTAATGCAAAAAAAAAAATAATGTCGGGCATAGCCTTAAAAAGTATACGTTCTAGGGTTCTAATTAGTATTGACTACTACCGTATGATTGCCGTCTATAATACTTACAGGGAATATAGCTATGTCTCCACTTCTTCGGTTAAAGTCAATTTTGAAAATATTTTGTTAAAAATAGAATATTTCAGAATCTGTGGATTTCTTACCCGAATTGAACTTATTTATCACGTTTCAATTCGGAATAAGTTCTTTCTAAAATGATCTGAGAAGTTTGCCATATTGTTATAGGGTACTTACTTGGTGGGCTAAACCGATCTATTAGAAGTCCATATTTGCTTAATTTGAGTTGTGTTTAGATTGTTTGATATAATAAACATTTAAATTTTTAACAAAGTAATATATGCATATCTTTTGAAGTAAAAAATAAGCAATGCCTTTTTGAAGAGGGGCAGAGGTCTGGTAAATCATGAGTTACGGTGATTATGAGACTTGGGTCTAATAATTGCGGGAGTTTTTTCACTCCTAGTGAAGGAACTGGTAAATATTTTAGTAGATGAGCTCTCCTTTGTATCAAAAATAACACAAATTGTAGCCGTCTTCTGAACTTTTACACCGCCTTGCCTGTCACCTGCGCAGTGTAGTGCAGAAGGAGACCGTAGAGTTTCCGGTTATGTTCCCGAACACGCCTTCGTTCTGCGGCAATTTGAAAAACCCGAAAGAATAAGACATGTAGAGACAGAGCCAGTGCTGAAAACCTTAAGGATTTTCCCTATATCTAGGGAGTTGCATTATATTCTAGGGACAAAGAGAAATTTGTTCGAATCTAGGGATTGACTTTAATTGGGTCTCAGTGGGTTGTAGAGACACGTTCCTTCCCTTTTTCCTCCTCGTGCCGGCCGAGTGCAGCGGGAAAAAGGCTTCTTTGCATGTTATAGGGACCAGAGGTAATCTCCAGTCGGAACAAGAGCGAATTTAGGGGACCGCCCAAGGCCAAAGTAACGCAGTTTAATTATGTAAAAAGGTTTTAACGAAGCAAATTTAACCTTTAAATGGCCACCCAACTACATAACTCTATTCTTAAGGTGCTCCGTAACGATAATCTCAGCATTCAAGCAAATTAACACATTTCCTGAACATCTTGGGAAAACCAGGGAATTGTTTGATAAAAGTTTGGGAAGAAACGACCGTGGAGGTTGGCAGAACCTTGCCTCAGGCAGGGTCTACTCATAGCCTCCGTTACCGCTCATTCACACTGGAAGCGGATCGGCGTTCGCAATGCGGTTGCGAACGCGGTTGTATAAAGATCCAGTACAATTGCACGCGCTCTTGATGCCATCGAGTGCGCGTGCAATTGCACTGGATCTTTATAGCACCGCGTTCGCAACTGCTTTGCGAGCGCGGATTGGCTTCCAGCGTGAATGAGCGGTTATACTCACAAACCGCGGCAGTTCGACGACGGAGCCAAAGAGTGCCCAGTCGCAAATTTGGAGCGCGAGGATCTGGTGTAGCACAGAGCATCAGAGTCATTTCTTGGGAAATCTGGACGTCAGCGCACAGCTTTTGCAGCGGCGAGGACCCGAAACATACTTGTTTGCTCTGGAGAAGTGTGTGTTCGGCGTCGCGCAGCAGCGGGCGCCAGTCACGCGGCTCTCCTCTCACCAATTGTCTGCTGCTCCACCTTTTCCATTTCGGCGGCCGCTTCTCGTGGGAATCTGCCAGGCTTTGTCAGTATAGAGGAGGCTATGGTGTACTAGAATGGGGAGGTGTGCCGTTCAGCGGCCGTGAGTGTGTCGCAATGTGCAAGCAGGCCGGTGAGGGTGCTGTGGGGCAGAGCGCGGTCATCCGACGACTGACAGAGGCCTGGCGGTCACAGCAGCCCTAGTGAAAAATCCATTTGTATGCGAAATTTCTTGTGTCCAATAAACACGTATGAATCACACAAGATATATAAGAACATAAAAGGACCCTATAATAACTATATAATGTATATAACGACATACAAGATCAACATAAGAAACTTATAAAAAACTTCTTCAAAGTTTCTCATATGGTTTTCATATGTTCGTATATACCTTATATAATTCTTATATGGTTCTTACATATCTTGTTTGATTGACATCTGTTTATTGGACACAAATGTTTCTCACGTTGTTCGAAACTGCTAGAACATATTGTTTTTAAACACCTCGCGAGTTACTTAGAAAAAAAATGCTTTTTTCTTTTCAAATCAACATGGTTTCCGTCATGGCCTTTCTACTACGACTCAGTTACTTGACACAGTCCATGATTTCGCAAATATCCTGAATCGATCCAAACAAATTGACGTCATATTCCTAGATCTTTCTAAAGCTTTTGATAGAGTATCACATAGTGAACTTCTCCTTAAACTCAAATCAATTGTTCAAAACGAAGGTATCTTTCGCTGGCTCCAGAACTACTTACAGGACAGAAGCCGAGTGGTCTAGCGCACACCAGCTCGGAGCACGTGGAGCGAAAGCTCGCGCTGCAGAACCCAGGGATCCTGGGTTCGAGCCCCACCCCTGCCCGTTTCGATCTGGATGAGCATCGTACCGGCGTGCGGTCGTGTATCACTACTGCGTGATGCACGTTAAAGACCCCAGGCTAGCGGCTGTACCGCACTGCCTAAATTTCTCATCTACAGCTGGGAGACTCGTCGCCCCTGTGAGGCAGACCAAGTTCTAGGCTGTATAAACACACACACAACCCAATTAATATTTACAGGACAGAAAGCAGTATGTACAGATCAACTCGAGTGAATCATCATTAGTCCCTGTTTTATCGGGTGTTCCGCAAGGGTCGGTCCTGGGGCCATTACTGTTCTCAATTTTTATAAACGATTTAGCCGCTAATATTCCAGTACGTGTTCGACTGCTTGCAGACGATGTGGTTTTATTTACAGAAGTCAATTAAATAAGTGACCAGATTCTACTAAACACCTGCTTGTCCAAGATGGCGCACTGGTGCGACTCGTGGCAGATGTCATTGAATGTCAATAAGTGTGTTCGAATGCATATAACTCATAAATTAAGTCATCTTTCTTTTGATTATTCCATTAATAGTACTTCACTAGCCGAAGTTACTTCTTATAAATGCTTGGGTGTCATTATATCGAATGACCTACGCTGGAACACTCATATCATGTCTACTGCGCGCAAAGCACTATCCAAGATATGGTACTTAAGACGAAATTTAAAACATGCCTCTTCCGACGTTAAATTGACAGCCTATAACACTTTCATATTACCCATCCTAGAATACGCTTCGGTGGTTTGGGATCCGTTCACAAGTACCAACATAAACGTCCTCGAAAATGTTCAAAGAAAAAGTTTACGCTTCATTCATAATAAATTTCAGCGAAAATATCCCGTCTCTGAACTGTACGTCCTCTCTGGGGTGAACTTCCTAAAGCATAGACGCATGTTTACGAGAATAAAGTGTCTATTTGATTTATTAAACAGCCGGTTCAAAATCGATATCTCTAAATATATTTCATTCGCACCTCAAGATTATCCCATGCGAAGTTGTCATTGCAAAACGCTCAAAGAATTCAACTGTCGGATTAATGCATTTAAGTACTCTTTTTTCCCAAGGACTGTTCACGACTGGAACTCCCTGCCAGGCGATATAATAACAGCATCACCAGAGTCCTCCTTCTTTAATAAACTCCGAGATTTTTGTGATCCTTGTATCTGATGCTCATTTATTAATTTTTTTGCGATGAATATTGCCTTTGTACAACGCTGTTTGTGTGTTTTTGGATCAGCTAGAACGAATATAATTGTGCTTGTTACCTGGTGTTTTTTTATTATTGTTTTTGTGTACCCATATGCTGTAAACCACTCCTACCACGTCTCCTGAAATAGGAGACAGTAGTATTAATAAATGATAAATAAAATAAATAAATACAAATGAGATTTTTCAATGGGGAGAGGTGCTTGATTCCGGATGAAAATGGGCGTATTCTTCGTTTGTTTTTCCATTGGTCGGTTCTTTGAAACAAGTTACACCCTCTCTCACACCCCTCTGAAAAAGAAATTGACCCGCGCGAGCGGCAGAAGCCTATATTCCAAGTGCAAATGCCGATTTGGAGCGGCCAATTCCTTACAAAGTCTGGCTTCTTTAATTTCTTTTTTGATTTGCTTTTATAGAAGAATAATTGTCTATCTACATTATGATATTGGATGATTTTTTGTTTGGCAGTTGTACATTTTGCAGACCTTTAAATGCCTAGCTTTTCTACTGGTATCAATACATATGTTTTGTGTACCATAGTTTAATGAAACCGAACTTTTCTTGACTTCTGCATTATCAGCGTGAGCTCATAGCCCAGGTAATGCCTAAATTTATTTTATCTAGTGAACATACATCATATGAATATAAACACCAATGCTGATAGGATAAAGGAATCAACTTCATGTGCTGTCATATTGAAGCCTGACCCCACTGAAAGAAATTTGTTGTTAATGACATGTAACAGAAGTCACATGTCCCTCTTAGATCTCTATTTTTTTCTGCACCAGTCTTGCTTTTTCCATTCAGAAATAAAAATACAATCGCGTAGCGCAGTGAGTTTTTTTTTAATCAAACGATTCCGTTCTGCGAACAGAAAGGCATCGCTCGGCATCCGAAACAAGGAGTGTTTTTCTTTGCACGTGTTTTAACCCACGTTGCACCTCGGCACAAAACACCACCGGTCAGTCTTTTTCTTCACAGTATTTGACAACATTGCGAGTCCCTATCTCTTCATCAGAGCTAGTATACACACAATAGGGTATCGATTCAAACACAGCCCATAACAAGAAGAACTAGTCACACGAACACGCCCCACGCCAGCCTCGCTAAACGCTGCCCGACCGGCCACCTGACCCTGCTGTCAGGGACTCAAACCGAAAAATGTAACGTTTCGGTTACGGTTATGGTTACCGTTTCCTGGTGATATCGGGTTTGTTTCGGTTCTTTACGGTTTTAATTTCTACGGGTTCGGTTACCAGTTACACCTTCCTAAAAATCGTTTTTTTTTTTTGGTTTCCCCAATAATTTGTTTTACAGAAATGCTAGACATCCATTTAATAGTTAACGATTTGAAGTAGTCTTAGATATCAAACAACAGGACATTCACAATAACAAGATCTCTTTGTCAAGATCTCTCTCTCTCTCTATGTATAAAGGAAGTATAGAATATGATGCCGAAGAATATAATCGGATGAAGTCGCACTTCGAAGAGTTATTCGTGTTTTAAAGCATTTAGCGACTCGACGTTTCGGCCTTAGTGAGGACCTCTTCAAGACTGAAGAAGCCCTGACTCAGGCTGTAACGTGTACTCACTAAATGCTTTGAAACTCCGACAACGCTTTGAAATGCAACGTCATCAGTTCATATATATATATAGGAACAGCACCTGGGATAAAAAGAAGGCACTCGAGCGAAATTTGTTCACAAAATATTTGCCCTTATAAAGTAGAACTTTGGGCTAATTGGTATTTCCTGATTAAAGATAAAACAGCGCAAGGACACGGACAAGAACTAAAAAGGTAGACAAACAAGGCGCTGTTTGTCTACCTTCTTGTTCTTGTCCGTGCCCTTGCGCTGGTTTTAATATTTGCCCTTATAGGAGATGGTCGCCGAAGGTCGCCAAAAAAGTGATCTGCAGATATGTTTCGAGCCTGGTAGACTTCGTCAGTCAAAACGAGAACACTTCCTTTTCCTTTTCTTTCAATCAAAGAAAAATGCCCGAAAAGAAGGAGTAATTGGACAAATGCTTACCGTTTAGTGGGTATCTACTCAACTAATTTCTCTCTTAAAAGTTTACTATATACCAATAAAAAAGCATCGAATAGCATTGAAGTGATGAAATATAATATCATTAACGCCGTTATTATCACAAAACCAGTTTTTGGGACATGTGGTTGGATGTAAGCCAACTATACCTGGTGTCATGTGAAGCCAATGAGAGGCCCAATGTTAAGCGTTTGCTCGTGTCAGATTAAACGACGAAGCTAGAAAAAAAATACAGTGCGGCACCGATTAGAAGATCTCAATTAAATGTCCATAAAAAAAGACGGCAATGACCCTTTCGAACTGTTGAGGCCCTTCGGTTCTAAAGTATTAAATTTGTAAATAAATTCCGATTCTTTATTTTTTCGATCCTTGGTGGTTCGAAAACCCCTCTGGAGTATAATAAAATTAAAATCCGAAAGTCCGGTCTGTCCTGCGGAGTTTAAGTGACGAGAAACTGGTCCGGCAATGTGTTTACGTATATGACTTCTATGTAAATTCATGCGTTTTCTTATGGTTGTTTTAGTTTCTCCTATGTATTGAATTGGGCATTTGTTGCATTGAATCAAATGAATAACATTTTCCGAATTACAGTAAAAGGTATCATTTATTTTTCAGTTAAAGTTATTTGCTGTGCTACGAATAGAGTTAGCTATAATTATATCAACACATAAACTGCATTGGTTATTATTGCATTTTATGCAACCAAGAGGGACCAGGCTACGTCCGATAGAGTTTCGGGACTGTCTAAAAAAATCCAATAAATTACGTGGTTTCTTAAACGCTATACCAGGTGGTCGAGGGATAACAGCCTTTAAAGCAGTGTCGATGAGTAAAAGAATCATGTTTCCTCTAAGAATATTTTTTTTTATGTTTGGAAGTTTTAGTGGTAAGGTAAGATTAGTCGTAATTCATAGTTATTTCTTTTCGGTCGCTCTACTAAACACGCGTTTCGAGAGAATGTTCCACTTTTTGATATTGGATTATTTATTAAAGGTAAGGGGTATTTACGGTTAGTGAAATCCTCTCCTAGTGTTATAGCGTTTATATCATAATCCTCATCATCTGAACATAAGCGTCTTAATCGTAGCATTTGGCTCTATGGTATACCTTTTTTGTTTTGTGTTGGATGATAGCTTTTATAATGCATAAATTGTCGTCTATTTGTAGGTTTTCGATATAAGGTTGTTTTCAAACCATTTTCAGTAAGCCTTATCTTAATGTCTAGAAACTCTATTTCTGTATCGGGGTATTTATATGTAAATTTAATATGTGGATTAAAATTGTTGGCAAAATTAATAAATTCAAAGAGTTTATCTTTCCCATTATTCCAAATGATAAATATGTCGTCGGGGACACGTTTATAAAAAAGGGGTTTATGCGGAAAGGAGTTAAATAGCCGCCCCTCTAAAGACATCATATATATATATTTGCATAGGAGGGACAGAAACGTGATCCCATCGCTGCGCCATGTATTTGTACATAGTTGAGTAATGCGGATTCTTGGGCGAGTTTGTACTGAAGCTTGGGGAACAGAATAGCGCTTCACGACAGGGACGAAGAGTAGGAACGAGACAACACAATGCGCTAACTTCAACTGGTTTAATCGTCAGAAAATCAAGGGTATAAATACTCTGCATCATGGCGCCATTCAGCCAATCCCATGCTACGCCACTGATCGCAAGATCTGTGCTTCTTTATAGAGGCAGACCTGATAAAAAACTACGGGGATCGATGTGTCAGCGTGGTGTCGGTCGATTTGGGCGACAAAGAAACACATTTCTTGCGATCAGTGGCGTGGCATGGGATTGGCTGAATGGCGCGATGATGCAGAGTATTGATACCCTTGATTTTCTGACGATTAAACCAGTTGAAGTTAGCGCATTGTGTTGTCTCGTTCCTACTCTTCGTCCCTGTCGTGAAGCGCTATTATGTTCCCCAAGCTTCAGTACAAATTCGGCCAAGAATCCGCATTACTCAACTATCTACAAATACATGGCCCAGCGATGGGATCACGTTTCTGTCCCTCCTATGCAAATATATATATATGATGTCTTTAGAGGGGCGGCTATTTAACTCCTTTCCGCATAAACCCCTTTTTTATAAACGTGTCCCCGACGACATATTTATCATTTGGAATAATGGGAAAGATAAACTCTTTGAATTTATTAATTTTGCCAACAATTTTAATCCACATATTAAATTTACATATAAATACCCCGATACAGAAATAGAGTTTCTAGATATTAAGATAAGACTTACTGAAAATGGTTTGAAAACAACCTTATATCGAAAACCTACAAATAGACGACAATTTATGCATTATAAAAGCTGTCATCCAATACAAAACAAAAAAGGTATACCATAGAGCCAAATGCTAGGATTAAGACGCTTATGTTCAGATGATGAGGATATTGATATAAACGCTATAACACTAGGAGAGGATTTCATTAACCGTAAATACCCCTTACCTTTAATAAATAATTCAATATCAAAAAGTGGAACAATCTCTCGAAACGCGTGTTTAGTAGAGCGACCGAAAAGAAATAACTATGAATTACGACTAATCTTACCTTACCACTGAAACTTCCAAACATAAAAGAAATATTCTTAGACGAAACATGATTCGTTTACACATGGACACTGCTTTAAAGGCTGTTATCCCTCGACCACCTGGTATAGCGTTTAAGAGACCACGTAATTTATTGGATTTTTTTAGACAGTCCCGAAACTCCATCGGACGTAGCCTGGTCCCTCTTGGTTACATAAAATGCAATAATATCCAATGCGGTTTATGTGTTGATATAATTATAGCTAATTCTATTCGTAGCACAGCAAATAACTTTAACTGGAACATAAATGATACCTTTCACTGTAATTCGGAAAATGTTATTAATTTGATTCAATGCATCAAATGCCCAAATCAGTACATAGGAGAAACTAAAACAACCATAAGAAAATGTATGAATTTACAAAAAAGTGACATACGTAAACACGTTGCCGGACCAGTTTCTCGTCACTTAAACTCCGCAGGACATAACGGACGTTCGGATTTTAATTTTATTATACTCCAAGGGGGCTTTCGAACCACCAGAGATAAAAAAATAAAGAATCTGAATTTATTTATAAATTTAATGCTGTAGAACCGAAGGGCATTCACAGTTCGAAAGGGCCATTGCCGTCTTTTATTATGGACATTTAATTGAGATCTTCTAACCGGTGCCGCACTGTTGTTTTCTTTTTCTCGCTTCAACGTTTAATGTGACACGAGCAAACGCTTAACATTTGGCCTCTCATTGGCTCAACATGACACCAGGTATAGTTGGCTTATGTCCAACCACATGTCCCAAAAACTGGTTCTGTGATAATAATGACGTTAATAATGGTATATTTCATCACTTCAATACTATTCGCTGCTTTTTTATCGGTATATATTAAACTGTGAAGCGAGAAATTAGTTGAGTAGATACCCGCTAAACGGTTAGCTTTTTCCAATTCTTCTTTTCGGCCATTTTTTCTTTGATTGAAAGAAAAGGAAAACGAAGTGTTCTCGTTTTGACTGGCGAAGAGTCTACCAGGCTCGAAACATATCTGCAGATCACTTTTTTGGTGACCTTGGACGACCATCTCCTATAAGGGCAAATATTTTGTGAATATAAATATATATATATATATATATATATAGGTGAGGCAGAGTAGTTTGAGAACAATAGAACGGGAACATTTAATAAGTCAGAGATCCGCACTTGCGGAGTTGGTATGCTAGGAGTTCATTGCATTTATTGCGACAGTTTCGCCGAGAGGCTCATGTCGTGATGAAGCCGAGACTCTCGGCAAACTGTCGTAATACATACAATAAACTCCTAGCATAGCAACAAGCGCGGATCTCTGACTTATCATATATATATATATATATATATATATATATATATATATATATATATATATATATATATATATATATATATATATATATTATATATATATATTGTGAGGGTGTTTATGAGAGACGTATTTGATGGTGCGATGTGGGAAGATCAGAGGCGATCAATGGCGGAACAGGCGAATTGCTCTCAGCTCGCGTGGCGAAAACATGCAACGCGCGCCCCTATTTCCCAAAGATGTGCGTCGTCGTCTTCGTAACAGTTCCCCCCGGTGGTGGTAGTGCCGGTCATCCGGTACTGTAGAATGGTTAGGGTTGGCGCGAGTAAGGCTTGATGCAGGAGACGTGAGCGATGTCTTGTGGTCTGAAGCGGTGGTCGCAGGGCGGAGATATTGGAACCAGCTCGTAGTTTATGTCGGAAAGACGACGTATGGACGCGATGTGGACCGGTGAATTTAGGTAGGAGTTTTTCACATTTTCCAGACTGGCGAATTAGTGTCTTGAGTAACACAAGGTCGCCAATATTATAACACACTGGTATGTGGGTATCCGCGTGACGAAGTTGTCGTAGCTGTTGCGATTGCGGAGTTTGGAGCCGGGCGAGTCGACGGGCGTCTTCGGCTCGACAAATGATCTCAGAGGCGAAGCGGTCCAGAGGTGAGTGAATATAGGGCAAAGCAGTGTCGAGAGTAGTGTGAGGGTCTTGAGCATAGAGGAGATAGTAGGGAGAAAATCCTGCAGTTGTTTGACGTGCGGTATTGTAGGCGTAGGTGACGTAAGGAAGGATTTCATCCCAGTTGGTGTGGTCGTCGGCAATGTACATGGACATCATGTTAGCTAGTGTGCGATTCAGCCGCTCGGTGAGGCCGTTAGCCTGCGGATGATAAGCGTCACATGATGAATCGTACTGACGAGCCTGAGGACCTCGTGCAGAAGGTTTGCGATGAAGGGGGTGCCACGGTCGCTGGTAATGGACTGCGGAGCGGCATGGCGTAGTAGTATGGAGGTGAGGAAAAAGTTCGCAAGTTCTCTTGCGGTGGCCTCAGGAACAGATTTGGTTTCTGCATAGCGGGTCATGCAGTCGATAGCTCCACCGGTTGTTAATCAGGGTTGCCAGGTTGGGCTATTAATAGCCAAATTGGGCTACTTTGTCATGCATTTGGCGTCGAAATTTGGCGGATGGCTATGTGGCTATTTTTGGGCTATTTTAAATCCTAACGCAAACCCGCTTTTTTCTCCCCTTGGTATAGAGTAGATGTACAAAAAATGCTTCAGCGTTAACACGAAGCGACAGTCCACCCATTCTATATTCCCGCTTTTAGGGATTTTCTGCGTGGAGATTCGTGGTCGTGAGCTACCGTGACCTAGATTCAGCTCCGACGACATCGCTTTTGTATTAATTGTGGCTTATTTTATGCTCCGAAGTTCTTTCAGCTACCTACTGGCGTCTCTTATTTTCTCGAGTTTCCCACAATCCTCCTACAAGAGGCACCTCGTCCGAGGAAAAATTGTACTAAGGGCAACTCAAAACATGTTGTCGCCTGATAACGCGTGCTACGCCGGATGCGTATTTCCAAAACCTGGCCCTTCCAGATCTGCCGCAGAGCGGCGTACTCTGATTGGCCAGATTACCGCCGCACAAAATATTGACGGCGACGCACATGCGGCGCCGGTCGCCGGCGGGAGCGTCTGCTATACTCCGGCGGATACTTTGGTGTCGTGGTGACTTAGTGGACGCGTTGTTGTGTAGAGTACGCGGACAGGATATAACAAAGGAGGCCTTTCCGCGAAACGTGAAAGCTTCTTAAAGCACAATGAGCCATAACAAAATACAACAGATTTTGGACAATGTATATTCCGAACAAGGCCAAGATCGATGCGCAGGAGCAGCTCTGTTTCCGTTGCTATCCGAGCTTGCCATCGCGCTCCCAACACTGCCCATGTCGAATGCCGCCGTGGAGAAAGTATTCTGTCACGTATCCCTCACGAAATCAGGCCTAAGAAAGAACATGTCCCTTCCAACTCTTCAAAACGTCCTCTATGTAAAGTTTGCTTTCCATGGAAAGAACGAGTGCTGTAGGACATCAACTCTCCTAAAGAAGTTTTTGCCCGTTTTAAGACGGAAATCATATATGAGGCGCGAGCGAGTGCTTCATAACTATGTGACTGCAAAAACGCGCGTAGAAATTGTTTTTGTACTGTTGTGCTTTAAATAAAGCGTTCAATACATTTCAAGATGTCGTAGATCTTGCGAGCTGCTCCTAAACCCCAGATATACAGACGCAGTGCTTTCGAATTGAGCTCGCAGATTCCAGCGCACGATATTTTGGCTTCTGCAGAATATGGCTACTTTTGGGCTACATATATCTCTTGCATTTGGCTAGTTTTAGGCTACATCGTCTGGCATTTGGCGGATTGAGCTAGAAACCACCTGGCAACCCTGGTTCAACTTGTTATTAGTGGAGACGGGAAATGGGCCCAAGAATTCAATTCCGACTTTCTGAAAGGGATGATGTGGTGGGGAGATGGAGTGCAGTGTACCAAATGGTTTTGTCGTTGGACTCTTCTTGGTTTGGCATTGGTGACAAGAACGAACATATTTGTTGATGGCACGGTACATTCTGGTCCAGAGGTAGTTGGTTCAGATTCGAAAGTACGTTTTGGAGAAGCCTAGATGTCCGGCCGTTGGGTCGTCATGATTTGCACGAATAACATCTTTTTGAAGCTCTCGTGGAATGACAAAAAGCCAAGGACGTCCTTCCGGTTCGTAATTTCGTCTGCATAGGGTGCCGTTGTGAAGGGCAAATAAACGCGCTGCGCGTGCTGTGCTCTGTGAGGCATGTGGGGTTACCCCAACACGGTAATCAATTATCGGTTTTAGGTAAGGATCAGACGCTTGATCTGCAGAAATGTCAACTGGTGTCAAAGGTGCTGTCGTGAGCGAGTTTCTTGTGTCTTGCTGAGGAGCGACAACGGTAGCGGGCGTCGAGACAATACCTCGAAGCCATCGGCATCGAGGTATTTTTTTCCAGATTTATAGAGGACGGTGAGCGTATAAACTTGCAGTTTGAGGGACCATCGCCCAAGGCGTCCTGGGGGGTCTTTCAGACTGGCGAGCCAGCAGAGTGCGTGGTGGCCGGTTACTATATGGAACTGAATGCCGTAGATATAGGGGCGAAATTTTGACACAGCCCATACAACAGCCAAACATTCGCGTTCAGTTATAGTGTAATTCCGTTCACATTGGGTAGGATTGCTACTCGCGTAGGCGATAGCATGTTGGCTGTTTGAAAATTTTTGAGCCAAGACGGCACCGATACCATGTCCACGGGCGTCTGTACGTATTTCGGTTTTGGCTCCTTCAGTAAAGCGGCCAAGAATGGGACTGTTCGTCAAGGCCGATTTAAGGGACTCAAAATATTGGCGTTGAAGTGGGCCCCATTTGAATGCGTCGTTATTGCGAAGGAGTTGATTGAGAGGTTTAGCGACGTGAGGAAAGCCAGGGATGAACTTTCGGAAGTAAGTGCACAGTTCAAGAAAAGCACGGACGTCTTTTTGAAGTTGCGGAACAGGAAATTCAGAAACGGCTCTGAGTTTGTCGCGGTCCGGGCTGATGCCACTGGCACTGGCTACATGGCCGAGCACTTTCAGTTGTCGAGCAGCGAACGTGCATTTCTTTGAGTTTAATTATAAGTGTGCGGAGCGAAAACAACCAGGAACTTGCCTCAGCCGGTGTGAATGTTGATCAAGTGTGGTTGAGAAAACGACTACGTCGTCGAGGAAGCATAGACATATATCCCAAGTGAGGCCGCGGAGAAATGTATCCATCATCCTTTCATGTTGAATTAACCTGAGACTGGAGTAGAGAAGAAACATCAAAACGTAGAAGGGACAGAAAACAGACAGGACGACGTCTGAAACTCAGCTAACTCATTTATTTAGTCCACCTCCTTATGTAGTCTCAATCTCAAGGTCATCTCCACCAACACAAAAGGACAAAGTTATACAGATCAAGCGCCACAGCCTTCATCACACAATGCAAGAACGTTGACTACATTTACAGATCGACGCGATAAGGCAACATCCACCCACCCCCAAGCTTGAACAAAAGAATCTCTTCCCCTATCATTCTATACACAGCTCATACTTCTGAATCATAACACGCCCTCTTCACAAAAAAAAGGAAAAAAAAACAAAAACACTGAAACGATAGTAGGTAGGTAGGTAGAAAACGTTTATTGAAAACCAAGGACTACGAATAAAAAGATTATCCGCGCCGCAGTGATCATCGAATCTGGCAGCCTCGTTCTTGCGTGATTATGGGTGATGAGGGATGACTGTGCGATGGGTCATGAGGGGTGTTTTCATATGGAGTCCCCCAGATCTGCCTTGGCTACGAAGTCCAGAAGCGACTGGAGAATCCTCGTCCGGCGTTGGGCTTCGCCCTGCTGGTCCGTCCAATCCACGAGTCTCTTGGGTCTTTCTTCCTCAGGTAGCGTCTCGATGGCTTCCACTCTGCACAAGGCTAGAGCTTGGCATTCTCATAGGAGATGGTCGAGCCTGGGAATGGCTTCTGGATCCTTGCATCTGTGACATCGCGGGTCCGGAGGGACCGCGTACGGCTGCGTCCGTTGTAATTGCGAGAGGTTGATGTGGTACTTGAGCCTTGGCGTGACCGCGCCTTCGGTACGGATGCGCCGAAGTTGAACCGTTTCCTTTCGCTTGAAGGTTTTCGCCGGAAGCGGGTAGTCCTCGGGTTGCCACTTTTCAGCTAGCTGAATCTTTCGCATCTTGCGACTTCTACGAAGCTCTTCGACGGCGTCGTAGCATGCCGAATCTTCTGGCTGTTCGAGTGACTCTTCGCAGTTGGACGCCTGTTGGGATGGCAACTAAAAAATTCTTCTCATCCCGCACTGTGCCGCTGCGTGAGCCATGTCGTTTCCTAAGATCTCCTGGTGTCCCGGGACCCATCGTACACTGATTCTTGTGCCGTGCTCCCGATATAGGCTGAGCGCCGTGTCGAAAAAGACGTGTACCGTCGGGCTTGCGGTTGCCTTGATCTTGTACATATTTCGTACCGCCTCCTGGAAGTCCGTATAGATGACGAGGTTTCTCGTCTTACCGGGGAGGTGCCCGTATACTCCCAACGTGAACAGAAGAGCCGCTTCTTCTACCGTGTCCGGTGTGACCTCCGTGCCTCGTCCGCAGCTAGTGGCAATTTCAAAGGGAGTTGCCCCCTCGCCTCTGTTGAAGACTGCTCCTGCGGCATACTCCTTCCCTTTTGTTGCTCCATCGACGTACACCACTGTGTTGTGCTGGCTCTCCAAGAGCTCATTGACCTCCTTCTTGTGCTGTTGGGAAACGATAGTAGGGCCAATACACGTGGAGACCCACAAAAAAAAAGGTTGTACGGTTTTTTGGAAAATCACAAGCACTTAAAACAACCTAAATAATAAAAAAAAAATTACACTTTTAGAAAGCTTTTTGAGTTGCTTCCAAACCGTAGCCAAGCCTGACTTATGCAGTTGCCTAGAGAGTTTATCCGCACGGTCTCCCTTACTACTCTCTTTACATCGTTCCTCTCTTTGCGTATTATTTCTGTCTCCGACCAGAGCGCCGTGCAGTTGTTACATTCATTAATAAGTTTTGCTATTTCTGAGTTTTGTGCTTTGTTCTTTACATTTCTTTCATGTTCGTTTAATCTGTCATTTATGCAGCGTGACGTCGGTCCTACATACTTAAATCCACACTCTAATGGTGTCTCATACGCAACCCCAGTCTCGCAACATACGGATTTTTCCGATGAGCCTTTTGCACTCGCTCACACCTGATTGAAATGGCGTCAGTTTACTTAATCTGAAATCCGAACTAAAGACAGTGTCTACTCCAAACTGCCTCGCACTTGACTTCAGGTTGTGAGAAATGTCACAAAAATAAGGGATTACACCAAAGCGGTTCCTTGGTTTCTGTTCAGTGTCTCTCCTGCCTTTAATAAACAATTTTAATTGCCGTTTTATAAAACTGTCGTCATAACCTACAATTATCAACCTTTTTCATTGCCCTTCTACTGATTCAGTGACATGATGGACACATGACCTTTCTAACGCGTTCCTGACCAATGACTTTACAATCCCCGCCTTTACGGTCTTCGAATGACAACTCATTCTTGCCAAAACTGGTTTCGATTTTTCTTTACCATATTCCCAACATAACCCTCGATTTACGTGAATACGTAAATCGAGAAAACTGCAGAACATTATCTTCCGATTTTTCCAAAGTAAACTTAAATTCTGGAGCCGTTGACCTTATCACAAATTCTATGGTTTCTGTTAGACCTTCCCTAAACACGCATATTAAGATGTCATCTACATATCTTCTTCCTATTGCCGTACCCGGGGACAACTCCTGTAGATCATCGTGCACTGCGCGATCCAAAGAGTTTAAATGAACTTCTGCTAAAATCGGTGCGACTGATGACCCTATAGAAACACCTCTTTTTGTATATACTTTCTTCCTTCGCACTCCACTACCGTTGACTTCAGATAAAACTCCAAAATTGTTAAGGAACTTTCTACCGATATACCTGAGCCCGATTGGAATTTAACAAGATTCAACTCCAATGCCTCCCTGACTCTCTGAATTAACCGGGTATTTTCTAAGGAATAATACAAGTTCTTAGTGTCCATCGATAACACTGAACAACGCCTCCCATGATTAAACCCTTTGGATCGCGCAGTGCACGATAACCTCCAGGAGTTGTCTCCGGGTACGGCAATAGGAAGAATATATGTAGATGACATCTTAATATGCACGTTTAAGGAAGGTATAACAGAAACCATAGAAGGTGTGATAAGGTCAACGGCTCCAGAATTTAAGTTTACTGAGGAAAAACCGGAAGAAAAATCGAAACCAGTTTTGCCAAGAATGAGTTGTCATTCGAAGACCGTAAAGGCGGGGATTGTAAAGTCATTGGTCAGGAACGCGTTAGATAGGTCATGTGTTTATCTTATCACTGAATCACTAGAAAGGCAATGGAAAAGCAACGGCAATTAGAATTGTTTATTAAAGGCAGGAGAGATACTGAACAGAAACCAAGGAACCGCTTTGCTGTAATCCCTTATTTTTATGACATCTCTCACAACCTGGAGGCATGTGCGAGGCAGTTTGGAGTAGACACTGTCTTTAGTTCGGATTTCAGATTAAGTAAACTGACGCCATTTCAATCAGGTGTGAGCGACTGCAAAAAGGCTCATCGGGAAAAACCCGTATGTTTCAAGACTGGGGTTGAGTATGAGATACCATTAGAGTGTGGATTCAAGTTTGTAGGACCGAAGTCACGCTGCATAAATGAAATATTAAACTAACATAAAAGAAATGTAAAGAACAATGCAGAAAACTCGGAAATAGCCAAACATATTCATGAATGTAACAACTGCACGGCGCTCTGGTCGGAGACGGAAATAATACGCAAAGAGAGGAACGATGTAAAGAGAGTAGTAAGGGAGACCGTGCGGACAAAGTCACTAGGCAACTGCATAAGTCAGGCTTCGCTACAGTTTGGAAGAACTCAAAAAGCTTTCTAAAAGTGTAAACATTTTTTTTTGTTATTTAGGTTGTTTTAAGTGCTTGTGATTTTCCAAAAAACCGTACAAACTTTTTTTTTGTGGATCTCCACGTGTATTGGCCCTACTATCGTTTCAGTGTTCCTTTTTTTCCCCTTTTTTTGTAAAGAGGGCATGTTACGATTCAGAAGTATGAACTGTGTATAGAATAATAGGGGAAGAGATCCTTTTGTTCAAGTTCAGGGTGGGTGGATGTTGCCTTATCGCGTCGACCTGTAAATGTTGTCAACGTTCTTGCATTGTGTGATGAAGGCTGTGACGCTTGATCTGTATAACTTTGTCCTTTTGTGTTGGTAGAGATGACCTTGAGATTGAGACTACATAAGGAGGTGGACTAAAGAAATGAGTTAGCTGAGTTTGAGACGTCGTCCTGTCTGTTTTCTGTCCCTTCTACGTTTTGATGTTTCTTCTCTACCCCACTCTCAGGTTAATTCAACATGATTAATATTCACCAGCTCGCCTGCACCCTCACGATTTTTTTTATAATCATCCTTTCGAAGGTCGCTGGGACATTGCACAGACCCAACGGCATTACGTTGAAATGGTCGAGGCCGTCAGGTGTGACGAACGCTGTTTTAGGTTTGTCAGCATCAGCGACCGGTATTTGCCAGTAGTCAGTCCGGAGATCCATCGATGAAAAGAAGGATGACCCTTGGAATGCTTCTAGGGTGTCGTGGATCCTGGGCAGCGGGTAGACATCTTTCCTGGTTACTTTATTCAGACGGCGGTAGTCTACGCAGAAGCTCCAGGAGCTATCCTTCTTTTTTACGAGGACGACGGGTGACGACCAAGGGCTAAAGGAAGGCTGGATGACTTTCTTCTCCAACATTTCGGTGACGTGCTGTTGGATCACTTTGCGCTCTGTGGGTGAAATTCGGTATGGTCTGCTTTTCAGTGGGCGTGCCTCTCCAGTGTGAATGTGATGATGGACAACGGATGTTTGAGCAAGGGCTTCGCTGCTGAAGTCAAATATATCAGAATAAGCTTTAAGCAGGGTGACTAAATGATGTTGGTCCTCGGGAGGCAAACTAGCGTCCACCATCCTTGTAAAGTTGTCACTCATTTCGCGTGCAGAACCGGGTAGACAAGTAGGGGGGTACAAAAGTTCCGAAAGAGTGGCAATGTGGTGTTCCTGATACATGGTCATATTGGCGACAGGAGTGTTCCGGGGAAGTATTTGCGACTCCGTAGATGCGTTGGTGAGACAAAGACAAACGCTGCCTTCTACTAGGGACACGATGGAGTATGGGGCGACAATACTTTCCTTCGCAAATAGTGATTCAACAGGTTCCACTAGTCCAGAGGTGCCTATAAACGACGGGTCGGCTGTGAGCGCTACGGCAACGGCAAATAGTGGTGGCAAAAGAAGGTCGTCGTTGTGCGAAGGGTCATGTTTTTCGAATGGGAGTGATCAGCGACGGGGTCGATGCAGCTCAGGTCTAGTTCGCCTCTAGCGCAGTTTATGAAGGCGTCTGTGGACGTCGAAAAATCCCAGCCTAAAATAACGTCAGCGACGCAGTTGGAAACGACGAGGAATACCACAATATAGGATAAGTCTGCAATGAGAATGGACACTGATGCAGATCCGAGAGGTTGCACCAATTTGCCGTTACCCATGCGCAATAGGTGTCCGTTGGCTGGAGTAATTACCTTACGTAAGCGGCGGCAGACATTGTCTGATATGCATGATTTGGCGGCTCCTGTGTTGACCAAGGCGGCGCATGTTTGTCCTGCAATATGAACGTTGAGTGCCGTCCGTCCAATAAAAGGAGGATTTTCGGCAACTTCTGGCAGTGCAGCCTGACCACCGGTGGCACCACAGGCTGCCCTCCTTAGTTTGACGACGGCGTCGACGCTGCGGCTGCGTGGTTGAAGGGTGACACTGATCGGCGGCGTCTGGGGTACGGCGAGGGTGATCGGCCGCGGGGGTCTTGAGGTGTTTGTGAATCGATTGCAGAGCGGCGTGCGTCGGAGGAGCGGCTGTCGTCAAAATCTCTCGAATAGAGAGACGGATTGCCAGGTGCATGATAATAGGCGTTATTATTAATTCGTCGACGGCAGTAACGGGCGATGTGACCAGCTGTGTGACAATAGAAGCACACCGGGCGCTGGTCGTCTGTTCTCCAAATATCGGTGCGTCGCTGTTGTCCTTAAATTCGTCGGGGGGGTTGAGGGCGGTGTAGGAAGGACGTCTGGTAGCGGGGTTGCGTGTCACACAGCATTGGGCAGCAGGGTGTGAGTGCTGGTGGTGCTGGCACGTACGTAGGGGTAGGCGAAGCGAGTGGTTGGAGAGCAGCTCGTACTTCGTCCTGTACTACCTTCCGCATAAATTCGGTGTCGCTCCGTTGGTTTGGGGCGACATCTGACGGTCGTGGTGTGCCGAAGTACGCCACAAGTTCCTGGCGGATGATTTGCCGAATTAATTGTGGGAGGTCGGACGCCGTTGTGGTCTGTGGGGACACTTCGGGCAGGCGTTCGAAGGGTGCCTTTGTTATGCGGGCGCTCTGCAACTCCTCGTACTTCTTGCACTCTGTAATGAGGCGCTGAACAGTTGGAGGGGATTTTGGAGCTACGATTGAGAATAGCTGGTGTGGTAGCCCTTTGAACAAATGCCGGATTTTGTCTTCTTCGGTAGTGTTAGTGTCGACGCACCGACACAGGTGAGGGACGTCCTCAATGCAGGACGTGGAGGACTCGGTTGTAGTTTGATACCTTCGGGCAAGTTTATCTTTCGCTTGTTGTTTGCGGCGTTCGGGTTTGCCAAATATTTCCGCGAAGCCGAATGGGAATCTGTCCTAGGAATTTATTTCTTCTTCGTGATTATCAAACCACTGGAGTGCGGTATCCTTCATGAAAAAAAAAAAACATTCGCGAGCTTGAGAGTATCGTCCCACCTGTTATGTAGGCTAGCCCTGTCGTAACTTCTTAGCCAGTCGTTGACATCGGCCTCTGGTGCTCCATTGAAAACTGGTGGATCTCGCTAGCGGTTCTTGATAAGCAGTGGAGCGGGTGGTCCGCCTCGTCCGGCATTGCGTTGTGCGTTGAACGTCCGCTGCGAAGCTCCAGGGCCGATCGCGATAGCACAGGAACCGAGAGGTTGGGAATCGTCTGCACCTCCACCACTTGCGAGGGTGTTTATGAGAGACGTATTTGACGAAATATATATATATATATTTCGCCAGCGACCGCAACCTCGGCAGTTGCGAAACGTGGCCGACCACGCCAGTACTCTGCATATGAACTGAGGGAACGAAAGATAACATTTATGCTTTCGCATTCCCAACTCATAAGAAAGCTGAGGTGTCCTCGGAATTATATTTCTTCTCTCTCTTCTTTTTCCCGGGTTTCTTCTTCATTCCGAAAGTGTTTTTTTTTTCCTTCTTCCGAGGGATTTTGGGTTGAGGGAAAAAACGGCTGAGGCATTGAAAGTGGCTTCGGTGGCATCATTAAATGTCGGATGCTAGTTGAAACAACTCTACTACGGTGAACTACAGGTCACTATAACTGTACTGTCTGTCCTCGTGCCCACATGTTTTATTGTTTCGTGCTTTTCAAATCATCTTTACCAACCCGCTCAAAGTTAATTTTCGTTCTCTGGTGGTCTGGAGGTTTCCGCGTCGAATTAAAACACTTTCAAAGCTCCGGTTTGGTAGTGTTCGAACAACACAATCTGTCGGCCTCGAAGATGTTGGCGGCCGGGAGTCAACTTCTGACGAGGAGAGGTGTAAACACGCGCTTTTATGGGTTCGTTACGAAAGCAGAAAAAAGAGGATGTTTTTGTTGACGTCGGGTTTACGATAGCACAACAGGGCTCCCCTATCAAGAATGATGGAAATAAAGCTATTATTATTATTATTATTAAGCTCCATTTAGTGAATGTTGATGGCGAAGAAAGGTTTTTGGCACATTTACTCAAATTCAAGCTTTAAACTCAGCAGATAATTGCGAAACGTGCTCATTCGTCGTTACGACGTTTGAACAGTATTTGGTTAGTCTGCCAGAGTATGGCAAAATTGTTGCACGCCGTAGATGAGAAATGTTTCCAGTGGAGTACGAATGCTAACCTGCGGTTTTTAGGGTGAGCCACGCAGTGCATAGCAATACACGAACTCGTAAAGATATATGATAATGATCCAGTTTGAACGGGCTGACGTGGAGGCTGAATCAAGGATCCCGGGGTTCTGCAGCTGGAGCCTCCAATTCACGTGCTCTTAGTTGTGGTGCATTAACACAATCAACTACTGACACCCCTTAAAATTGTTGCACTGCCCCTTTTGAACGATCTTGCCTGTTCATCAAAATAAAAAGGGCAAAGATATCTTTAAAAGTGCAATTTGTATTCTCTCCTCTATGAGGAGATACTTACTGTCCATCCGCCGCCATCGGTCTCCATGTCACATTCCACGTCTACTGGTTTGTCGCGAGGATAAATTGTATATTTTGTTTTCGTGCTGCTGCGTTCCCTCATTTTTATCTGGGAACAGCTTACCGTTCGATTTCCAGCTGAAAAAGAAAGGTGCGTAAAGCAGACATTACTTATCAAAGTTTCAAGGAGAGGGACTTCGTAAAAATCCGCCAGTGGTTCGGCCAGCGGTGCGGTACATCGGTTGTTAATTTATCACAAAATGTCAGACATGCGAAGTAAGCGACGCAGGAGAACTTTGCTAAAATTGCAAACATAAAAAACGCGGGTCTTGTATATTATTTCGCATAGGAAACAAACGCGCGCGTACACACAGACTAAACCCTTGAAACAAAGTTGTACAAAATACTCAATAACAGTATTTAAGTTACAAAATACCTGCTTCATAAAGTATTTAAACTACTACTCAAGTTACGTACACTGTAAAGTATATGGAGTAGAGTACAAACACTTGAAGATACATCCGCGTTGCGTAATTTTTATCGACGTGTATGACAAACACAATTATACAGTTGTGAAAATCTTGTTTACCAGAATGATTTATTTGCACGCGACAGCACAAAACGACAAAACAAAATCGTAGGGCTATTCTATGCAGTCCAGCTATAAGGAGCAGGAAATCACTGATACAAGTTACACAACATTTATGGGACAAAAAAAAGGTCGCTTTAGCTATAGTGGCATTGCTGAATATCACGTCCTGTGGCGCCCATTAGACCCATCGTTTGAGGGGACACTACCACTCCCCAACGTTTTTTAAAAGTTTGCCAGGGGATTAATATAGTGTCAGAAAACTACAGAATCAATATTTTTCTACAGCGTCACATATATTTTTAATGAAGTCAAAATGCGCAACTGCTCAAAACCAAAACCGAAACTGGATTGGGAGGAAGAAGATATATAGAGGAGAAAGTTACCGAAAGGCACGTGGATGTGCAACTTTTTTTTTTCAATCAACTTGTTTACAGTCTTTTAGAAGCTACGAAAAAAATGGGCATCATATTTTTGTCAACTCTTTGTATTGAGTGAGTGCCTTGAATGAGCCATAAATTTGATTATCTTTGGTGGTTGTGTCTAAACCATAGAAAACGGCACGTGTCCACGAAGAAGAGAGTGAGCGGGAATCAAACCGGCCACTTCTCGATCGGCGGTTTTCGGGTGGAAAGATAATTACTTTCGAGCCGCAAATTGTGTTTTGTGTAATTGAGGTTTTATATGTCATGTAAAAATAACAAATAAAAACCTTCGCCACCTTAAATACCCTGTCAGTGTTCCTTTAACTACAATTCATAATCCCTAAATGGGGAGTTCACTATAAACGAACACGGGATACTGAAATGAGTGAATGAAAACAAAGAGAGCCCACATATAATAGCCATGGCACTGGTCACACCTTCTTCAAGTCGGTTGCGTTCAGACAGAAAGGCACTCAACGTTAGGGTATGCTTTGCTGGCATTTTAAGAGGTCATCCTGCTCGCGGTTTGTTTCCTCCTGTTTTCTGCTTATCAATGTTCGCTCACAGACTGTTCGCGAGAGCAATGGGTGCTAGACTGACGGCAAAAAGAAAATAAATAACAAATAAAAAACATTGACGTTTTTCTGTAGCGGGGTCAAATATACAAAAAAAACAGTGTCTTCTTTTTATCTCCGTAGTATAAAAGAGTTGCAGTGTAAAAAAGTACTTTACATCAATACGTTATTTTTTTTTTTTTTGCATTAGGCAATAGAGGGCAGCATCTGCAATCAGCGAAACATGGAAAAATATGTCACACCTTCTGTTATTTAAACAATAAAGATTAAATCTAGCACTTTCACCGTCACATAATTAAGAATCAATAGCAAGAAAACGGCAAGGGATTGAACTCCATTGGCATGGGGTGGGAAGTTATTATATTATAGGTAGCAAAATATAACGACACCGAAAACCAGCAGGCTGTTTTGACGCTGTGCTAATTTGGCAAGTGCTCTTCTGTCACTGTGCTGTTTGAACGCCGTTTTGTTCTGACGCCGTGCTGTTGAGTCGCGTACTGTTTTGACGCGTCCTGTTCTGTCGCTGCGCACTTTTGATGCCGCACTGTTTTGACCTTGCTGTTTGCTGTTTTGTCGCGTGCTATTTTGTCGTGTGCTATTCTGTCGCTTTCCCGATTTTTCGGGAAACTTGGACGTCAGCGCACACGTTTTACAGCGGCGAGGCCCCGAAACATGGTTTTCAAACCCGGCGAGAAAAGAAGCGGCAGCTCGAGGAAAGCGAGGAGCACGAGCGGACATTCCATCGCTCGGGAGAAGTGTGTTTGGGCCAGACTTGTACACGTTACTGAAAAATAGTAACGAATTACATATACAATTACTCAAGGCTACATTGTAATTTATTACAATTACAATTACCCTTCCATGAAAGTAACTGACCGTTACCCCAAAATGTAATCCGTTACTTTCGTGGCGTTACTTTCAACATTATTGTCCTCAAGTAAGAAACAAAGCGAAGAGGGTTATTCAAGTTCTTATTCTTGCCACCTGTTCCATTTAATGACCTTGAGTATTTTGAGCAACAGCTGGCCCTCGAAAGTCTCGTCAGGCATTTTGCGTTATTTCTTACTCAATATGTCGACTGCTACGCTGAACACCATTTGAGCTGAGGCACTGGATGGGAGTGTTATATTGTTCCTCACGAATGCTTCATGCTTTGCATTGAGCTTTTTCAGCGAAGCAAGGGAAGTACTACTTACCTCGAATGTAGAGCAAAGCTTCGTCGTTGCAGGCGTTGCCTGCTATTCGAGAGATTTAGTAGATCCTTCCGATACCTCCGATACCCGCGATAACGATATGATGCATACGCAAAGACGGTGGCGAAGTATCGGATATCGTTATCGGAGTCATCGGACCGATCTAAATTCTCCATTGTCTAAATCGCGAAGCTGTGGAAGTCATCAATAGCAAAACATAGTTGTAACAGTAAGGTGATAACTAAATAATAAATAATGTTTGGCTCGATATTCTTCTCCTTTGGTTCTGAACAGTTCGAGCCTAACTTGAGACGTTGGTGAATAAAAGAATGTTTCCAGTATATAAATATAAGTAATAAAAGAAAAAGGACACTCATAACAACAATTAATTAGAACGTCGGTTAAAATAAGGAATTGTAAACGCACGTTTGCCGTGTGTACCTTTCTTGGCGCCGTTCAAAAACGCACGGGGCACGAACCGACTGCAGTTCACTCCGGTGTTCTCCAGATCGACGTCCGCTGATGCCAAGGGCAGCAAAGGGTAGAAGTAAGCCGCGCTATGGCCCCACTCACGAATTTCACTCTCTCCTCAAGCCCAGAATATCAAGTCTACGTCAGCCACCATAATGTTTTTTTTGTAAAAATATCTGCTTGAGATAAGATGGGCCCTGCTGGGGCAAAACAGGAAGAAGGGATGACTATTACCATTTTCTAAGTTCTCGCAAAAAGCTGACTCACAGAAAGGGTAGGGTAGACGGAGCGTTGTCTCGTGTTGTGACATTATGAAAATGGTCGTAGAAGGACATTGTTAATTCTTTTCAGTGCATTTACCACCTCGAGCTTCTCGAAGAGGCGCACAATCACTTGGTGTCCTCCCCTCCCCGTCTTCGATCGCAAAGAAAAAACAGAGGGACTAAAAAAAAGCGGAAATACCTGGCCCCCTCCGCCCTCCCTCCCCCCCCCCCCCCTTTTTTTTATGTAGAAATGTTTATTTTGATTTTTCGACATTGTTGTTAGGGTCTAAAAAAATAGGTTCAGGGGCTTGATGTTGAAAAAAAAAAAAAGGCTTTGCGGAACTGAACTGCCAAGCCTCCCTTGCGCTGGTCAATTCGCGTGATAGTGAAACTGCGCTCGACTTTACAAAAATGAAAAAAAAAAGAAGCACTTTATTTAGAAGGGGAGGGGGGGTTGGTTCTGACAAAAAAAATGTAACGGATTACAAGGAATCCGTTACGTCAAAAATGTAAGGGAATTACTTTAAAATTACTCTAGAAAATATGTAATTATTCCGTTACTAAATTACTGACAAATATAAGGGATTACAAGTAATTTCGTTACTTGTAACGGATTACGTACAAGTCTGGTTTGGGCGTCTCGCCGCAGCGAGGCGCCTGTCACGTGGCTTTCCTCTCATCCGCTGTCTGCTGCCCTACCTTTTCAATTTCCGCGGCCGCTTCTCGTGGCTATCTGCCAGGCTTTGTCAGTATAGAGAAGGATATCCTTTGAGACATGGACTTCTAGCGCGAGAGCTCTATCTGCAGAACAGCGCTTCAAAGCAGCGACCTTGAGCTCTCGTGCTTTTACCATTGGCCGCAGTAAAAGCTTAAGGGTGAACGGATCGTAGGGGGTATTCATTGGCGGCCATAGTTGTATGCGCGACTGCTGAGCGCGTGCTGACGGTGAGCTTCCGCAGTTCTTTTGCAACTTGAATTCTGCATCATCAAGACTGCCGTTCTTAGCAGCCTATTATTGTGAGCTCGTTCTCAGCATGCCCTCCTAACATGGCACACAAATATGTCGTCCAGCGAAGTCAGTCAGCACCGCAGAGAAGAGCTCATGTTGACTCGCGTCGTGATTCTTTCTTTCCGGTTATTATCGGCCACTGCCGCAATATAGCTTTCCAGGGGAACCCAGGAGACCTTGCAACGAAGAGAATTCTGGGGCTGTTCGGACGTACGCCCGTGCCAGACCTGAACGCTTTGCATATCCTGGTGGCGGCACTATTCATTCTTTCCTCTCATTAAAAGCTCACAACACACACAAAAAAAAATAAAGCGAAGAGAAAAGAATGTTATCACTTACTCTGTCTTGCTTTGATAAGAAGAAAAAGCAGCCGACGAGAACGGACGTATTTTTGGCGTTCCCGATATGCTCGGCCCCAAGGAACGTTTATGACTGCCTAATCCAGTTCTAAACTCAACGTGGATTGTCGGGGGGGGGGGGGGGGGGAGGGAGGCAACCCCGGGGAACCCGAATGAGGTGAGCGGCACTTCCAGCGTTTTTTAGACAAACCCATGGCAATATAAAGAGATGGACATGAACGCCGGTTGTCAAGATGGGCTCACCGCCACTGCCGCGGAGATTCCGACGAGTCAAACGGTGGGTATGGCCACTATTCTCAAGCCCCCGACGTTTCAAGTACCAGAATACTTTGTTTTTAGTGAGTCAACACAACCATCTCTAAACCAGCCAGGCCCCGATGAGCAAGTTTTAAAGGCCGATCCTCTCGAGTATATCAAAATAACATCTCATTGAAATTCTGAAAAATATCCTCGGAGACTCGCATAATTCCGTGCCCCATCCCCCCCCCCCCCCCCAAAAAAAAAAAATAAAAAAAAAAAGCGGGCCGAGCCGCGTAAAAGGCACTTAAAAAAAAAATCGAAGCCAAGATGGTGACAGATCTCCCGGAAAAGCACAGAGAAACGAAGTGCGATTCTAGCGCCGCCGTGGTGGCTGCGGAAAGCAGAACGTCACTCTTCAAGAACGCAGAGTCGGGGAGTGGCGCTCTGGCGAACCCTACCGAAGAGAAAGAAGACGAGTGGAAGACAATCATGAGCAAGAGGAAAAGGAAGTGTCTCCACCGAGGTTCAGCTCAGCTTCAAGCACCTCCGCGACCCAAAACTCCGAAGAAGTGGCAGTACGAGTACAAGATCCGCCTGGCGCGATCTAGAGTCTCAGTCAAGACGCTCCTACCAAAACTGGAGATACATCTGCAAGGCACAGAAATAGCCACTGCATTCTCTATGCACCTCATCGAAAAGGCCAACACGATCTCGGTCCGCGTGGACTCGAAAGAATCGACCGAATGACTTGAAAAGTTTAGGGTGGTCACCATCAAGGAACAGAAAATCCCGTCCAGGTGTTTAGAACCTATGGCCCTACCTACAGCAAGGGTGTTATCTATGATGTCTACCCCCTCCAAGAGGACCATCAAGATGACACGCTGAATATCGAGATTGAATTCGAGAAGATTCACGTAGTTGCGGCTCGCCGGCTCGGAAAATCATATACTGCAATCCTAACCTTTGACGGTGGGAAGCTATTATGATGCGTGGTCTACGGGAAGAGGTTCATGCGACTGTCCCCCTTCAAGCCAAAAGCGGTTACATCCAGCAACTGCCACCGCACCGGCCACAAGGCCGAGATCTGCCCCAACGATTCTGTGTGCCCGCGCTGCGGAACTCAAAACCCAGCCCCGACCAGCCCTACGCAGGAACCTGCGAGCCGACATTACCCCTTTCTGCCAAAGGTGCAAGAAGAAGGGCCATCTTTGGACGAACCGCCAATGTCCGACGGGGCAAGGAATCAACAAGAAGATGAGAGAGGAAGTTTATAGCTACCGAGAGCAGCGCATGCTCCAGGAACAACAGCAACTGCTTCAACAGCGGCAGCACCAGAAGCAGCCCCAGCAACAACAAGCCGAAGCCGAAGTCAGGGCAAACAGAGTCCCGATCTCCCCAAGCGGCTCCTTGTGGATCAACAAAGCGATGCAAGGCACAATGCCCTCACCGCCATCCAACTTGACGGCCAAAATTCAAGAACTACGCAGCAAGTTCAACTTCCCGAAGGCTGAGCTGGACAACGTCCACGCGGCGCTCAAGGCACAGCAAGAGGAAGACAAGAAACACTAGTCGATCTGGACTCAGGCCAGATCACTCTGCAGCCTGTCCCCACATTAGCATGATAAGAGTTCTCAAGTGGAACTGCCGGAGTCTCGGCCAGCGAGCAGCTGAGCTACGACTAAAACTACTGGACGTACCCGACGAGCACCCTGACGTTCTTTTACTTCAAGAAGCTCACTCCATACAATTCAAAGTTTGGCAGTATATATGCTACCCACGCCCTACGATCACCCCAGTGACAAGACAGACAGACCTGTCATCCCCCTCCAAACCAAGTTATGCAGTGGCCTACATGCGCAGCGTTTGGCCTCAGCACCAAATTGAACCCAGGCAGTTTTGCACTGAAAATCAAGAAGTCATCGCGGTGCGAACCTCGGTCCATAAGCACCACAACATCATATTCGTATCGGTCTACTACAGGCCGGGCATCAAGAAGGTCGACCACGGGTGGATCGCTCACCTACACCATTTGTACCCGAGAGACCAGAAGCTGTACGGCGGAGATTTTAATCTTCAACACACTGCTTGGGGCTACAATTACCAGACGCAAAGAGGGACGATCTGCTGGGCGGAATGCAGACATTTCGACTTCATCTCGTTAATAAGCAAGGCGCGAAGACCAGGATGGCAGCGAGAGCCGGGCAAAAGGACACCTCGCCCGACATGACTTTAACTTCGAACACGTTCACGCATCATCGCAAATGGAAATGCCTCCCGGACAACTTGTGTAATGGCCACTTCACGATAGCAATCAAGTTCCCGCCAAGTCGTTAATTGAAGGACGGCACGATAAAGATGATAAATATCGTGCACTGGGATAAATTCAGAAAAATTCCTACAGGAGATGACTTCGTAGACTCCGGCTTTGAAGATCTCCTGCACAGCGTGCTCCAGGGAACCATTATAGAATGCAGCGTGGAAGAAGACGGCCCTAGACCCGACCTTAATCTTCGCAAGATCTGGGCTAAGCGGCTTCAGTCGGTACAAAAGTACCGCAACAGTCGGAAGATCCCTGCAGCTCGCCATGATATCACGAGGGCTATGGTGGAGGCTAAAGGAAATTCCTCCGTAATTCCCATTCCCAAACCAGGAAATGCCAAGGGAAATATCGGCAATTACAGACCCATGTCGATGACTTCCTGCGTTTGCCAAACCATGGAAAGGATGGTACTCACTTGCATGAAATGGTTTCTGGAGTCTACCAGCGCCTTCCACCCTGCACAGAAGGGCTTTCGCCCCAGCCTAGGCACACAGAAAAGCCTGATTCTCATTTCGGCCGGCATCATCCGAAGCAAAGAAAGCAAGCTCAAACACTCAGACGCAATCGTTGCTCGACATCAAAAGCATTCGACTCTTTACCCCATGAATCGATCAATTGAGAAGCAAGGACACCGGGACTAACAAGCATAACCTTGAATTTCATCAAAAGTTTCTTAGAAGGGAGAACATACACAATGGTTTGTGGCCTTTTCGAGAGGGTTAACACGCGAGTGAACCGGATCGGAGTCCCCAAGGTTCTGCACTCTCGCCGACCTTATTCAACATAGTCATGGCCACCCTGCGGCACGAACTCGTCAAGATAAAAGATTTAGGATTCACGGTGTATGCCGACGACGTTACCATCCTGTCGAAGAATCACATGAGCATAGCTGCGCAGCAAGAATCTTTACAAAACGTACTGGACGTGATTGAAGCTCATCTGGCCCGGGTCGGGGATAAATGCTTCACCAGAAAAGACCAACTACATCGTCATAGCATCGAAAGCACTTCAAGACAATAGGATCGCTGAGCAGATGAACCTCATACTTGCGCGGAAAAAAATCCAGCCATCTCCCCCGATCAATATATTGGGAATCACGATCGAGGAGAACGCATCTGCCTACGCTTAACTAGAATACACCATCAAACACTGCAGCTCTGCACTTCATGTCATTAGGCGAATATGCAGTGCCCGAGGAGGTGCAACAGTAGCCATTGCCGAAGGGATGTACACGGCCCTTGTAGTATCGCGAGTGTGCTATGGCGCCAGGCACTTCTGGCTCAGGAAGGGACAGTGGCAAAGACTGGAAACCCTTAAGAACCAGCCAAGACGGGAGATCACGGGTCTGCCGAAGTTTACCCCCCGAGGTGAGCTCTGGACTTTAGCCGGCATCAATGATCTGTACGACGTTGTCAAGGCTCGCATGGATGACCAGGACGAAAGGCTTGAGTTCACAACCCAAGGCAGGGCCATCGTTGAACTTCTAAGAAAGACTACTGATTACCTTCCAAACTCTCCGCTAGTCTTCCTTCTCGGGAAGACCTGACGGAGGTCACCTACAGCAAGCCCTTACCCCGCGAGGGAGACGCCGAGCAAGTTGCAAGACGAGCCAAGGCGCACATCAAGCTAGTTGAAAGCTAGGACCGGAACCACACTGTTGCTGCCTAAACGGACATGGCAAGCGTCGAGAGACCGATACCCTGAAAGTCGGTCGCAGTCGATTTCCCTGCTTTAAACAGAAATCATCACCAAAATATCCCAGCCAAGTCCTCTACAAAGCAAGAAGAACTACATGCTACTTCGTGCTGTTCACTTGGCGCCTGTAAATACATCATTAACTCTGAAAGCATACCAGGGAATTTTTGGGTATTCTCGGATTCACAGGATGCCGTCAAGGAGTGCAGAACCCGAAACAGTCCTTGCAGACTTATCCGCCATATCAAGCATATTGTCTCGCAACTTGCAAATAGAGGTGTACAAGCAAGAACTGGATGGGCCCATGCCGGAATCCCAGGAAATGAAGGAGCAGATCGAATTCCCCGTCCCGTGTTTTTTAAATCCGGGCAAGTAGAGCTGCTTCCAGTACGACACGACCACGGGTAATTCACGGCTTGCGACCCAGTACCGACCCCATTCGACTACGCGGCGAGTACGATCCCAGAGAAGCCAGGATCCGAATAAGGGAAAAATACAGAACAAAACTAAAATCCCTGCAGACCCTGATCCCCTTCCCAGGAAGGATTTCGGTCGAAGGGCGAGAGTACTTCTACTAAGAATAAGGGCTAAAGCGACAATAGACCCGGCCAGAATTGCGACATGGGGAAAAAGGTAGAAATCCGACCATTGCAAGAGGTGCGACACGGGCCTGAAGCACGACATGGCCCACATACTGTGGGACCGCCCTGCACTCGAGGAAGCAAGGAATAAACATCGATACCAAGACATCGCTACACTTAAAGGTTGGGTCACCCTCCCGGACAGGAACAAGACAAAAGACGGGTGTTACGAAGCCTCCCAGACATTGTTTTCGAGGCCAAGCAGGACATCCACATATACTTGCCTAACTCCTTAAAGGAGCGATGCAACGATATTCAATTGGAATGTTTTTCAATCTACACGAGCTTACTGGCACACCTGGGACTCAAGGATACTCACACGCAAGGCAATTGGTCAAGAAACTTCTTTGTTGCGGTGTAATTTCAAGGGCAAAAGCGATCATTTTCATTCAATCTCTCCTTTGCAAAATTTGATGACGTAACTCGGGGATCGCAGTACACCCAAGTGACGATATTTGAAAGCGGTTCATAGATTGGACCCGAGCATTGCGTGGGCACTCGACTTGGGCTCGTGACAATTGCTAGCTCGAGAAGCATTCGGGTTGTGACCCGTGTCCAATCGCTGCAACGACGACAACAGCCGAGCCATAACAATGTCTGGAACTCAGCGCGTGTCCTGCGCTTTGCCAACCCCAGCGCGTGGCTATGATCAACACTGGCGGCATATAATCGGCTCCAGATCACGTGGCCGCTTGTTCTGGCTGCGAGTTGAGGGGGTGAACGCTGCTCGTTTTTCTTAAATATTTTTCTGGGACTTCTATTGCGTGGGGTGAAGAACGAATCCGTGTTTCATAGGTCATTAACGTTAGGGATCCGTTTTAAGCGGTATTTGCGCAAAGTAGAAAAATTGTTGCACCGCTCCTTTAATCCTCATGCCAGCGCCCAGCCCTCGGAGTCACCGGCGCACTCTTTCTTACCCCAACCCTCTATTTGGTATTAAACGCTTTCCAAACCAAACCATGTCTTGCTTTCCGTCTGCCTTCTCTGCGTTCTGCAATCACGAACTGTTCAACCAACGTAAACTTTGTCTTCGCTTCTTGGATAATTTTACGTGCCGTACATCCGAGGGTCACAACACGTACAGCAGATGCTGGGGGAATTATATATCTCCGGAATGTTCTCTTACATTGACTCTTGGGCGATAACAGATGTTCGGGACTCTTCCGTCACACCCTGCATCCAAGCAGTCAATATAGTAAACTGGTCTGCATGGGACCAGTACATTACGGTGACTGCTTGGACGCTAAAACAAGATTAGAGCTCACAGACCCAGGTTGGACTGGGCACCCCGCTATATTACTACGGTGCCTGATGTGTTTCGCGTCCTATCCTGCCCATACATCGAAAATGGACCTGGAATGGCAATACATGGCTCCAGAGAAGCGGGAGTGCTATGCTGTCGGAGGTCGCGATCCTTGCGGTTGGCCTTTTAAATGCTGGCGAAAAGTACAAACATACGCGAGTGTCACTGTCTTCGCGGCGTCCCAACTCGTGGCTGCCGAAGCTTCCGTGGTCTGTCACCAGCAGCAGAACAGGCGTCTGCCACATACACCCCCGCTGCTGAGACGCCGTCAGGATCACGACCAGCTTTTTTTTAGTCTGTGTTGTCACGTGACATGACCCGCCGTAGTAATTCGGATCCATTTGGGTGAGACTTGGAACAGAGTCAGGAGGTGACAGTGGGTGACAGTTAAACGAGTGCTGTCGTTACCATTGACCTATTAGCCTAGGTGAACATATACTCATGGTGGAAGTTAGCTAATGAACTAAACTATGTTAATTAACCTTTTATTTTTTGCTATTACGGGTCAGGTTATAACTGCATTATTGGCATCAATTAATATTAGAGGGCAATCCAACAAAAAGCTGAAAAAAAGTAATGCTCTCCACTATGATAATCAATAAAGTTTCACGTGCACTAATACGATTTAAAACATGCGCGCCAAAAGCGCTCGGCAAGTCCTGCCCACAACGGCGCTTGAAAGAGTGACGCAGTCGTTTCAATGATGTCGCCATGATATCGGCGGCATGTCCTTAGTGTGGGTGCGCAGACGACAAAAGCGACGATGTGTCTAAAATGACTGCGGGATTTTTTTTTTATTGTGCGAAATTTGCACACAATTTTTAAATCAGCGTAAAAACGTAACTATGAATTAAATAATATTGAAACTGCATTAACGTTTTGGCATTTTTTTAAATTGGTTTCACCTCTAATTGTATTCTCGTCCATACAGCAGTCGCAACATGACCAAACCAATAACACAAATATATAACTAACATATTTGAGCTATTCACTCAACTTACCATGACGATTATCCTCTCATCTAATGTGCGCCGTGACAACACCTCCTAGATAAGAAAGCCTAAGTGCTTTCCTGGGTCAGCAAAGAAGGCCACCAGAGGCCAGAAATCGGACACGACTACGGCGTCACCGTTCGGCTTACAGTCGGGTTCTCATTGATTGGACACGAGTTCCAGATGACTGCTGACGCCGTACTCGTGTCCAACCTCTGGCCTAAAGTGGCCTCCTTTACTGACGCAGGAAAGCACTTAAGCTTTCTTATTAGGAGGTGCTGGCCGTGCCTGATAAATAGTGAAGACGACACTCGTTTAAACTTCACTGATCTTTGTTTTGTTTCTTGGAGTTAAATCTAAACCCCCTGTATGAAACTCATTTCAGATACTAGTAATATGACGACAGAAAATTTAAATGCAAGTAAGTTATACTGTCAATAAAAAACGGTCATAGATGAGTTGTCTATAAACTATAAAGACCTCAGGGGCTGCTTGTCTATAAACTCTTGTTTACGGTAGTATTAAAAAAGTGAAAGCCGTTTACAACTCCCTGTAACCCCGAATTGGAGCTCAGCTCTTGAGGAGGATGAAGGAAGGGTACTCCTCCCCTCATTCTTTAATATTCTCCGGGGGGTCACCTGACCTAGGAGGGAGGGGGTCACGTGACCTCGGGGGGTGTCGCGTGACTTCGGGGGGGAAGGGAGGGGGGTCACGTGACCTCGGGGAGGGGCCACGTGACCTGGGGGGTAACGTGACCTTGGGGGGTCACCTTGGGGGTTACGTGACCTTGAGGTGACCTTGAAAGGGGTCGTGTGACCTCGGGGGGTCACGTGACTTTGGGAGGGGTCACGTGACGTGGGGGGTGACCTTGAGGGGTCACGTGGGGTCATCTTGGGGTCACGTGACCTTGAGGTGACCTCGGGGTCGCGTGACCTTGGGGTGACCTGGGGTCACGTGACCGTGGATGACCTTGGTAGGGGTCGCGTGACCTTGGGGTGACCTTGGGGGTCACGTGGCCTTGGGGTGACCTTAGTTACGCCGACGGCGACACCGCTCAAGCCGGACACGGGCGCCTAAGAGCTGCACTCTAAAAATGAAAGCCGTTTACAACTTAACGCCCTGTAACGCCGAATTAGAGTGCAGCTCTTGAGGGGGAGGAGGAAAGGGTACTGAAGGTCCCCTGTTCTCGGGGGGGGGGGGGGGGGTCACGTGTGGGGTCACGTGACCTCGGGGTAGGGGGGTCCACGTGGGGGTCACGTGACACCCCCCGAGGGCCCGTGACCCCCCCACGCGACCTCGGGGGGCGGGGGGGGGGGGTCACGTTACCTGTGGGTCACGTGACCCCCAGAGAAATTTTCCCGCTAGATTTAGCGGGGAAATTTTTCCGCTAGATTTAGCAGGGAAATTTTTCCGCTAGATTTTGCGGGGAAATTTTTCCGCTAGATTTAGCGGGGAAATTTTTCCGCTAGCTTTAGCGGGAAAATCTTTCCGTTAGATTTAGCGGGGAAATTTACGCATAATGCACCGCGCGGTTACGATGACGGCGACGCCGCTCAAGCCGGAAACGGGCGCCTAAGAGCTGCGCTCTACAAAATTTAAGAGTACATTTGGTGTTATGATTTTGTTAAGCCTATGGTTTTTGTGTGTGTGCGTGTTTAACGCAGGCTGAGTAGGTTGTCGAGGTCTCGAGCTCGGTCACGACATGTTATTGTTGAATGGGTAAAGGCTCTTTCACACACTCGCATTTGAGTGTGCTGGACCGCGTTGAGTTCCCATGTAACGAGATAACACAGAGCCTGTAGTACAGAGAGGGTTTCACTGCGCGACGGGGGTCACGTGGTTTTTGGGTCGTTTTTTGGTCAATGCCCCGCATGCGCACTTGAGACCGATCTCCGCGAGAGACGTCCGCCATGAAATTTCGAGCTCTTCAATTGGTCTGAGATGACACCCCCTTTCCCATTGGAGGGGTGGGGTTGGGGGGTGCAGGGGGGGACAGGGGTGCGGAGGGGACTGTGATGTCTTGACTTGGTATGCGGAGGGGGAGAAAGGGAGTAAAGATGCATGTGTAATTATAAAGTCGGCTGGTTTCCGGGTTGAGGGGGAAAGGGTCTCAAACGCAATAAACCTCCCCTCTGGCTACGCCCCCCCCCCCCCCCCCCCCCGTTATCTTTCGAATTGTTCCGACGCCTCTGAGGGCATCTTGGGAAAACATTCTTGGTCGCACTGGAGTGTTCGTTGGCAGGTGTGGAATCATTCCCGTGGAGCAGCGGATCAGCATTACCGACCTCGACGAGCTCTGACTTCAGAATCCCAAAGATCGGAGGATTGAAATGTTCGAGGCGTGTCTAGTCACTCTCTAACAAATTCATTGTGCGGAGGGAACCCGAAGATGCATCAATCAGTCCGTCTTTTTCTTTGTATTCTTGTGTTTCTTAAAAAAAATGTTTTTAGCTGGGAGGGCTAATCTAGTGCGCTCAGTGGCGTCACTGAAGAGGGGGGGGGGGGGGGAGACGAGCAGCCCCTTGTGCAGCGGTCAGGGGGTGCAGCTGGGCAGTAAATGGGGTGGGGGGGGGGGGGGGGGGGGTGTCACGGTGGCCCAGCGCCGCGACGCCCCCTGACAGCGGAATGTTGTCGCTGATTCTAGCGACCCCGCGCTATGCTCTCGTTTGTTTTAGAAGAAAGCACAATTACATGGATGTACAAGGAGAATAGCGAGCATGAAATATATCTAAAAAGGATATCGAACATTATATAGTATGTACCGGGTGTTTGTGAAAAACACGCACCCAGATGTCCGCTTGTGAGACATGCCAGCTGAATGAAGGAAGGAATATACATGACAGAGAGAGAGACACAAGGTGCATACACATGCACTCCTCTGGACACAACCATTTACTGAATAACGACTTTTCTTTCGCTGACTTTCATTTAATGGATAACTTCTTTTCCTTTGTCGACTTTGATTATTGCCTAAATGAAATATTCATTATATTCATCACTTCAGTTTAGAAAAACCTTGCTTCCCCAGAGGTAACGTCTTCTGTGGGCTCATTCAGGCTATTTTACACAGGGGGCGCTTCCTGCAAATACTTCTTTTCTTTTGTATGTAGTACAATGAAGGCAGTGCTTACGCACTCGTCCTCCTCGATGGCTATACTATGTTTCACCTTTTGTTGTACCCGAGGGGTGTGGGATCGGTGGCCGAGTGGTCTAGCACACATCAGCTCGGAGCACCTGGAGCGAAAGCTCGCGCTGCAGAACCGAGAGGTCCTGGGCTCAATCCCCACCTCTGCCCGTTTCGATCCGGATAAGCATCGTACCGGGGTGCGGTCGTGTATCACTACTGCGTGGCGCACGTTAAAGACCCCTGGCAGGCAGTCGTACTGCACTGGTTAAAGTGCTTATCTACAGTGGGTAACAACGTCGCCATGTTCTGGCAGACTAAACTCCTGCTGTATAAACAACTAACAACAAATGTGTTTGTTTGTTTTGTACCCCAGGAAAGGCTGTAAGCGCGAGCTCCTTGCTCTGGGGCGGATCTCGGCGGCACAAGCTCTCGTGCAGTAAGGGCAGCTGTCGACGCTATGAGCTCGCGCTTTCAGCCTTCGCTGTGTGTACAAGATAAGGTGAAACAGAGTATAGAATTTCCCTTGCGATCTGGTTTTTGTGTCTAGCCATGATGGTGATGTTTGAGAAAACGGGAGCACCTTGGCATTGGCGACAATGCGCCAGAAAATGGCCCGCTGCTGCTGTATTGTGCGTACGGAGGCGGCGTGTTCTCTGGTGCGGTCATTGACACAGCGCCCAGTTTGTCCGGTTTAACATTCCCCACATGACAGCGGAATGTTGGGGGCGGAACAACAGCGCTTTCACATGGGCAACACCTCTAGTGGTGTTGCCCTACTCCACGGGGTTGCAAATCGCCTGAAAAAGATCGCTGGCCAGCATGGAATACAAGTCATTTTCTCAGCTCCCAACAAGTCATATGCCATGTGCCGGAAGGTTATCAGTGAGGCCTGCAACAACAAAAAGACCACGTGCGGCACCGCTCACGGGACTCAACACGCCCCATGTGAAAGCGCTGTTGTTTACAACATTCCGCTGTCATGTGGGAAATGTTACATCGGACAAACTGGGCGCTGTGTCAGTGACCCCACCAGAGAACACGCCGCCTCCGTGCGCACATATGCAGCAGCGGGCCATCTTCCAGCGCATTGTCGTCAATGCCAATGTGCTCCCTTTTTCTGAAACATCACCATCATGGCTAGATACAAAAAAAAAAATCGCAAGGGAAATTCAAGTGTCCCTAGCTATCGAGGAGAAGAAGGGCGAGTGTGCAAGCACTGCCTCCACAAAAGAAAAGAAGTATTTGCAGGAAACGTCCCGTGTGTAATTCCATACAGTTGTGTTTTTTTAATTTCCTCACTGATATCGGCCTCCTACACCGACTGTGATTTTACTTTCTATCCTAAATTCATTGTCATATTGTTTACATTTATACACACTCATGCTCATGGTTTTATCATATATTTCGCTACTATAGTTCTTTCCTCTTCTTAAACCCGAATTACAATAGTCTAAGCTTGGGGCAATATAGCCTTAGTTGCTGATGCGCCATCAACCCCCACTCAGTCAATCAAGTCCCGTGTGTAAAATAGCCTGAATGAGCCCACAGAAGGCGTTACCTCTGGGGAAGCAAGGTTTTTTAAACTGAAGCGATGAATACGATGGAGATTATTTCATCCAGGCAATAATTAAAGTCGACGAAAAAAAAGTTATCCGTTAAATGAAAGTCGACGAAGGGGACGTTATTCAGTAAATGGTTGTTAGTCCAGCGGAGTGCATGTGTATGTTCCTTGCGTCTCTCTCCTGTCTTGTATATTTCTTCCTTCGTTCAGCTGGCATATCTCATAAGCATGAATAACCAACCTGCTCAGCTTCACTGGGGGATCGGTGGCCGAGTGGGCTGAAGCGCACACCCAGCTCGACGCGCGTGGAGCGAAAGCTCGCGCTGCAGAACCCAGGGATCCTGGGTTCGAGCCCCACCCCTGCCCGTTTCGATCTGGATGAGCATCGTACCGGCGTGCGGTCGTGTATCACTACTGCGTGGTGCACGTTAAAGACCCCAGGCTAGCGGTTGTACTGCACTGGCTAAATTGCTCATCTACAGTGTAAACCAGTGTCGCCCCTACTGGCAGACCAACCTTACGCTGTATAAATCATT
The DNA here is from genome assembly GCF_016920785.2 of Ixodes scapularis. NCBI lineage: Eukaryota > Metazoa > Arthropoda > Arachnida > Ixodida > Ixodidae > Ixodes > Ixodes scapularis. The sequence continues at coordinate 3,589,803 of NW_024609839.1, read as the reverse complement.
CAAACGTCCAATTTGACTTTGACTTTGCTCAGCTTCAGGCAATCACAACGAATTTCCGCACCGCAAAAACAAACTAGACTTTGCGGAGAGCTCAACCTCCTTCAGAACGTAGCCGTAGCCGTTCGAGCAAGATGCCAAAGTTTCAGCATCAACTCTTATATTATTCATAAATCATAAGCGATTTTATGAAAATTTCACTAGGAAAATGGCGACCCACGGAGCTCTCGAATACATGGAGCTCTACGGCGCCAGAAACCGAAAGTGGGCGAAAATGGGCCCATCTTTTCATCGAAATTTGGAAACATCACTTGTAACTTTTAAATGAGATAACGGTTGGTGCTGAAACTTTGGCATGTTGCTCCAACGGCTGGGGCTACATTCTGAATGAGTTTGAGCTCCCCGAGATGTCTAGTTTACTTTTGCGGTGCGAAAAGTTGGGTTCGGATCTCTCGCAAACACCCGTTATATCAAGGCACAATGCGCGTAGCACTAAAAGCAATCCCCGTTTTTTTTCTCCCACTTCTCTTAAAATCTAGAGGCTGTAATAAAAAACTGCTGGGATGGCGGAAAGTGCTCACTTTGGAATGTAACCTAGCCCGTTAAATTTCGTGCTCGACAGTAACCTTTAGAAATACAACTAAAGAAAATTAATTGTAGATTTCGCGTTCGCGCTAACACTAGGGAGTTTTCGTGGATCGTTTCCGCTGGCCCGCAAAGTTCCCCGACACCCGCTACGAAGTCCGGGACTCTGAAAGGAAAGGATGGCTCCGCGCATGCGCTGTAGTGGCGTCTCCGTTCGGGAGAGCGTAGCGGAAGTACTGAAACGGTCTACGAAAACTCCATGGTGTTGCCCCGTGTACAGTGGCCCAATGTTTTAATAATAGAGGGTTTTAGTAGATCGTTTCTAGTTTCCGCTCCGCTCAGAGGTTGTCAAACTGCGCATGCGCGGCCTGCTTCGGCGAAATTGAAAGGGGAGGTCTTAAAACGCGTTTTAGTGGACCGTTTTTTTTCAGCGTAAAAACGTTTCGAGAGCGTTAAAAAACTTCGCTTGCGTAGCCCCACAAGTTGACGTTCTTGTAACACAGAAACAACAAAATATTAACACCAAGAGAATGAGAGGGAGCGTACTTGTAGAGGTAGTAAAAACGAAGGCGAAAATTCGCATCTTTCACGACCTATAGGGGGCGCACTGGTGTCTGTCAAAATGGCTGTCATCTGGATGATTGTCATAGAACAGCGGGACAAGGCTGGGTCTGCGACGCGTATGTAATTCTTGTTTTGCTATAGACGAGCAGAATTATAGCCTTACGTTATTGTTTTACGCCAGGAAGGTGTACGGAAGTCTATTTTATATGAGGCCAATCATCCAGGAGCTAGGGAGCGCGATTCTCACACCGCGGTACCACCATCGCTAAAAGTTGCTAATAATAAACACAAAAGAGTAGGCACACACCCGAAGAATAATGAGCTATAAAATATAAATATAATAGTTCCACCTTGTGTGCGAGTGAACCCGAAGGTATAAGCATGAGCATGTTTAGGGTGCCTCAATGTCCTTCTATTAAGGGTGATGCTACCCTTTGTAGTACTTGATGCCGACAGCACGCGCTCACGGGTAACATACAAAGAAATCGACGAAAACAAAATGTTGCCACAGCACAGTCAGCGCCAAAAACGCGTTCAGGGACACGCTCTTTCCCGCGCTTCTGAACAAAATATAAAAATAAAAGTGTGGGACAATGGCCAGATGTCTCCACCCTAAACAAAGCGCGCATATGAAGGCACCCTAAGCATGCTGCTCTACACGGTACTTGCACTGCACGAGCGCGCTTGCTGGTCAAGGACGCTGAAAGGCCGGCACTCGCTCTCGTAGCTTCTGCTACACTCTAATTAAAAATGAAACGGAGTTACGTATTCGAAATAGAAAACGGAAGGAACAGGACGAAGTTAGCGCATTGCGAGTACGAGTTATACAGTGTTCCACAAGGCTAGCAAGGCACCTGCACGATGAATCCCCTGCTGTCCACATGAAGGGAGACTTCTACTAACGAAATTAAGCTGGCGAGACATCGAGTCTGTGATTTGTAATACTCATACCAAGAAGTGCCGAAGCTTCCCTTCCGAACGCGGTCTGCTGGACATTGCCAACGTAGAAGGCAAATCATTTAGGAAGCAATCCCGCTTCCAGAAGGACCTGGCTACTCTGCAAGTGGGCCTCCAAATCCCAGCACCCGACAGATCAGCGCAGGGTGCTGCCGATCTCGCAAGAGCTTTGCATGGTTCTTTGTCGAGTGGCCTATTTCAACCGTCTGTTCTAACTTGAATGAGCGTTTGGACGGAACTCGTCGGTGTTCTCCAGTATTGTGAACCTCACCGTGGGTCACATCAACGAGAGCTTCGGCCACCTGCTCGCTTACACGAACAAACATAAGTGGTTGGCCCTCGCAAAACTGGAGCTGTTCTCACAGGAGAGACCCTGCATAATTTGAGTAAATTTCGCGTTTCCATTGTTTATAGCACAGCTGAACTGTCTGGTAAAAAGTCACTCTTTTTGATACGCCATTAATTTACGTCTTTACTTTTGTTTCGGCACGAGGAAACAACAATATATTCATGGGCAGTGTCAGGACAAGTCACGACAGAGCGCGTTTGTAATTGGTGAGTTTTAGTAGGCCACTTTTATGAGCCCTCTATGCTCTACTTTCCGCTCTGCAAGAAGCATCGTCCGCACCGCCCATGCGTGGCCCGCTCTGAGTTGGAGCGATTAGTTAGCGGAGTGAGCGTGCGCTCCGCTTCAGAAGTTGCAGAGCGGACTGCCCTCAGCGTCCTTAGCGTGATCGCTTAGATCTCAAGATGGCTGTTACTCAAAACGCGTCGATGTTTTTCACCATGACCTTAGCCTGAACGAGGCCGAATCAACAAGTAAAGCGAAAGCTTTAGTGGCGCGCGCCACGTGCCTCGAGTATTTCTACAACAATGGATGGCGCCACTTTTCCCAGGATAGAGGGGCTATAACTTTTTGTTGTAGAAATGCTAGAGGAACGTGCCGCGCGCCACTTCCAGGAAGTTAATGGTGTCTGAAATCTAGCTCAGTCTTGCGCTGTACCGCCATGATCTCCCCAAGGGCTGCACGTTGCACGTCCCTCGAGCATGGACGGACATTGCACTACTTTTGAAACATGAAGGGGCTTTGGGTAAAGTCGTCGCGTTTTTGTGATCCTTCTATGGCTATGCAGTCAGATGTACGGGAACGCGTGCTTGAACGCCAATTACACCTGTGCACGCGCCCTCCTGTCGAAAATGCCACTGAAAGTTACCCACAAGCATAGCGCTCGCAAGCCGCACCAAACAAACCGTTCCTCTCAAGTTTATTTATTCACATTTGCACCAAATGTTTAAATTGTTTAACTTGCGTCTGAAAATGTTCGCCTTGGATTTCCTTGGTAAGTTTAGAAAATAATGGACTTGAATACAGCCTTTCTAAAAGTGCTGCCACTATTCTTCGAGGACGCCTTCTTTTGGCCAAGCGTCAAGGGACCAAGAGAGCTGCGTCATTGTTTGTCACGGATGCGAGTCTGAATGTATTAGACGGAAATGCTGCGTCGATGCTGGATGTGAACTTGGTTCTAGTCATGCGTCTCGCACTAAAAGCGATGCCCAAATAATGGCGGCCGAATATGTTACCCGGCGGTGTTTTGAAAAAAGTTACCAAGAACGGTTGAAAAAATATTCCACGTCAAGATTTTGTCTGATGAAAACCAGACAGGCATAAACAATGCAAGCATTAGCAAACACGACGCTGGACTTCACAGCAATAACAGTAGATTAAAAGGCTTTTCAGAAGTTTCGTTTCGAAGTCCGGCGTAGCGGACCTCGCATGCACAGTTTGACAGCTTAGCGGAATTAAGGAACAACTAAATTTTTTTTTTTTTTAATTTACGATACACATTTTTTACAACCCTACCATGGAAATAGCTTTATCTTATATGAGTAAAGTCTCATATCACATGTTTTGGTAGTGTTTAAATGCTGCCGTGTTGTAAGAGTGCCTTTTTGTTCTTTTTATTAGGCCGTCAAAGACAAGGGAGAACCCCTGGAAACGGTTGAGGTTTCGTTGACCGCACAGCACGCCCATATGCCATCCATCAAAGAATCAGAAGCCATACTTTTCTGGTCACATTAGGGTGCTCGTCGTGAAGTACCAGACAGTGAGTCGGCAAAATTTTTCAGCTGGACAAACCCTACGAAGACCATGGGCGTGATGCAGATGGTCTAACATATTTCTTTTTTTTTTCTTGGGGGGGGGGGGGGGGGGGGGGCTCAATATCGGAATGCATAAAATGATCCCAGTGAATGACATCAAATATTTTGTGCTTAGCGAAATACTTGTCCAACTATAGGCTGAAAGGCATCTAGAAATATTTGCATAAAAGAACATTTACTAATATCTGCCATTTTACTTCTCAGGTGTGAATGTGAATATTGAATGTAATCAAATTACAATGTTACTGTTGGCTTCAGTAGTGTAAATGTAGACCTGCATTGGGGGGCGTAGCCTTCTATTGCACCTCTAGAAAACAAAGTAGCACAAGTGAGGCTGAAACTAGGCAGGAGCTCGAGCCGAAAAATGTACTTTCAAAAAACAATTGAAAAAAAAAAGACGAAAAAGAAGCAAAGTGGTTTTATGTCATTTCCCAAGGCACATACGTACACTGCGCTCCACTCTTAATACGAACACGACAAAATCGCTTTTATTTGCAGTTTATTTCTTTGACAGTTATTGAGGGAGCTAAAAGTGTTTTGCTCAAATTAGTGCCCCTAACGAGCGCTTTATTCGACACCCATAGGTGATGCCAATCCCTCGAATTTAAGGTGAAAAATAAGAACAGGATATTTTGGTTGTTTCCGCTAACGGTGTTCCGCAGTCCACATAAACACCAAGGTACCCCTATCGCAAACCGAAGAAAACGAAGAAGAAAAAACTAATTTCATTGGGACAACAGAAGAGTAGGGATATAAATGGAGCAATCACTTTAGCTAATTTGCACTGTCTTGCTGCCTAAAATAACCTAACAAAATATCTGCTCGTTTGCCGACTGCTCGGATTAAACAAGTCAAGCCCGCTAACTTAGACAAGGCAGCATCTGTTTCCACCGGTCAGGGTCCGTAAAAAGATTGTGACCAGCGGTTTCCCGAAGCAGCCAGAGGCTCTCGAACACCAGTCAGTCAGTCAGAGTTTTGAGAGCAATCAAATCAAAGGAAGTGTTGCTGAGCCGGAGGCTCAGTATGTCACCTTTTCTCGAACACCGTGAAACGTTTTGTAGCGTGAGCTACACTCTCCGACGTTGAGCACTTTCGCGTGGCTCGCATAATGAGCCGTGCTCCGTGCTGCGCATGCGCGAGCAGCAGTGACGTCACACGACGCACAGCTGGCGCGCCGGAGCCGCCGCCGCTGCGCGCTCCGCTGCCACCGCGTGCCTGGCCGGTCTGCACATTCCAGAGGAGTGGCTTCGTAGCCGCGGCAGACGCACTGGCGGCGCCGCGTGCCCAGCTGTGAGCCTCCGTTGCGCAGTAGCCAAGTCTGACGCTGCACCGGAGCCGCTTGGTAGCACCTCTCATTTTGTGCGCATAAGCTCACGCTACGTATATCCTGGCATAGCCGAACTAAGCCACCGCAATTTTTTTTCTTGAGGACGCCGTTTCAAACAAAGTCTGGGCAGCCATCTTAGTGCAGCGAGGTTCATAACGGTCGTGCGCGCTCCCAAGCATGCTTTCAAGTGGCGAGCTTTACTGAGAGTGGAACGCGCTTACTAAAATGGCGAGGAAAGCGGAGCTGACGCTTCACGCTCAAATCCCAGAGCAGGTCACGCGTGCGCGATGGCGACCCCGCTTTCCATAGAGCGGAGCGAGAAAGCGAAAACGGTCTACTAAAACTCTCTAATATCAAGCGAGCGTCGACCGCCGGGCCGACCAGTGTCGTGTCGCGGAGGCTTGCGGCTATGCGGGAGAAATTAAGCGCGTTCGCACGAAGCCCTTTCGAGTGCGAGCGTGGTCTGCTAGGCTATTCCGTTGATCGCACTCAGCCCCCGCTCCGTAGCAAGGGAGAGCAGGGCGCTCGCAATGTCGAAGTGCATCGCCGATGAACGCCTTCCTCTTGAAATGCGTTCAAAATCCTATTGACGTTACCCTGTGTAACCCGGACTGTTATTGCGATACCCCTTTGCGTCATGCTGCCCATCGACACTCTCATAACACGTTCCCGTGTTTCTATAGGCACTCGAGGTGCCATAAAAAAGTGCGCACGCCCGCTGGTCAAAAAAAAGTGTGACTACCCGGCTACATAGGCTAGATGACGAGAGCAACAACGCAGTTGATAATACCGAACATCAAGCGAAAACCCTGTCTATACTCCGTTTTACGTTGCGTTGTCAGCAGCCGTCGCTACGAGTTATCTTGGCCAGTCCATCGTTAACTCGTGGCCTTCCCGTTGGGTAGAACTGCGCGTGGAAGCAGATTGTCACACGGCAGGGTGAAATCACTGGATTGGTTTTGATGGCTTGTTGCATTGGCTGCGGTATATAGTGTAATGGTCCCCACGTCCAGGGCCCCGCAGGCTACTACTAGTTTTCTGGCCCGAGCGATCAGCTCTCGCTGTTGCTCAGGGCCCGAGCCGAGTAGGGCAGTCTCCCAGGAGGATGTGGAAGGATTTGGTAGGGGTTGAATCTCTTCTCCGAGTGGAGTCGGACAAGGCCAGGTAGAGTGATAGAGTGTGGGGGTCGGGGAATTCCAGCCCGGGCATGTGCCTCGATAGCTGCCAGGAAAGAAGAGATGAATATGGTGTAGATTTGGAAAAGTCTGTGTTTGTATGCGCCTCCATTCGGTAGCTTCGCGTCTGCTTAAGTCTTTATGTGGAGGTGGATATGTCCTTCGCCCAGATCGGTAATATTCTGTAACCTGATAAGAGGTTCCGAGTTGCGGACTTTGTGTGGGGCGTTCTTCGGTTTCGTCGTCTGACTGTTGACGGTTGCAGACGGGTCTAGTCGAGTTGCTCTCGACCAACTCCTCTTCCCCATGCCGGGCTGCTCGGAAGGACTGTCCTTGAGCGAGAGAGTTTGCACTCTCATTACCCTGAAGAAGAGTGTGGCCGGGTGTCCACAGTATGTGAATCAAAGGGAGTTCTTCGTGGGTTCGGTGGGCTAGGATTCTTCTACTCCATTCAGAAACGAGTCCTCCTGCCCAGGCCCTGCAATCAGCCTGAGAGTCGGTGAGTATGGTAACCATTTCGTTTGGATCGCATCTCCTTGTATGTTGGGTGCTAATTATAGCTAAGGCCATTGCCGCTTCCTCCGCTTCTGCGACGGACAGTGATCCGAGCAAAGAGGCAGCTGTTCGCCTCTCACCGTTCGGGCGGCACACCGCGATGCACCTGCCCGAGATGGGAGTAGAGTACGAGGCCGCGTCCGCTTAGAGCACGTCCGGGTCTTCCTGACAGCGTCTGCGAAAGTCCTGACTCCGGCCAGTCTCCTTCCTGCTTGTTCTGCCTGCGAGTTGAGGGGGTGAACCGGTGCTCGTTTTTCTTTAATTTCTTTTTCTGGAACTTGCATTGTGTGGGGTGATAAACGGTCATTATTATCAGGGATCCGTTTTAAGCGGTATTTGCGCAAAGTACAAAAATTGTTGCATCGCCCCTTTAACTGTGCCAGCAGATAATCAACAGGGTCTGTGTGTGGTCAAAGGAACAGCCTAGCAGACGACGCTCGTACAGGAAAGGGCTTTGTGCGCACGCGCATAATCTCTCGCGTGTCGCCGCATCCCACCGCGGCACAGCGCTGGCCGTCCCGGCGGTCGACGCTCGCGTCATATTATTAAAAAATTGGCCCACTGTACATTGCACCCGATATGTCGCTATTAACGAACATAATGATATCCCCGAAACATTGTTCGGTCTACGTGGATGGATGGAAAAAGTGGTCTCACGTTTGTTCGTGTTGCAGGGGTCAAATATCATGTAGGTTTTCGTCGGCGTGTGCTGTCTTTCGGTTATTTCCGGAACACGCCGAATACTGCTTTCCATAAAGACGTTCCCCGCCACAACAGGCATGAAGAGGGATACTACGAACATCTTGAGATCTTTGTCGACGGTAAAAATATTCTCATAGGTCGTAACAAATGCTCCTCTCTCTTTATCTCTCCTCCTATTTATAGCAGGAGGAAGGACATCACGTGGATGATTCGAATGAGCACCTGCAACAAAAACGAAAGTTGCGCTATGATTTTTTTTGTTGATGTAGGCTGAGGGAAAGAGATTGACCGGGGAGCTTTCGTCTTTAGGAAAACAATTGTATTTCAGTTGATTTACCTTTTAAAAACATCTTCTGTGGAAATTTTTTTCACTTTTTGTTATTTTTTCTCTGCACAAGTAATTGACCCTATTCAAAAGTCAAAGACATTATAGAATAGAACAGTTTAGTTCAGGCACACATGTGTTACACATGTGTCTGGGTGGCTGCAGCAACAAAAGGCAAAAAGCCTTCTGATGTGTGTCCCCCCCCCCCTCCCCCGCCCCAATAATTAAGGAACAAAATTAAAATAAACCTAGACATCTGTGAACTATTAAGATCAATAGTATTCATATAAACAAATGAACATAAGCAATGCGCCACAATAAAATCCAAGAAATTGAAACAAACAAAACAAGCAAATTGTGAAACAAAGACAAGAGAAAACTGCATTTATTTACATTGACATTGTCCTTATCCACAATATCATCCAACACCCGTCTGGCATCAACATATCATAACACTTCCTAACACCATGGAAAAAAAAAGACATATTGAAGTCATTTTATTTGCCATGTGCAAACGTAAAAGTTACATTTTTTAACAATAATCTAAGGTAAGCGATTAGCTTCAAGGAAAACATGTTTTACTTTTTTCCTGGACTTGTGGCTTTTTTCTACACTGCTGTGCTTCTCGTACATTGTTTGGGTGTTTATTTAGTAAATTAGGAAATCGGTAATCTGGTTTTTGAGTTCCACAGTTAGTTTTAACGTTTGGTTTTGTAAAAGCGGTGCGCCTGAAATTATATTCCGCAGGTTTATAAAGATAAGTATCAAAGAACTATGTCGCATCGTGCTTTATCTGATCAAAAATGAGGATCGGCAATTTGTGTGAGAGGACATATTTTATTTGTAATAACCTTCATTTTTGAATGAGGGTGCTTTTTTCGATGTACCCTAAATTTTCAATAATTCTTGCAGCCTTCTTTTGTAAAAGGAATATTTTTTTCAGTGCGTGTTTTTGTGGTTCGGCCCCACACTGATAGAGAATATTGTAAGCGAGAATTGACAAGAGCGTAGTACAACTGTAGCTTGAGCCAGTTTCGGTTTCCCCTTAGTTTGCGCAGCATTCCAATTGAACGTGAGATGTTACATCTTAGGTTATTTACATGCTTTGTCTAACTTAAAAATTCCTCAAACCATACTCCAAGAATCTGTGTGCCGTAGTAAAATCTGATGTCTAATTTAAAAATTGAATATGTGGTTTTTACTCCAGCGGTTTGTTCTTTGATCTGAATATAACATATTTTTTTCTTTGTGCTTAACACTAGCTGAGTAGACTCTAACCATACATATAGTTCTACAAACAAGCTCTTTGCAGTTACTTGAAGCTCTTGTAGACGATCTCATGAAAAGAACACGTTAGTATCATGAGCATACAATATCGTAGGCTCATGATACAAGCGGCCCGTTAACAATATCGTTTATATATATTAGGAATCGAAAGGCAATCTAATCAGCTCCAATACTACAGCTCTAACAGTGCATTCACTCTGGCGCTCGAATCGCAACCGCGAAGCGGATCCGCTCACTTTCATCATGGAACAAACGTGCAATCGTATTGCATCTTTGAGCAACCGCGTTCGCAGCCGCTTTGCGAACGCGGTTCAACCGCCAGTGTGAATACGGCGCAATGGTCGCGAAAAGAGAACAACCTCTCTGATATCATGCACCCTCGATTTCATGAATTCGAAGGCGGCGTCAACGACAAACTTGCTAAAATAGACCCATCTTACTAAGTGTTCGGTGCATGCGTGACACCGCCAAAACATTTTTTGACAGGAGGCATGACGACCGTGCATGCGAGGGCTCGTACCGTCTCGTTACAGTTAGGGTGCCTTCATGTGCGCTTTGCTTGGGGTGATGACATCTGGCCATTTTGTTTCGAACGCTTATTTTTATTTTTTGTTCTGAAGCGCGTGAAAGAGCGTGTCCCTGCACGCGCTTGTGGCGCTGACTGTGTTACGGCGACATTTTGTTTCCTGCGATTTCTTTGTATTTTCCCTGTGAGCGCGTGCTGTCGGCATCGGGTACTACAAACGATGGCATCACCCTAAAGAGAAGGGCATTGAGGCACGCTAGTTACAGTGTACTAGAATACTTGGGTAGCGTTGAGACTGGAGCGGCTCGGCAACGGGAGCTCGTGAGGGCGCTTGTATTGACAGTTCGTGGCGCCGCTGTATCAAGTTATTTCGATCTGGATGAGCATCGTACCGGCGTGCGGTCGTGTATCACTACTGCGTGATGCACGTTAAAGACCCCAGGCTAGCGGTTGTACTGCACTGGCTAAATTGCTCATCTACAGCTGGGAGACTCGTCGCCCCTGTGAGGCAGACCAAGTTTTAGGCTGTATAAACACACTCACAACCCATTTTTTTTTTTGTATCAAGTTATCCAGAAAAACTCGCGCAGCCCACCTTTTTTTTTTTCTTTACTTTGAGCAGTGCACGTGTCGGTACCGCATTTTATACACACCGTTTCACCTTTTATAGTACCGCAGCGAAGGCTAGAAGCGCGGGCTCATAGCGTTGGGAGCTACTCTTACCGCACGAGAGCTTGTGCCTCCGAGATGTGCCCCAGAGCAAGGAGCTCGCGCTTGTAGCCTTTCCTGCGGTACAACACAAGGTAAAACAGAGTAATAAAAGAAAAAACAAAAAAACGGTATTTTAATATTTTTCTTTTTTTTTTTTTGCGGTGGGCAAAGGGTTAATGAACGGTTTAATGGGCCGTGTTGCAATTGCAGCTTTGAAGGGAGCCATTATTAAAGGCCAACTCAATTTAGAAAGTTCGCGAACAAACAACGAGCTTTGAGCGAAAGCAAGAAGGCGCTCGTTTTTGTTGTGTTTGTCCGTCCCTTCCCGTTTTCCTCCTCAAGCTTAATTATCTCTACCAACCCGATCGTCCTGTCCTGAGATATTCATCGCAAAAATTTTGCCTTTCTTTGCTTAATTAAAAAACCGCGCGCTGAAAGCGCGAATATGTTGTTCTGATATTGATGTGTAGAAGAATGACACAGTTGTCTCTGTCCCCTCGTCACTTACTCGAAAACGTATCTTCGGTGGACACGCCGGCGCCACAGATCAAGACGACTATGTTGCTATTCTACGTATTATTTTCATAACGTGGTTTGTGAATCAAGCGAAGAAAGGCAAACTTTTTCGATAAATATCGCGAACCTCGTTGCCTTTTCGCGAATTGCCGAAATTGTGTTTGCCTTTAATAATAACTCCTTTTAAGACTGCTATTGCACCATGGCCAATTAAGCCGACAATAAACAAGTTAACTCACCGATTTTGGTTAATTATTAAAGATTGCAACGGTTATTCACACATTTATTGTCCACCGACCCCTACAGATATAACGAAAGACGGCATCCACATATCTGAGAAAATCCTTTTTTTTTTTGTAAAATATGTAAAGTTATGTAAAGAATAAAACAAAAACACCCTGTATGTCTGCGTGAACCAGATACGCCCCCTGTGAAACCATGGGTCTTTCCCTTCGAATACCCAGCTCAGGCGAGACTTACCTGGTTGTTAGAAAGCAAACTGTCGGTTAAATATATTGTTGTGAGCGTGTAGGTTTCAGATGATTTACACTCAAGAGGATAATGCGCTGCATATTGTAACCATGGATGGGCTGCACATTGTAACCATTATTTCAATGCCGTGCTGTGAACTATTACAACTCTTTTCTTGCCTGATCTACGTGTGCTCATGTATTCTGCTCAAAATGATGTGAAATAGTTGCCTGATTTCTTTGAATCTTATGAAGCATTACTTGTTCAGCCCACGTTGTCTCAGTTGAATGTTAAAACGTGTGATAAAAATTGTCACGGCTTATAAGTAGGGTTCTGCGTTTTCGGTTTCTATTTTTTCAAAATTCGGCGTACTTTTTTCGGTGTTTATTTTAAAATTCAATTTTCGGTTTTTTTCGGCGTATATTTATGCCCGCAAAAAATTTATCGGCTTTTTTCGGTGAATATAAAATAAACACCAACGGACACCGGATCAGATGATCCTTGTACGTAGCCCTGATATTTGTGATCTCTCAAGGTATAACGGCACAGATACATTGAAAAAGAAATGGACACTTCATTTGGCAAATGTGTGCAACTGTAAAAGAAACAAGAAAAAAACGCAGAAGTACAAACAAGTCAGATATGAAGCCTATGCCCCAAAAACATGGAACCTCACTTTCTGTACATCAGGAATGCGTGATCTCATTATAGTACACACAAACATGTACTTTCCCAGGTTCTCCTTCTTGATCCACACTATTTCTTTCCTGTTAATATATGACCCTGAGCTTCGAGAACACCCTCTCAACGCTAACACTGGACGCTGGCACGCTGAGGAGATGACGCGCTGCCTGAGCCAAAATCCCCGAAAGAGACACGGTGCGACGTTTTGAAGCACGACACAACATGCAGAGCTTGCATCCAGTCAGACTTCCTCACAACGAGTTTGAAAACACGCTCGCCGCGGCTCTGCGGTACGACTGGACGGTCAAAGTGACCTTTTCCGGTAAAACTAAATTTAAAAAAATGGATTCGACGAAATTTTATCGGTTTTTATCGGTTTAAATCGAAACTGCCGAAGTTAAAAACTGACCTTTTCCGGTTAAAACCGAATTTCCGAAAATGAATTCGGCGTACTTTTATCGGTTTAAACCGAAAACTCCGAACCCTACTTATAAGCCATTTCATACAAGTTAACGTCGTGTGGTCCTCGGATGGTCGTGGCAGCCATGAAGAAATAAAAAATTCTCACCCCTTTGCGACCGTCGCTTGGGTGGTTCGACGTATAAATAAACACAAAAATAAGTGAGAAGTGGGGCGAGCTGTTTAAGGTCAAGAAAAAGAAGATGGGCAGAAAAGAAGACAGAGAAGGTAACCTGGGATATTAAAAACATACTAAAACAATCTAGGACTTTAGTATGTTCCGTTTCGTCCCATTATAAAGTAAGATAGGCAACAAAAAACTGCTTCCGAGTTTTAGGTATCCCTTTCAAATATCTAATGTTCGGGCTTTGCGACCAAGGAAATGGGCATTTCTTTTAAAATGCTCACCATCCGACAAACCGAAAGTCGCAGCTAATTCTACGCTGAAACAACTTGCAATCCGCTTCTTTGAAGTCGCAACTGCTTTTATGTAAAGGAAGGGTAATGTAGCTTGCACCGTCCAATACATTGAAGCATCATGTTGCTAACGATCGTGCCGCAGCGTAATTGATGCCGCGGTATGACCGCTGGCAGGTCGTAGCTCTATCAGAAATCCTATGTGCACTCCACCAAAGGGAAAAAAAATTCATATTTTCGCGCGTGCAGCCGCGCATGCGCACACCTTCTGGATAACGCGCCGGTGTCGACACCTGTCGCGATCAATACCACGCGCTTCAGGCGAGCCCCTCCGGTCCCAACACGACCCAAGTATTCTAGTACCCTGTAGTCTCGTGCTCCACACGCGCAGAGCTCCAGCGGGTCTTTCGGACGTGCAGAAAGCCTAAAGCTCCCTCGATGCATTGCGGTAGCGGTAGTGAAGTCAAACTGCCTGGTGAAATCGGTCAATTAATTTCTCGCTTTCAGCTCTTTGCTTTTAGAAAACCTTCGCATTTTCCAGTGTAGAGAAGCTGTGTAGATGCCGCCATTAGAGCGTCTGGTTTGACTACTACAACCCAAAAGACAAGGCCTGCCTATGACATCATCGTGAGTGGATCCCCGACCCGCCCCATGCGGCAAACACGCTAAAGTTCGACGATAGTTTGCCGCAATGCGGCAGGCGTATCCGTCTTGCGGTAGAATTGTTTTAGGTAGAATCGGTTCGACTTTAGACAGGGAGATAGGCTGGTTCTTGAAAAGGGTCTCCTGAATTCTAAAGAGAGTCCACCCCCTCACGTTGCGTGACAAGATATTATCAAGGTTGTGGACTCTGAAAACGGATAGATGCTTCATGTGCCTTGCATTCATAAAAAAAGATGTCACCGTGACGCTTTGCCCAGATTAAAGACAGAACCATCGAGGTGCGCCATCATCTGGTAATTCTCAGTCTTTTCCTGGTCCTTTATGTGGTCCGCTGTAAGTCTTTTAAAAGTTAGATTAGCTGTGGAGAATGCGGGCCTTGAAGACTGGGGCTAACCGGATGAGGAAATTCATGATGTTTGCAATGCTTCGAGCTAAAACGATCACCCTAGCAACAAATCAAGTCGTATAGGTGGCACCAGCAGCCTCTGCTATAGTCCTGCATGAAGTCCTCTTGATATGAAGAACGATGCCACAGCAGGACGCCATGGGCAGCACAGTCAAGAAAAATGTCGAGGTGGACGCGAACACCGAAGAGTCTCGATAATGCCAAGAGCAGCTGGAGGACATGAAGATGGAGATAGTCACGTACAGCGAAAACCTGTTCATTTTGCAAGCTTTATAATTACTGTTTATTTTAACCCAGAAGTATGACTGCTCTTCCGATCGTTTTCTATTTTCACGCGAGCTAGTCTTGGCGCAAGGTGGAATACTTTTAAAAGTAAATAGCGCTATTAACGATGCTTAGTCACAGAGAGAGACCGGTGAAAAAGCATGAAAATGTTTTGTTCTTTTTTCTTCTTTTTGTAATTCTAGGATATTTTAAGACCCGATTATCACTTCGGCTAGGATAGTGTTACTTATGGGGTTTTATATCTCTCTACAAATGGTTGGCGGTGGTTCTGAGATAATTAATTCGATGGATTTTAAAATGCTAGTTTATTTTCCTATTGAGTGAGGTAGGTCTTCGCAGTGACGCGGAAATCGTGTTTAGAAGACCGTGATTTTCCAATGCAGAGTTTGATAACAGCTTCAGTAATGAAGACTAGCTGTTGATTTGATTAAACATGAGAAATCTACAAAAGGGGGGTTGGGGGGGGGGGGGGGCGAGAGGCGGGAAGATGTGGGGATTTGGACATGTATGGATAACTTAGTCAAAGTTGCGGCGGGCGTGCAGGATGCGATCGCGGCGCAAGGCACGGGGCACGAGGCGCGTGAAGAAACACGACAGTTCAGCCATGGCAGTGCACTCCGTAGAAGTTCAGGCTCGAAATGTCAAATCTCAACCATAACTCGGCCCCTTTCTCCTGACAAGCGGTGAGCGAAAATTCCACAAACTTAGGTCATGTTTTTGTTGTTTGTGAAGAACTATGGCCGCTTTCCACACGCGCCAAATTCCAGCGGCCATTTGCTGACCTTCAATTATCTTTCCCAGATGCCGAGCAACTAAAGCGGGCGTTGACCAGCCTCCGCAAAGGTCAGTGCTGCGGAGAACGACACAGCAGAACCTGAAATGGCAATAACCTGCCCTGCTGTGCTAATGATGAGGTGAAGTAAATGTAATAAGAGGAAAGAAAAAAAACTGATGGTCGGTTACGGCGCCACCCATGCACAGCTGCTGCAAAGCGTCTATAGCGTAACCAATAAGGAGTATTCACTGGGCGCCATATTTGTGGGTGCTGTTTAGAGCGCATGCTCAGAACGAGCCCCCATTTATTGGCTGCTAAGACCGGCCATTTTGACGGTGTGAAATGCACGTTGCAAACGAACCCTGGAAGCTAGCCATCAGCACTCGCCCAGCAGTCGCGCACACAGCTATGGCCGCCAGTGAATACTCCCTATAGGGAGGCTCGAACTCTCGTTTACTCGGCTACTTTCCAACTTCTGAAAATGCTTATAAAGCTAAAAGTATTTTGATTATGGTGTCTTGTTAAAAAGATATGTAATAGGAATAGTGCTCGAGGGCTTTTTTTATGTATGTTCTTTCTTTTCTTTTTCTTCTTTTTGAATGTTCTTCTTGTACAGCTCCTTAAATAGTAAGATTATGTCACAAATGTTTAGCCCGAATATTTTCCTGATTATACTATTCGATTGTATTAATGAATTAAGCCTGCAGTTATTGGAATTGTTTATATTCATGAAAATGTTCAAAAGCAGGCGTGATGTTGGTTAAATACTCTGCTCCAAACATAGCAATATTTTATGTTCTAGACAAAAGATGGGAGTTCTAAGATTGCTTAACAGGTAATTAAACTACAGTAAAATTTTTGGTAAGGTGTTAAATCACGAAGACACGCAAAAATATACATAAATACTTTTGAGAACGTATTCATCTAAAGTGGACTTGCCGCTTTAGATTAATACTTTAGCAGCCTATCATACCTTATTGTTTTAGACGCATCTGCTTTATGAAAGTATAGAATTAATGGCACCTAATAAATCGGTTTGTAATAAACAGGCTTGCATTAAGACTCGCTCACACAGTTGTGTTTGATAACGTCAAGAATGCTTGCATCGAGCTGTTGCTATGGCGACCCTTACGACGAGCCAATGGGAAGGCTTTGTGCCGGACGACGTAACGCGGCGCAACGCAGTCGACGCAACTGCGTGAACGAGCCTTTACTCTATATTAAACTTCCTTTGTGTTTGGCACCCCATTTATTCAATTCTATAGGGACTAGATAACCTAAAAAAATGTTTTGATGCATTGTTGCGCTAGCTGGTGGGAGACCGACAAACTGCCGATTCCTTACGTTCAGCAAATCGTCGGGAGCGGCGCTGAAGCCTCTATCATCATCATCGTAATTTGTTGCCTTTTTTAGCTCGGCAAGCACAAAATGCGCGCACGGTTTACTGATAACTGATTGCTTCACGTACTGAGTCTGGTCGATAAATTTGATATATGTGTATGAGTATTTATTGGTGTTAGTAATCATAGTCCCTGTAAAATGGACACAACGTATCATGTTTTAGTTCCCCAACCCTACTTTGATCACGATAACGGTTACAAGCTACAAGTTTCGAGGAGTCATGTAGCTTCATCAGCTTCATTTGTTTGGATTAGCAGTGCATCTTAAATTTTTCTAACCACCAAGTCCTCAGACAACTAACCGAATGTGCTTTCGTAACTTAGGTTTATTATGATGGGCAAAAAGGGGAGGTGAGGAGGTCTCTTGCTTTCCTAGTGGCTGAGGGCGGTCACGCGCTTCATGCCTCATATGTCACTATTACGATAAGATAGCGGAAGCACCCTAGCGGCAAAGACTAGGTAATTAATCGGAAATTTAGTTCTAAATAAAATAAAGCGGGCAAAAATATTCAAACATTGAAACCGGTCATGTTTTCCTTTACGGCTAAACAATACCTCTACAGAGAGGAACGCTCAATCTGCCGATACTCAATAGAATTTTCTTCTATCTAGCCTTGCAGTGCAAGGTGACGCTGCTTCCAGCAGGCCACTTTTGCTGGTCTTCGTGGGCAACTGATCGACAAACCTGCAATTTTCCCCCTCTCCAATCGTCCATAAACAAAATTAAGCTCAGAAATATTTACGGTGCGGGGTTCCAATATGAGACTGGGTTTCATACCTGCTTGTAACTACGACAGTGATAAAAACTCTTAGATTCTTTCATTTCCAACAAGACCACAAATAGCGAAAGAACTGGATGGAAACATCAAGTATAAAGGTCCGTTCACACACTTGCGACCTCTTAAACCTGGGTTCCTTAAAACTTCTTAAACCAGAGAACACACTGGCGCCATCTATTGGGAAGCAGTGTAAACTCGGCGTTTCGGCATATTTTTTTTTTATTTCTCGCGCATTATCCTTTCTTTCTTGGCTCGAAAAACTTTTGTCAATGTTATAAACGAGCCTTTCTATGGGTATTACGCACATTTGACCTCGGAAATCCCGCAAAACCTTCGCTCTTGTGAAATGCAGTTCCAGGGTCACCGCATAGATGGCGCCACAATGCCAGTGTGTTTAAGGCCCCTGAATAAGAAAGGTAGCGACATCTTCCCCCTCCTCCTTTGACGTGCACACCTTTTATCTTTATGTTTTGCTTTTTCGCACCCGTGCGTCGACTGTAGCGCCGCCTGGAACGCTCCAAGATAGCAGACGGCCTTCCTATACTTGAGTCAGAGCGCAGTCAAAGGCTTGAAGACACGGAAATACATGGACACAGGCTAAAAGCGCACTGTCACGGTCTGCCAGCCGCGAAGAATGTGCTCGAAGAAAGGCAATGAAACCCGTGACGTTGCACAGTCGGCGTTATTTGATTGGCGGCATGAGCTCATAGCATGCACTGCACTCCGACAGAATAGGCATTCCTTCTCCCTTCTCGTTCCTCATGCACACTTTTATTGTTATCTTTTGCTCTTTCGCGCTCGCGCGTCGACGGTAGCGCCACCTGGATCGCTCCAAGATAGCAAGCGGCATTCTTCAAAGGATGTCGCTACTTTTCTGTATACAGGGGCTTTAAGTGTGTTCCCTCATTCTAAAAAATTTAAGAAGTTTTAAGAGATCTCGTCTCTCTCAGTCGTACTCGGTCGCAAGAGTGTGAACGGGCCTTTAGTCTGTTACGGAGCTCTTTTTATCAAGTACTGAGGCCTCTTCTTTACATTCATAACTTTTTTAAACGCGTGCTGACCTGCACTTCGACAATGATACACACCGCGTCGTCGTCGTAACTTATATCAGCATTAC